>NC_086322.1:295236334-295593834 GCF_036172605.1 Pelobates fuscus
CAGCTGTACATAAACACATACTATGAACTCAAGACTGTGCAAAAGCAAATAGTATTTATGGAGGATTTTGTAATTATTTGTAAATAGCTATTGTATATATGATGAAATGAATGCAACCTTACATACGATTAAATCATTCTATGAAAGACATTTATATATATTTTCCTTAGTAAGTTAAGAGAACAATAAATTAATTGCATTACTACTAACGTTTGTTATTGAGATTTTCCATATATTTGAGTGCAGTATTCATATCTATTAATGTAAACATATGTCTCATCTCCAACATTGTAAAACTTCCGATGACTGCTCTAAACCTTCAGATGAGAACCTTGAGGAAGGGGAGCACGACCAGAAAGCCATATTTCGCTCTGACGTATTCTGATTGTTTTCTCTAGTTATGGAATTGCATTGCTTAGACCTGAGTGTGAGTGTGGTGTTCCCGAGTCTTGGTCGACAGACTCCAAAGATGTATAGGAAAGTTCTTCCAAACTCAGTTCCCCAAGCCTAGACAGGCCTTATTGATCAAAGGTGGCTGTGTAGGTCTGCGGTTTATGGGCCTCTTGGATCTGAATGTGGATCCACATTAAAACACGGAGATCCCAAAGGAACAAGCATGGAGAACACGTTGGACATTAATGAGGGAAAATGCATGTCGAACTCAGAGGGAATGTGATTAGGAAAAATGCAACAAGGAAACTCGTATGAGAAAAATAAGTGGGGAAACAAGGGGGAATGAGGGCATATGCAGAAGAACACAGAGGAATATTAATGAGAGAAAAGGCACGTGGAACCCAGGTGAGAATAATGAGGGAAACTGCAAGACAAAAACTGGAGGAAATTCATGGGAGAAAAATATATGGAGAATTTATTGAAGGAAAATTCATGGGAAACACATTGAGAATTTAATGATGGAAACTGCACAGGTAACACCGAGGGAATTTAATGATGGAAAGTGCATTGGAAACACAGGGGGAATTTAATACGGGAAAATGCGTGGGAAACACAGGGATAATGTAATACAGGAAAATGCATGGGAACCACCGATGAAGTTTAGTGAGGGAAAGTGCATGATAAACCACAGGAGACAATTTTTGAAAAGAAAGTTCGAGGAAAACTTTATTTTTGTCAATAGATAATATCACAGGGCAAAATATACAGCAGGCAGAGTGGAAAAATTATTAATAAATGAACACAGGCATAATGGGGTAAGTGGGGAACTGGGCGAGAACATATGATAACGGCCAAGAAAATACTACCCAAGGGTCATGTCCATCTTCCTCCACCTCTACATACTTTTTCTGTTCCTGGTATTTTACCAAGGTTAGGTGAAAGTTTTTAGAAGTGCAGTAATGTTGTAGACCCATTATTTGCCAGAGGGGCCAAGGTCTACTCTTGACTTTCCTCCTGACGGTACAGTGCACGCTCAGCAGCCAGACGAGACCAGAGACAGCTGCCCTTGAGTGTGGCTGCTGATTCAGCACTTCCTTACCCCCGGCTGATGTTCAAGTGGTACAAATCAGCAAACGCTAAAAAAAGGATGGGGAACCTGGACTGTACAGAGGGCTGGCTCTGGTTAAAAGGAGGAATTGAAAACGTGCTTAATCTTTAGAGCAACGGAGAGCTACCTAATACATTGCCCTAGTTCAGGGATAGGCAACCTTCGGCTAGTTTATTGATGGTTCCTGGATTATGGCTGAGCATTTTGGGAAATATTATTTGGGGTAAACTGAGGTGCTCTCACCCCTGCTGCAGGTCATCGTAATGGTTATTAGAATAATTACATGTTACGTAATTATTATTTTTGTCAATACAGTTTAGAAAGTTTTAAAACGTTTTCTGTTTCTTTTTTGCAAATAAATGTAAAAAGGCTTGTTTTTCTAAAGCGGGATTTTTTCGGGAATTCAATGTTAATTCAACGTGAACTTCAAATTCTAGGTCAATGTAGCAGAATAAGAAAAAGTCGACTATATGTTTTCATTTTGGCTTATTTTAGCCTAAAATTTGAATTCACTTTTAATTACTAACAAGTTATACTTCCTTGCACAAACCCTGTATAACGTCACAAATAACGACTCACAACAAAACATTACATTTTTTAATAATATTTAAACATTTAACATGTTCATTGCTAAATTATTTAGAGCAATAATTCCTGGCAATCGTTAAATGACGAGTGTTAAGCAATAAAGCGAAAAGTTCACCACCCTGCACTCACAGGGTTAATAATTCTCTCTAATTCTTTATGTGTTCCCAACGCAATAGAGGTGTGTGATTAATGGGTCAAAGTTGACCTCCTGCTCTTGGCAAGTCCTGATCCTCACTTTATTGGTATATGCAGTGTATCATTTAATGTGTGTTTGAGACGCGCAGGGAACAATGTACCCTTATGTCATTTCTGCGTGAGCGTGATATACTTTATTGATTGCAGGCAACCCCTATCATTACTTACGCAGGTAGACAGATAGTGGCGCAGAACTGCAGGTATATTAAGTTTCACTTTACTTGCCGGACCTCTCTGACATATACAGAGGGGGTTTGGTTGATAAACTATCAGTTATGGTTGGTCAATAAATGAAGCTGCAGAATTCAAGGCAAGCTGTAAAAAAAAAAAAGAGAGAGAGAGAGAAGTCCATTATTTTGGCTTAAATTGTGCTAATTCCTCCCAGTTTACTGTTAGTAAACAAATGCCATAAGAATGAGGTTTCTGTGCCCCTAGACGAGACCAGGAAGTTACACACAAGGATTCTGGAGATAGAATGTATCTAATTACAGATTACATTTGGCCGCGCATGCTCTGACCCCAGTTCTCTTATAAATACACCAGTGGCTTATAGTTGTCTAAAAAAATTAGAGTTGCCTCTACTGGATCCAATCATTCTTAAGTAAAAAAAAATGTTCTTTGTTCTTATCAAGAAAGAATAAAAAAAAAAAAACATAATAATTAGCCAATAGCCATTGTCATACTTACTAGCAGTCCTGAATTTGGTGGGACAGTCCTGAATTTGGAACCCATATTTTGCTGTCACCTGAGCTAATTGCTTCAAGTTGTTATAATTATTTTACCGGTTTTAGAGCACACATACCTACTATTGAAGGTCAGTCTCTTTCCTTGATCCTTGAGAAAACGCGGTCTGCTAAGAATTTAGAGTTATTGTAAAACAGAGCACTGGCGACCTCAAGACTCTCTCCCATTTTTTTCGACTTCATTATTATATCAAAGCATTTAGCCAGGGCTTGTAGGTTTATTATTTGGCTAGATTTCCTGTACTTCCTGTGGTTATTATTACCTAACTTAACAACCCTGATTTTATTGATCTTGGAAGGATAAAAGGCCGAGCAAGGATCAAACCTGAGACTCAGAGAAACTGTATCTACTGAGCTATCTCACCAGTGTATAGGCTTTAATCCCTTAAAATGAACACTCCAAGAAGAACCATAACTACTACAGAGAAGTCAAGCCGTTCTAACAGAATGACTCCTTACAATGCGGGGCACAAGGGTACATCTGGCACCATAACTACTACAATGTATTAAATGAGTTATAGTTCTTGGAATGTTAATAAGATAAGATAAGAAAGAAATGACTTATGAAGCCACAGATCTTTGTAGCGAAGGAACCATTTGGTTTTAACGATAGATTGGTTCATTTTTTTGACAAGTTTATCACACAAGGGTTAATTAGTATCAGAAAACTTGAAATTTGACAGAATTGAGGCGAACAACAAACAGGAACAACACATTTCTACAAAAAGGGAGGGTTTCAAGTCAACTCTTTGTCTGATCGGTAAAGAAATGTGCCTCCGATTGCGTGGGATTGTTTTTAGTTACAATGAAATCCATAGCGCAAACAAATTGCATAAATCTGTAATGTATCCTTGAGAATTAAAACACAATACGACTTTTCATCTGACAGAGATGTGATAAAAATTCCCTCCCAAACTCTAACACAGTCAAATGTATTTTTTTATTACGAAAATTTCTATAGATGTCGCAGAAACCGCATTCGCCGCATTCCTGAATTAGAGAAGGCGTCTCGCTTAACGTCACCAGCCTTATTCAAACCAATAGATTGGAAGTCTGTTTTCACTTGGAAAAACGAAAGCAATTTTTGAAACTTATATTTTGACGTTTTTATTCTGAGCTTACTGGCCTTTGAGATGTTTACCTAATACCTTTCACATTTCTTTGCATGCGTCAGATTTTTTTTGTTAGGCTACCTCTATTCTGTAGTTTTTTATATATACTTCCAAATTGTTCTTTTTTCCCCTGTGTTTGAATTTGGGGCTGAGGTATATGCTGTTCCAATGAGAGTAGATTGAAGAACAATAATAATATTTTAGCCTTCAAAACTAGTGAACTAAAAAAGAATCCCCCATAACAATGCCTGCATTTTGTTTATCCCATGCTCCAGGGTGGATTACACATAATTTTATATTTTACACATAGTATTGGGAGAGCACGTTCAAATTAGACTCTACCGCAACCAGGAAGTGGTTGTGATTTTTAAATAATTCAAGACACATAGGGAGGGGGGAAGATCATGAGACATGTGGGGGTGCTGGAGGAATGAGAGGAATGAAACAGAAGGGGGGCTGGAGGAATGTAACACATGGGGGGCTGGAGGAATGAGGTACATGAGGGGCTGGGGGAATAAGACACATGAGGGGCTAAGGGAATGAGACACATGGGGGGCTGGAGGAATGAGACACATGAGGGGTTGAGGGAATGAGACACATGAGGGGCTAAGGGAATGAGACACACGGGGGGCTGGAGGAATGAGACACATGAGGGGTTGAGGGAATGAGACACATGAGGGGCTAAGGGAATGAGACACATGGGGGGCTGGAGGAATGTCACATGAAGGGTTGGGGGAATGAGACACATGGGGGCTGGAGGAATGAGACACATGAGGGGTTGAGGGAATGAGACACATGAGGGGCTAAGGGAATGAGACACATGGGGGGCTGGAGGAATGAGTCACATAAAGGGTTGGGGGAATGAGACACATGCGGGGCTAAGGGAATGAGACACATGGGGGGCTTTGGGAGTGAGACACCTAGTAGACTGGGGGAATGAGATACATAGGGAGCTTTGGGAATTAGACACATGGAGGGACTGGGGGAATGAGACACATGGGGGGAGGGGCCGGGGGAGAATCATACACATGGGGTTCTAGGGGAATGATACACACGGGACGCTGGGGGAATGACAGACATGGGGGTCGGGGGGAATTAAACACGTAGGGGGGCTGGGGAGGAAAAGACACATGGGGGCTGGGGGATGAGACACATTGAGGGGACTTGGGGAATGAGACACATAGGGGGGTGAGGGGGAATAAGACATATGGGGGGCTAATGGAATGAAACACATGGAGGCTGGGGGAATGAGACACATAAAGCGTGGGGATTAAACACATGAATGGAGGGGCTGGGGGAGAATGAGACACATGGGGGGCTGGGGTAATGAATTTGATCCTGTAATATACTCCAATAAATGTAATTGCTTCTCTTGAATATTTCAAAATTTTACCATGAGGCTCTTACAGACATGAAGTTTGGCCACCCCCAATATATGCCATGCTGGTACATAATACTCAGTGAAAAGCCAGATCCCACATGCTCAGCAGTAGGTGCTCCAATTGATGTGAATAGGATAGAAGCATTTGGAGCTGTATTGGGCATGTGCCAGTGAGTGCCATTAAAAATAAGCTGATGATTTTTGCGGTGTCCATGGTGGGAGATCGGCCGCCTCTCCCGAACACTAGGCCGCAGACATATCTGAGAAAATGTTTTTTGATTATTTCAATGTACAAAATATTGTCATTTTGAAAAAATAGTGTATTTATTTATTTTACTAATAACGCAAACTGCTGTGTGTATTTCTCAAAAAGCATTTATTTTTAAAGAAAGAAAAAAAATATATCTCCCCACGGGCTCTATTATCCGTTGTGTTTTCCATCTGAAAACTTGTCATTGATGGACTGCGACACTTAAAAGTCACAGCCGGCCTGAGTCCCTGGGAAGCACAGAGGCTGCTTATCTCTGCGAGAGGAGAGAACGTTTCCCTTTAAACTCCGTCCCTCCAGCTGCGAAACATGACACTTCTAGAACCAATCCATTCATTTTCCATTAGGAAAGTTAAATAAAAATAGTTTCCATGTAGCCTTGTCCTGTGTTGCATGCTTGTTCTGTGTTTTGTTAAACGTTGGAGGAATTGTTTAGATTTGTATTTTTTCTCTTCTTAGCATCTGGAAATCTATAACAAAAGATGCAAGTCATATTTAGCTGCAGATTGTGTAAACCCCCATGAAAAGTGATTCACCCGTTTCTCGACGCGCCCTGACTTACTTATTTATTTGATTTGGCCAAAACTGATTAAGCTAGCAGAATAGTTTTTGAGCGTTTTATTATAGCGTTTGTTGCCAAAATGGCATTACTGATACACGTGGTTACTGCAAAAATAATTATTTACATATTAACCCTTTCAGAACCGTTATGTGGCAAGTGAAAGGCTTTGGGTGTAATGTAAGGCAATACTACGTTATAAAACTGTGTGATACCGTGTTTCCCCCGAAAATAAGACATCCCCCGAAAATTTGCCCCAGATTTGTGGTATTCTATTAGCGAGTAAGCTAATCTATGTCAGGGAAAGTTTCCCCCGAACATATATTTGCAGGATTCAAGGCCCTAGTGAACTGGTCTATGTTTGGGGGAATTCCCGCGAACGTAGACTTACTTTCTAGCACACGTTTTCCCCCGCAATAAGGCATCCCTCGAAAATAAGCCCTCGGGATGTGTATAAGGCTAACACAGTAAAGGAATTGAAGAATGCTGGGGATGTGTATAAGGCTAACACAGTAAATAAATTGAAGAATGCTCGGGATGTGTATAAGGCTAACACAGTAAAGGAATTGAAGAATGCTCAGGATGTGTATAAGGCTAACACAGTAAAGGAGTTGAAGAATGCTCAGGATGTGTATAAGAATAACAGAGTAAAGGAATTGAAGAATGCTCGGGATGTGTATAAGGCTAACACTGTAAATGAATTGAAGAATGCTCGGGATGTGTATAAGGCTAACACAGTAAAGGAATTGAAGAATGCTCGGGATGTGTATAAGGCTAACACTGTAAATGAATTGAAGAATGCTCGGGATGTGTATAAGGCTAACACAGTAAAGGAATTGAAGAATGCTCGGGATGTGTATAAGGCTAACACAGTAAAGGAATTGAAGAATGCTCAGGATGTGTATAAGGCTAACACAGTAAAGGAATTGAAGAATGCTCAGGATGTGTATAAGGCTAACGCAGTAAAGGAATTGAAGAATGCTCAGGATGTGTATAAGGCTAACAGAGTAAAGAAATTGAAGAATGCTCGGGATGTGTATAAGGCTAACGCAGTAAAGGAATTGAAGAATGCTGGGGATGTGTATAAGGCTAACACAGTAAATGAATTGAAGAATGCTCGGGATGTGTATAAGGCTAACACAGTAAAGGAATTGAAGAATGCTCAGGATGTGTATAAGGCTAACACAGTAAAGGAGTTGAAGAATGCTCAGGATGTGTATAAGGATAACAGAGTAAAGGAATTGAAGAATGCTCGGGATGTGTATAAGGCTAACACTGTAAATGAATTGAAGAATGCTCGGGATGTGTATAAGGCTAACACAGTAAAGGAATTGAAGAATGCTCGGGATGTGTATAAGGCTAACACAGTAAAGGAATTGAAGAATGCTCAGGATGTGTATAAGGCTAACACTGTAAATGAATTGAAGAATGCTCGGGATGTGTATAAGGCTAACACAGTAAAGGAATTGAAGAATGCTCGGGATGTGTATAAGGCTAACACAGTAAAGGAAATGAAGAATGCTCGGGATGTGTATAAGGCTAACACAGTAAGGGAATTGAAGAATGCTCAGGATGTGTATAAGGCTAACACAGTAAAGGAAATGAAGAATGCTCAGGATGTGTATAAGGCTAACACAGTAAAGGAATTGAAGAATGCTCAGGATGTGTATAAGGCTAACAGAGTAAAGAAATTGAAGAATGCTCGGGATGTGTATAAGGCTAACGCAGTAAAGGAATTGAAGAATGCTCAGGATGTGTATAAGGCTAATGCAGTAAAGGAATTGAAGAATGCTCGGGATGTGTATAAGGTTAACACAGTAAAGGAATTGAAGAATGCTCAGGATGTGTATAAGGCTAACACAGTAATGAAGCCCACAGAGCAACGCAGGGGGGGAGTGGGCCTTGACAGGGCCAGAAAGTTGGCAGGTGAACTGGAGGTCAGGGGGTGGGGCCTAGCTGGTGTGGGGAGGAGAGTGGTAGTTTAAATAGCGGCCATTTTAGGTTGAGGCCATTCTAATCTGAGCTGCCCTTACCTGTGAATTGTCCCTCCCACCCTCCCTAGGTTTTTTATGTTTTTGTGGTAGTTCCCGTTTGGTCACAGCGGCGGGAAATAGGGCTTGGGTAAACTGGCTATTTGGGGGTTATGAAAGTGTTATGCCAAGGTCTAGGCTGGAGTAGGCCGGAAGTTAAAGTGTTTGGTAGGTTCTAGCCCGTCGGTGGCGACGAACCTAGGGGTGTAGGGGTGTCTGGGTACACCCCTGCAGGTAAACAAATGTTGGGGGCCTCTTTGGTAGGCCAGGTATTATTCGTTATGTATCAATTGTTATGTTTGTATTGTTTTGGTAGGGTCATTGTCAGGGGTATTTGGGATCGAGAGGAACGGAGTTATTACTGTTGACAATGACCCTAAATTGTTAATTTACATTTTTTATAATTAATAAAGCTGTGGACGTTGTACTCCAACAGAATAAGCGGTGTCAGTGTTTTATTTATAATTTTGCACATGCCGAATAACGTCTGTGCACATGTCAAGGAATTGAAGAATGCTCAGGATGTGTATAAGGCTAACAAAATAAATGAATTGAAGAATGCTCGGGATGTGTATAAGGCTAAAACAGTAAAGGAATTGAAGAATGCTCAGGATGTGTATAAGGCTAACACAGTAAAGGAATTAAAGAATGTGTTTGTATGTGTATCTGTGTATTTATCTGTGTCTTTTTGTGTGTATCTCTGTGTCTATATGTGTATCTGTGTGTCTGTATGTGTATCTATGTATATACCTGTTTGTCTGTATGTGTGTATATGTGTGTCTGTATGTGTATCTGTGTATTTATCAGTTTGTTTGTTTGTATGTATGTATGTGTATATGTGTGTCTGAATGTGTATATGTGTGTCTGTGTATTTATCTGTTTGTCTGTATGTGTATATTTGTGTCTGTGTGCATCTGTGTGTTTGTATGTGTATCTGTTTGCTTATCTGTGTATTTACCTGTTTGTCTGTATGTGTGTCTGTTTGTGTATCTGTGTATCTGTGTATTTATCTATTTGTATCTGTGTGTATATGTTTGTCTGTATGTGTATCTGTTTGTCTGTGAATTTATCTCATTGTATGTGTGTCTGTGTGTTTGTATGTTTGTCTGTACAGGTATATGTATGTTTAACTGCATGTGTATCCTTTTATCTGTATGTGTGTCTGTATGTGTATCTGTTTATATGCATGTGTGTCAGTGTGTGCCCATGTGTGTGTGTGTGTGTGTGTGTGTCAGTGTTTGTATCTGCGTCAGTGTCATTCTGTGTTTCTGAATGTGTGTCAATGTGTGTCTGTAAATCTGTATGTGTGTTAGTGTGTCTTTGTATCTGCATGTCTGTCCCTGTATGTATCTGTATATGTGTTATTGTGTATATCTGCATTTATGTCAGTGTGTATTTGTCTGTTTATCTGTATGCATGTTAATATGTGTCTGTGTATCTGCATGTTTGTGAGTGAGTGAGTGTATCTGTATGTGTGTCACTCCCTCTTCCAAGCATTCCACATTCACCCCAACCATGCCACACAACATTGTCACATTAACCCCCATAGTCCTTTTACACGTACCTCCCCTCGCATTGTCACAATCACCCCCCAACCCTGTCTCAATCACACCTCTGGCCCTGTTGCAAACACCTTGACACAGTTACCCCTTGACCCACCCTGTCACAGTCACCCACTAAAGACAGTCATCATAAACACACAGACATGAAACATAAGAAGGCGAGGCGGGCTCCAGGGGGCCTAAGCAAATGCTTGACCAGGGTCCAATCAATATTAAAGACAGCCCTGATTACTGTGTTAATCATTATCATGTGATAGGTTGTGATCAAGACCATACTTAGGTTAAATAAAACATAATAATGCTAATCTATAACTATATAAAAGGTGGAGTAACCTTAGGTCATGTTTAACCCCTTAAGGACACATGACATGTGATTCCCTTTTATTCTAGAAGTTTGGTCCTTAAGGGGTTAATATTGAATGGATGCACCAAATGTTGGACATTTCTTGAATCAAGTTCTTCTAATGGATGCAGATTGGAGCTTGTGTTGTCAGTAAGTAATGGGTAGCATTAATATTCCTAGAATCATAACTGTTTTCACAGAATGAAAATAAAATGAATTTTAGCTTGTTTTACAGACTCCTATCTTTCTTATTGCTAAGACCTGGAAACTTCTCATGGTATGTCACTGCCGTCCCTGAATTTCTCCTTATTTACTCAGCTGCTTTTGATTCAACTGAAGAGCTAAGGTACAAAAAATGCAGAATCCATCCAGACTGTGCCCAGGTCAGATACATGGAGACAAAAATTATTTACAGAGCTCAGAGTCAATAAGGTATAGTATCTCAATTTTGGAACCTCCTTTGATGTGGTGGTCAAACCATACAAGACCCAGGTTTCTAGTTCTAAACCATTTCATGAAGAGGTCATGAAAAAAAAATATTGTACTCACCTCAAAAACATGCTATTTAGTATAGTGGATACATGAACTTTATCCAGAAAGTGGTACCCTCACTCAATTTTAACCCAATCTTAGTTGGTCGTTGCAGTAGCAGGTCACCCATCCGAGTTTGAAACAGAGCTTGTTTCACTGACCTGTGGAGTCACCAAGGAAGAGTCCATTGTAGTCCATGTGCTCACACCTCAAGGATTGCCTAGTGCTGCTCGAGCTTCAGAACATCAGCAGAATTTCACCATACTGCAGGACACCTAGAGCAATAGGACTGATCCCACCCTTTATCTCATTGTGGAGACATTAGTGGCTTTAATAATGATTGACCAGCACACAATTCCAGTGGGCAATCTTCTTCCAAATCCCCTTTACCTTGTAAATGCAAACAACGTGAGCTTAGTGGGATTCAAAATGGTGTATCGTCAATGTCCTTTGTGCACCACTTTACCTGTGTTCTAGTGACCAGGGGAAGCTTTCATATAAACGATTACTCAAGATTATCCTGCACAACAGTGAATATGTTAATAGCACCTTTTTATTGGATTATTTGCGATTTAATTATTTGTGTAATATCTATTTGCACCACCAAAAACCTTGGTGGAAAGAACTACTTGGCTTTTGCTAGGTTAGACTTCTAGGTCTGAAAATATCTTTTAAAGAATCACTATAGGCATCCAGACTACTTTATCTCAATGAAGTGGTCTGGGTGCAGTGGCCCTGCTGTTTTCGTCTTGCAATATAAAACATTGCCGTTATGGAGGTATAGTAGTTTACATTACAGGGCTAAACACATCTCTAGCGGCTGTCATACTGACTTCCTCTGATGCTTCTCGCAGAGAGCATTTACTTGGAGGTGGGCAGCGCTTGTGTCGTATGTTCTTCTTGTCTTCGATGCTTCTCTGTGAGAAGCATTGGATTGGACAAAAAAAGAAAAACCACCAGCCTGCTTGACGATGAAAAAGGAGGCGGATTGGCGGCTGCAACAATGTTGTCTCAACACTGGAACGAGGCAAGTAAAATATTCTAATGTTTCATTTTTTTTTTTTTTTTTAAATAGGTGGACAGGAAATCAATATAATCTCATGGAATTTATAGTCTGAAAGAAAAGAGAATATATTGAGGGCTCCCTTTAACTTGTCATGTCCTGGAATTCCTACTCTACAGGAACAATTGACCTGTCACTGGTTTTGAAACATGTCTTTACTTGATCCTAAATAACAAATTAGGTACTCAACTTGTGAGTGGCTAAAAGTTTGAGGTTTAGCTGAGCTCAGTCAGTCACCGATCAATCACACGTCTTCTTGGACTGATCTTTAAAGAGTTTATGTGGGAAGAATGCGACAGAATTGTTAAAGAGGGGGAAAAAAAGCACTCAAAAAGAAAAAGCACGACAAATCAATGTTCGCCTTTCGCAGCTATCTTAGACCTTCCTGAGGTCAGCAGACATGCTCGCAAGAAAATTAGATTGGAAGATTGCACTGACAGTGAGTGAGACGCCACTTAAATGTACGCACCGAGTGTCGGCTGGAAGGAAATGGTGCGTGTGAATCTGACAGCCTCACATCGTTCATTTCCAAAAAAGAATTACCTGTAATAACAGTTCCATGCATCTTAGAAGTCTCTGAGTTTGATTCACCTCTCTACCTGCTGGACTTCTAAAGGGCAGGCTGATGTATGGGAACGCATCCCTTTAAAACACCGCCAACCTCTATTAACTGTTGCCTGGAGGAGCCCAGCAAGGATTTTCAAACATTCCATAAATAAATAAATAAAAATAATAATAATAAAAAAAGAAATAAGAGATTAAAACCCATCCTCGCTATTTCACCGAGGATATGACATTTTGAAGAGAGTACAAATATATTTGTAACCGTGTAAAGTTTACGTAGAGGTCACTAATGGATAAATAACATAAAAGATTCGCAGTCAGTATGTAGATTCTATGAATAATGCACAAGGTTGTTTCCGGATCCCCAGTACTCAAAATAATTGGTGTATCTGTCTGTCCATCAGTCTGTCCGTCTATCTATCTGTCTATCTATCTATCTATGTATCTATCTATCTATCTATCTATCTATCTATCTATCTATCTATGCCTGTCTATCTATCTATCTATCTATCTGTCTGTCTGTGTCTATCTATCTATCTATGTCTATCTATCTATCTATCTATCTATCTATCCATCTATGTCTGTCTATCTATGTCTGTCTATCTATCTATCTATCTATGTCTGTCTATCTATCTATCTGTCTGTCTATCTATCTATCTATGTCTGTCTATCTATCTAGTTATCTATTTATATGTATATCTAACTGTCTGTCTATCTAACTATCTAGTTATCTATTTATATGTCTGTTTGTCTGTCTATCTATCTAGTATTTTTGTCTGTCTATCCTTCTGTCTGTATGGATCTCTCCCAAGACCTATAACGCAGTTGGTTTGTGCGTGATACATAGTCAGAGACAATCAGTTACATAAGTTGGTGGACAGGCGCCTATCTATCTGTCTGTCTGTCTATCTGTCTATATGTCTGTCTGTCAATATGTCTGTCTGTCTATCTATCTGTCTGTCTGTCTAGTATTTTTGTCTGTCTATCCTTCTGTCTGTATGGATCTCTCCCAAGACCTATAACGCAGTTGGTTTGAGCGTGATACATAGTTAGAGACAATCAGTTACATAAGTTGATGGACAGGAGCCTATCTATCTGTCTGTCTGTCTATCTGTCTATATGTCTGTCTGTCAATATGTCTGTCTGTCTATCTATCTGTCTGTCTAGTATTTTTGTCTGTCCATCCTCCTGTCTGTATGGATCTCTCCCAAGACCTATAACGCAGTTGGTTTGAGCGTGATACATAGTCAGAGACAATCAGTTACATAAGTTGATGGACGGACGCCGGGGGAGCGGTGGAGAGAGTTGCACAGGGATTCGTATTATCCTCTCAGCAGGGAGAGACTAGAATGTTACGGAAATGAAAACATTCTTGAGATAGATAGAGGATATCCTGAATGTGAAAGAAGGCTCTGAAGTTTTAAAATAGAGAAGGGGGCGCGGGGGGATGAGGATCTAATGTAGAGAATGGAATCCAGTTTTAGCAATCAGAGAAATATATTTTTCTTTAAATGCACATCTCAATGAAAATCTCTCTGTTTGTATCAGCAACACGCTGACTGCTTGGTAGTGTTTTTAATTTAAGACATTATACCCATTTGCCGAGTTTTGGTCTCTGTAGCTGATTCCTATATATCTTCATTGGATAATTTACAGGTTGTGATGGAAGAGGGGTCAATGCTCGTTAATCATTGCCCCGTGATGGGCTCTAATTCAGCAGGTCACACGATTAGGCAGGTACCCCTTTATTGAAGGGAGTACTATCTTTCCACGTTTTAAATAGTGAATCCCTTAGATCTTTGGAAAAAATGTCCATCCCTCATTATAATTTCGCCTGATGCAGAACTGTTACTCTGATGAGGATTAGAACCATCCTGCATGCCCCATTAGCAGTTTAAGGATTAGACCAGTGTTTCATCCTTACACTCGATCCCATCATGGAAATAAACCACTTGTTATCTCTCGTTCACATTGACTCTGGGTTTTATTTACTAAACACTTAACTTCGATGAACGGAAAACGGAATTACAGAATTGTCACCTGGGGCTGTTAAATGCGCTGGCTAGCTTACCCAAGCTTTCTGCTAAATAATAAATAGCGATTTCATGGTAGCTACAACATATTTTCGCTCTGTGATGAGCTAAACTGAATTATACGAACTAACTTAATGATAAAAAAAAAAAAAATACTGTAAATGTAAAACTAGGTAATGGACAAACAAGATAAATGTTTCTGTTACCTCCCAACAAAATGTGTACAGAAGATAACTTTGACAATTAGGCCATAGACAACATTTCTCGTTTCGTGCTCTAGGACTCGTGTTCCCTCTCCGGAAAAACTAAATTCTCTACCAGGGCTTTATTCGATACATTGCGCCCCTATCCTCAAAGGAAATATAAAAGGCATCTTTGACCCCC
Organism: Pelobates fuscus; assembly: GCF_036172605.1. Lineage (NCBI taxonomy): Eukaryota > Metazoa > Chordata > Amphibia > Anura > Pelobatidae > Pelobates > Pelobates fuscus. Next base: position 295,251,192 of record NC_086322.1, read on the forward strand.
TAATTGAGCACTGTGTAGCAATATATTTAGAATGTCTTTTCAGAGATATAAGTGTGGAATTAATTCTAAACAGATACATAAAAAACATGTACATAATTAAAAAAACATAGAAAAACGAATTTGTTGACTGATCAGTTACAGGTAATCACTGTATTAAATGTGTCTGTTGCTGCACTTACTCTGGGTGCCAAGTTTCTACTAAGTTCTATGAAAGTACCTAACCTATGTTGTTGATGACTCCGTTAAAGACATGTTGGTCGGGTATTTTATCTCCTGTAGAACAATGGTTCTCAGGGCAGCAAACCTGGAACTTTGGATCCTTGGCATGTCTTGAGGGCTAGGGTACTCACAGTGAAGGATTACTCACAGTGAAGGATTAACATTCCATGTGGTCTAAGGTTAGAAGTTTGGGGCCCCCTTTCATTCTTTACATAGGGAAGGTTAATGGGGTCAAGAAATTCTTGGTTCCCAAGAGCGATCCCAGGTTCTACTTATGGTTAATCCTGCTCTGATCACTGGAATACACAATGGAATTCTGGGACAATGTTCAAAAGGTGAAGTAGAATCATGGAATTGCTGCTCAGCAGAGGATCACTACGAAGAACAGTAGATGTTTGCCTTTTATTGCAGACTGTATTTATACTGCACTATCATAAAATACATCTTACAAAAAACAATTGTGTTATATCCCTGGCTGTGTAATAAAACTGCAGATATTCGAGAAATACATTGCAGTTTTGACATCACATCCTCAGATATTACATCGTAAAACACCATATAAGTGACAATCAGCAGTCAATTATGAAATGGCGGCCAATGACCACATGACATCTCTTTCGGATGGTGGATAATGGGAAATATAGAGAGGCTCATAAAAAAAGAATGCTACCCAGAAGTAGCCAACTGTATACCTTGTCAGAACGCACGACATTTCAACATTCCAAATGTAGACAGTCTGCGTATTGCTTGTCAATTGCTTGGCTCCCTGTTCATTAAGTATGGAGGTACACCCATCACCAATCACAATATTTACATTCTGCTTTTTTTAATTCCTTTAACATGTTTTACCAGGAACTATGCATTTTATTTTATTCACTAAAATGGAGATTGTGGAGAATTGAGAAGGAAATGAAAGTAATGCTATAAACACCTAAAGTATTTTGGTTTTAGTGCTTTATGAGTAAACGTGTGTCCAATTTTTTGCAAAAAGTGCAAATGTGGCACTTTAGGAAATTAAGCTGGTTACACCCGCTGGCTGTCAATCAGACAATCACTCCTGTTACTTCCTGGTTTCTTTAGCTCAGTGGAACTAAACTCAAGAGGCGGCAATTGCCCAGAGCACCTGCCTTGCAAAGACTTCTTATTGAGCTGCAATAGAAAGACTGTGATTGGACAGCCACAGAAAGTCTGGGCGGGTTAGAAGGGGAGGACTTGCAAAGGCTGCAGACATGAAATCTGCAGTTTTGTAAGCTCCTTTTGAATATGAAAAAAATGCATAATTAAATGCATGGGTGGTTTCATTGGTGGTATATCTAGTAAATAGTGGGGTTTTTTTGTATCTGTACAGTGGAATGTCCCTTTAAGAAATGTGAGGCCATAATAGAAGAGGTGGGAAAAAGCAGGTGAACTTCCGAATTTTGGATTATTTTGCTCTTCGTTCCCTATCAATAACCCCTTTTGAGTTGCCCAGCATAGTACTAGCATTCTCAGAGCTTTCTTAAGAATAGCATGAATGACCATCTGTAACAGAACTGTCTGTATATTGAGAACAATTATTTTCCCTCCATTCGTCTGTTTGTTCGGTTTATTTCCCAGCCCGTACAGTCCCTATGTGTTCCCCTGTTAAACTACCAAAAGCCGCATGAAGGCGCGACCACCGGGAAGCTGGCGTGTGCCTCCAATTGATCTCCCTGCAGCTGGCGTGTGCCATCAATTGACCACCCAGTAGCTTCGGTTAACCGCAGCTTAATTGACTGTTACAAGGTGGTCGCGGTTACACATACCACCCGGTGGCGGTGTTATGGAGCTCCCTGGTCGGCCAGGGTGCTCAGCCCAGAATCAGTGCACTAAAAGCAGATACGTGCAGGCACCGCTGAGCCTCCAGCCTTCCCTGCTTCTATTTCGGTTGTTTAAACGAACGCTGGATTGATCGGTACTTTACTTAAGTGAATGTTTTAACCCAGATAGCTATGCCATGGAGCCTATTCGTGTAATTAAATACTTTGGCTCCATGGCAATTGAACTGTATGTGTGTGATCTGAGCGCTATTCGGTAGTTATGTGCGCTCAGATCTAAGCTATCTGGGGATATGTGACATGTATGGATTTGGCGTAATAAATTTAATATTATATGTTTTAATGTATTTTACTGTCTCTGTGTCCCCACGTGTATAATGGCGATTTGCCTCTGTCCCGGGAGATAATTGGATTACTTCCCAATTATCTCCAGGATAGAGGGAGGGAAATTAGGATGCATTGTGGGGATGTTTTACTTCTGTGTGTCTGAATGTGATACATGTCTGTCTGTGTTACAGTCTTCCATCTGGTCCCCTAGGGGAGTGTCCACCAGGTGGGAGACCTGCATAAAAACCGGGCAGGTAGCCCTCAATAAACCAGAATCCTGTTTTACCCTCAATACGGAGCTTCGTCTCGTGATTGGGGGGATTTACTGTATGCGGTTAGAGACTGATTGCCGGGAATGTAAGCCGCTTGGATGCTGTATGTGTTGTCTGTTAGCAGCTATTCGTGAGATTACCACTCGGGAGTTTGGAGTACAACTGGGTATACTGTTCGGGAGTTTGGAGCATTCCCTGGTTCTAGTTCGGGTGTTTGGGGTTCTACAGTAGCTGTACCTGTACCTCCACAAAAGGGAAACTCTACTAAACGGCGGTTTAACCCCTTTATGCCGGGAGAGCCGTAACACCATCTAAATAAAATTAGCTAATGTTTATTTAAAAATAAAACAAACGACACCCAAGGCATTTAAATAAATTCCACTAAAGCATCAAAGTTGAAACCAGAATTCTACTTGTATTTTACTTTATTTCACCCCCCCCCCCATCATTTTCTTCATCTTCTGCGTCCTTTTTCCTCTGTCTTTCCTGGGTAATCTTTAAGTTTTAGTCAAATTGCTTTGAAAGGGCTTGACTAAAATCCGCAGCAATAGAGTTCTTGCACCATAACCACTATAATCAGCTCTAGTGGTTATGGTGTTTGGAATGTCCATTTCAGCTATAACAAAGTGAATTCATAATCTGTAGTGGTTATGGTATTCGGAATGTAGCTATCGAAAAGTGAGTACAGATGGGGTTAGCTCATGTTCAATATGCTGATAATTATACTTTTTGGTTTTTTTTTACACCCAATAGCTGGTTCGCAGCGAGATTTTAGCCAGCACTCCTGTAATTCCATTTTGATTAAGCGAGGAACGTTATTCCTCTTGACTCAGTCTTGTTATACAACTGTCAGCTTTGCAATGCCCTGACTCAAATACTAAAGTCAGTTCTTTTTAATCTGTTTCAAATGTTCAATTTCCTGAACGGCACTTGATAGGAGTATTTGTCTGTACATTTATTAAGCTGGAGAATTTTATTTTTTTCTTTATTATATATTTTTTTTATAACTTTTTTTTTTTTTTTTCTCTCTTCCTTACAGCTACAAATTCAGAGTTGGATTCATTTCACTATGAAAAGATTTATAGACTATGTCAACATGTACAGAAGCAGATTTAAGATTTATTGTGAACTAAAGCACAGTCAGTCACTTGCAGTTTCAGTGCAGAATAAGCTACAAGGTTATCACATCTTCGTATGGTTGGAAGCAGCTGGCGCGGTGGACTCAGCTGATACTACCATAAGACCAGTTAAAGGGACACTATAGTCACCAAAACTACTTTAGCTTAATGAAGCAGTTTTGGTGTACAGATCATGCCTCTGCAGCCTCACTGCTCAATTCTCTGCCATTTAGGAGTTAAATCACTTTGTATATGATCCCTAGTCACACCTCCCTGCCTGTGACTTACACATCCTCCCCAAACCCTTTCCTGTAAAGAGTCATCTAATGTTTATCCTTCCTTTATTGCAAGTTCTGTTTAATTTAGATTTTCTTATACCCTGCTATGTTAAAGGGACACTCCAGGCACCCAGAGCACTTCTGCCCATTGGAATGGTCTGGGTGCCAACTCCCACTACCTTTAACCCTGCAACTGTAATTATTGCAGTTTTTTTTATAAACTGCAATAATTACCTTGCAGGGTTAACACCACCTTTAGTGGCTGTCTGATTACACCCTTTGTTTTATACTGTGATGTAAGTTATTAAATGTACTTTTTTATTACATCTTTGAATGTGCACTACAATTTTATTGCATTTTTTTTCCTGAGCACATTCTTCTCAGCTGGTCCATGAGACATTGAACATAGAAGAAGGAAATTGATTTGGAAAAGGCTTTTACGCCAAGAGGAAAATAAAGACATCTGTGCTAAAGGCTTTTTAACTCCAGTGAAAGTGTGAGTGGCCACTTGTGAATTTTACACCTATGGTTTACTCATATACACAGTTATACGCTATGTTCTTTTTTTCATTATTGATTTAGCAGATTATCCCCTATTTTTGTACATATTTCATTGAAGACAAGAGGAGGTCTTCGGGGGAAGTTCTACCCTGTCCAGGGAGGTTCTTTTCTGCTTGTATTTTATTGGGCACTTATTGCACTGTGGTTTGTGTACACACATATTGTAGTCCCATGTAGCCAGAGCGCAGCTAAGCGGAAAAAGGCCTTGACAGGGGTTAGGAGGCGGGCTTAGGAGGAAGTAAGCAAGGGTTGGATTATGGGTAAGTAGGATGGGCTATTTAAATGAGCAGCCATCTTAGGTGAGTCATTCTAACTTTCTACCCGGTTGAGTTTGTGTTCACCTCGGTGTGCGCGGACTTTGCTCGGTTGGAATCTTTTTTGTCTCCTCTGCAGGACCAATGGACGACGTGGAGCGATTGCTGGAGGGGATCAGGTCGGCGGCACGGCATCAGGGTGCGGACTGGCTACGGGCACAGCTCGGCCCTGCCCTGGCGGAGGCGGCGGATCGGGACGGCGATGGCGGGAGACCGGTCAGGGCCCGGAGGCCCCCGAGGAGGCTGAGCCCGGGCGTGGGGCCCGGTGGAGTTGTCCCCAGTAGCAGTGGGGTTCCGGTTGCGACTGGCAGCAGGCCCGGGAGCCGCGTGGTCGAGGCCTTGCCTCCCCGCGTGCGGACGGAGCCTCGGACGAGCACTCGGAGGCAGAAGGATCTCGTGGACGGGGGCGCTGCTACTGTCGGGTCGGAAGTGGCCGGGCGGCCCCCTGGCGTTGCAAGACCCATGGAGGGGAGGTCCGGGCGGGCTTCCCCCCCATCGGAGAGTACCGAGGACGACGAGGCCGGAGCCGGGAGACCGCATGACCGACATGGGAGGCAGCAGGCAAGTGCAGGGGGCTCCGGCCGGGGCCCTCTTGGCGGGAAGGTTGTTAAGGGGAGCTCTGCCACGGAGAGAGGCGGGAGTAGGCCAGTGGGGGGTGCCCAGGCCTTAGTCCCAAGGGGGGAGGGTCCCGGGGCCCCTAAGCGCAAACGTAGATCGAAAGGTGTGAGTTCCAGGGGCGGGGAGGGGTCTCGGGAGGTGGCCGGATCAGATAGCGGGTCCCCGGTAAGGGTGGCGGGTAGGTCCGGGCTGTCGGGGTCTAGTCAGAAGGGGGGTAGGGGTAAAGGGGCGGGGGGAATAGGCGCAGAAAAAGGGGTTTCAGAGGTGGCCAGTAGGAAGAAGGCAGGAGGTCGGGGACCGGGATCATCGGTAGGGGTCGGGCGGCGGGGGGGCCCGGATTCTGAGAGTGGTAGCGATAGTCCATCACCCGTTAGGTCTCAGGGGTCCCGGGAGGCGCGGGGGAGGTCGGGTCGGCACTGCTCCCCCTCGGACAGCTCGGCAGGGGAATGTGCGGCGGCCCCTAGGTATGGTCGGCAGGGGCGGCCTACTGGTAGAGACGGGAGGAGTCGTAGCCCCAGGGGGCCCAGGATGCCACGTGGTGGTAGAGGTCAGCGGGAGGCTTCGGTGCAGAGCAGGCGCTCCCGGGGTCGTGACGGGAGGGGTATTGATGTCCGTTACACCCTACCCAGGACTTCTTCTCCTTGTCCTAGGTCTCGGAGCCGTTCCGTCTCCTCGCAGGCTGGGCACCGGGTGGGCTCCCCGGTCGGCGAGACAGCAGCGGAAGTTCCTCTTCCTGGATGTCGGGCGATCCGCAATGCAGCCCCCGCCGTCCAGGTTTCGGGGGGCTTGGCCGGTGAGTCCAGTGGGTCACTACACTCTAACGCATTAATTACCACACTGCAGGCACTACTCCACTCATTGGGGGCGGGGGGTGACACTAGCGGCATCGGTCAGGTGTGGGCTCCGGGCGTTGGGGCTACGGGCTCTCGGGTTGGGAACTCCACAGGGCCTAGTTCGGGTGGGGATATGGTGTTGCCGCAGGAAGTAGGGGAGCTTGGGAGCGAGAGGGCTGAGTTGACAGGGGGTATTCCCGACGCGGCTAGACAGCATGCGTATGTGTCATTTGCGGGCCCGTTGGGGGTCCATTTGAAGCAGGAGGTAAAGGATAAAATATGGAAGGGGGAGTTTTGTGAGATCTTCTCCCTCCTCCCCTTGGAGGACTTTATAGACCTCAAGGAGGAGGATAAGAAAGACGAGAAGAAGGAGGAGGAGGAGAAAAGGAAGCGGTATCGCAAGATTCCGAAATCCTTCGGGAATTGGCTGAGGGCCTTTTGCGTACTGGCTAGCGTGCTCGGCGAGAAATCGCCGGGGTTATGCTCCTCGCTGTTTTGTTATTTGGATGGCATTTGGGAGGCGTACCGGACGTACGGAGGGTTGGCGTGGTGGCGGTACGATGAGCAGTTTAGGCAGCGGCTGGCGGCTAACCCGGGTATGCGGTGGGACCAAATGGACCTGCCGCTCTGGATGAAATTAATGATGGCGCAAAAGGCGCAGCCCTTTCAGAACTCGGCCGGCGCTAGGGGGCAGTCCGCCTCGTCGGCCGCCTTACCAAAGGGCTTATGTTGGCTCTATAATGAGGGCCAATGCAAATGGGGGACCGCCTGTCGCTTCAAACACGAGTGCTCCGGCTGCGGAGGCGCTCATGGGCTCAACCGCTGCTTCAAGAAAGGGAAGTCCGGTGGCGCCGGTGCGGCGGCCGCGGCCGGTGGAGCATCCGCTTCCCCTGGGCTTAACCCCAGTGAGACTAAGCGCGATGGAGCCATGGCTAAGCCGCTACGTTAACAGGGCGGACGCCGCTGTGCTCCGGGCGGGTTTTGAGAAAGGGTTTTTCATTCCGTTTCAGGAGCGGGAGGGGGGATCGGGAAGGCTGCGCAACCTGAAGTCTGTGGCTGACTTCCCGGACGTGGTTAGGGAGAAGCTGGGCAAGGAAGTCGGGCTCGGCCGCATGGCGGGCCCATTCACAGGGCCTCCGCTGGGAGGCCTGCGGATTTCCCCACTCGGGGTGGTTCCCAAAAAGGAGCCTGGTAAATTTAGGCTCATTCATCATCTCTCGTACCCAAAGGGAGAGTCGGTGAATGACGGTATTCATAAGGACTTGTGCTCGGTGTCTTATGCGTCTTTCGACCGGGCGGTCGATTTGGTCCGGAAGGCCGGGCGTGGGGCTCTGATGGCGAAGGTGGATATTGAGGCCGCGTTTCGACTGCTGCCGGTCCACCGGGACTGTCATCACCTGCTGGGGTGTTTCTTCGAAGGGAACTACTTCGTGGACTTGTGCCTGCCCATGGGTTGTTCCATCTCGTGCTCCTATTTTGAGAAATTTAGCACTTTTCTCGAATGGGTGGTACGGGTGGAAGCAGGGAATCGTTTTATTGTACATTATTTAGATGATTTTCTGTGCGTGGGGCCGGCTGATTCCTTGGAATGCCTGCGCCTACTGCGGACGGTTGAGTGGGTGGCGGGCCACTTCGGGGTTCCGCTGGCGGCGGATAAGACTGAAGGCCCGACCACGTGTCTGAGTTTCCTGGGTCTGGAGATTGACTCTGGGTTGGGTGAATGCAGGCTGCCTCGAGATAAGCTGGACAAGCTTCGAGGGGCGGTGGCCGCTGTAGCGGGGGCGCGCAAGGTTACTCTGCGGCAGCTCCAGTCTTTGATTGGGCTGCTCAATTTTGCGTGTCGGGTTATCCCGATGGGACGGGTTTTCAGTCGCAGCCTGTCGGCTGCTACTGCGGGGGTTCGGTCTCCGCACCATTTCATCAGGGTGTCGGCGGCCATGAGGGAAGATTTGGGCATGTGGGATGCCTTCTTGCAGGATTTTAATGGGACGGTGTTGTTCAGGCAGGAGGGCCAGTCATCGGCCGAGCTTGAACTTTTCACGGATGCTTCGGGCAGTGTGGGTTTCGGGGCATACTTTGGGGGCTGTTGGTGTGCGGAGAGGTGGCCGGACTCTTGGGGTTCGAGCCCGCTTATGCGCAACTTGGCTTTCCTTGAGTTATTCCCGTTGGTAGTTGCGATGGCACTGTGGGGCGACAGGCTGCGTGATCGGAAAGTGGTCTTTTTCTCAGATAACATGGCGGTGGTTCACGCGGTGAATCGTCAGTCTGCGGCCTCGAGGCCGGTGGTTAGGCTGCTTAGGCGATTGGTGTTGCTGTGTATGTCTCGGAATGTTGTTTTTCGTGCGCGGCATGTTCCCGGTTATTTGAATGAGGTGGCTGACGCTCTGTCTCGTTTTCAGTGGTCCCGATTCTGGCTGGTGGCGCCGGGGGCTTCGAAGGACGGGCAGGCTTGCCCGGACGAGATTTGGCAGCTGGGAACATCCTGCTTGGAGGACTTGTGAAGGCTTCTCTGGCACCGGCCACTTGGGCCTCGTACAGTAAGGTTTGGGGCCTGTGGGAGCGGTCGCTGGACGGGCTGGCCATGGACAGCGGGGAAGCCCTGCGGGATGCTTTCCTGTGGTACACTTGTCAGTTGCTGGCGAAAAGGGCGTCGCCTGCCATGGTGGACAGGTCCATGGCGGCGATGGCGTTTTGGTTCAGATGGCATGGGAAGGAGGACTTTACTAAGACCTTCGTTATCAGGCAGGCCCTGAAGGGATATCGCAAGGGACGCAGGTCGCCGGATACCAGGCGCCCGGTGTCGGTTCGACTACTGGGGGATTTGGTGGGTTTGTTGCCAGAACTCTGTTTCGATGGGTTCGAGGCTTCTCTGTTTAAGGTGGCGTTTATTTTGGCGTTTTTTGGGGCATTTCGAATTGGGGAACTGGTAAGCGCTAATAAGATGGTGCAAGGGGGCTTGCAATTTTCAGGGGTTCGTGTCTTAGATAGGAAGGTGGTGGTGCACCTTGGCAGGTCCAAAACGGATGTCCGCGGCGTGGGCCGGGACGTGGCACTGGGGGCCTTGCCGGGCTCGGCTTTGTGCCCGTTGGCTGCTACGACAGAGTACCTGGCGCGGAGGCCAGTGATGGGGGGTTCCCTGTTGGTGCATGCCGACGGATCCTCCCTCTCCCGGTTTCAGTTCACGAAAGTTTTTCGGTTGGGCTTGGGGAAGTTAGGGCTTCATGCTGAAAGATTTGGAACTCACTCGTTCCGTATTGGGGCTGCCACGGAGGCGGCTCGGTTGGGATTGGGGGACGAGGTGGTGAAACGGATCGGGAGGTGGGAATCAGTAAGATTCCGTTCCTATGTCCGATTGGGTCTGTTGGAATAATGGATTTGGGGACCGTTTTATGCAAAAAAAAAAAAAAAAAAAATGTATATATGTTGGGGTTGAGCGACTTGGACCTGGCTGTACTGTAACGGTTCTCTGTGTTATTTGGGCTGGGGCGGGGGTCTCTGTCGGACTTCCCTCATCATTTGTTTTTCCCCCCAGGGCGTGAGGCATGGATCGTGGGCCATTCGTTTGTCTTCTGGGCCGAGAGGAGGGCCGCAGCTCGAGCGCAAGGCCAGCAGCTGGGTTTTCCGAGGGGCCAGTTGGCAGTTCGCTGGTTTGGGTATCGGGGTTTCTGCTGGGGGGATGTTTGTGGTAAACTGTTTGGGATGCTGGCAGCGGGATACGCGCCAGACCTACTGGTCTTGCATATTGGGGGTAATGACCTGGGTCTTACGCCGCAACGGCGGCTGGTGAAGTGGATGAAGCAGGACATCAATAAGTTGAGGGGCCTGCTTCCGGGGGTCATGTTGGTGTGGTCAGAGATTGTCCCGAGGCGCCGGTGGCGGCACGCTCGGGATCCGTTAGCTATGGATAGGTGCAGGAAGAAGGTGAATAGCTTGATGGCAAGCTTTGTGCGGAAGGTTGGGGGCGTAGTAGTAAGGCACTCGGAGCTGGAGGAAGGGTTGCCAGGATACTACCGCTCGGATGGTGTTCACCTCTCGGAGGTTGGTTTGGACCTGCTCAACTTGGGTTGGCAGGATGGTATCCGGATGGCTCTGTTTCTTCGGGGTGGCGGAGCTCAGACAGCTTAAGGAGTCAAGGTCTGAGCTTGTGGCGGGACGGGGAGCCGAAGGAGAGAAAATAGGCTCCCCTGGATGAACGTGAGGTGGAATAACAGATTGTGGTCATCGGTGGTTGAGAGGTTTCGAGTCCTGGAGGTGACTCAGAACCTGGTGGGGCAGGGGTATCCGGGTATACCCCTGCCGTGGTTAATGGTTGGTTTGGTACTTTGGAATGTTGGTGGATGTTATAAATATGTTATAAATATGTACAGGTGTTATTATATGGGGGTCATTGCCTTTTGTATGGTAGCCGAAGGAACAGGATGCCAGGGGGCGGAGTATGGGGGGCAATGACCCATGTTTAATATGTTAATTTATTATTGTTATTATTATTATTATTATTATTATTATTATTATTATTATCATTATTATTATTATTATAATTATTGGTTAATAAAGCTGTGGACAAATTTCCCCATAATACTTAGTGTCTGTGTGTTATTGGGTTAGGTTATGGGGGTGGTTTGTCCTGGATTCCGACTGCCCAAATGGCGACTATACACCTGTCATGTAGTCCCATGTAGCCAGAGCGCAGCTAAGCGGAAAAAGGCCTTGACAGGGGTTAGGAGGCGGGCTTAGGAGGAAGTAAGCAAGGGTTGGATTATGGGTAAGTAGGATGGGCTATTTAAATGAGCAGCCATCTTAGGTGAGTCATTCTAACTTTCTACCCGGTTGAGTTTGTCCCACCCACCCTCCCTTTGTTTGTTATGTGTTTATTTAACCCGTTTCTTTCACAGCGGCGGGACGGGGAGCCGAAGGAGAGAAAATAGGCTCCCCTGGATGAACGTGAGGTGGAATAACAGATTGTGGTCATCGGTGGTTGAGAGGTTTCGAGTCCTGGAGGTGACTCAGAACCTGGTGGGGCAGGGGTATCCGGGTATACCCCTGCCGTGGTTAATGGTTGGTTTGGTACTTTGGAATGTTGGTGGATGTTATAAATATGTTATAAATATGTACAGGTGTTATTATATGGGGGTCATTGCCTTTTGTATGGTAGCCGAAGGAACAGGATGCCAGGGGGCGGAGTATGGGGGGCAATGACCCATGTTTAATATGTTAATTTATTATTGTTATTATTATTATTATTATTATTATTATTATTATTATTATTATTATTATTATAATTATTGGTTAATAAAGCTGTGGACAAATTTCCCCATAATACTTAGTGTCTGTGTGTTATTGGGTTAGGTTATGGGGGTGGTTTGTCCTGGATTCCGACTGCCCAAATGGCGACTATACACCTGTCATGTATTTTTGCACTGTATGTATTGGAATGTTGCAGATCTCTTGCCTAGTAGCTATTTGCTTATGCTAACAAAACAGTGACGATATGTTGAAACATACATCAGTCTACCTTGGTGGTTCTGCAATGCCGTAAGAAAGAATGTGTGTTTGTCCAGTAAATAAAGGACTATAACAAAGTCTGTCGTGTTCCTCATTCTTCTTATGCTGTAAGTAGCATGAGCTAAATGGATCCTATTTACCCCATTTAGAATACCTCTAAAGTGAACCACAGTACTAAATCAATGGAAGTTTTGCATAGCCCTGTGGTGTCTTAACCCCTTAAGGACACATGACGTGTGTGACACGTCATGATTCCCTTTTATTCCAGAAGTTTGGTCCTTAAGGGGTTAAAAGTGAAGATCTGTCCCGTACAAGACCTTGCAATACAAATGATGTAATGAGGCCAATGTGTAATGAAGCCATGAAGACATTAGTGCCATCGCAGGTCTCAAAATAATCTGAACAAAAAGGCCCAAGGCAGGAAAATTGTTCTATGGAGCATAGTTTCAATTTCAGGAGCCGTAGGATATTCACGATAGAGTGTCCCCCTGGACAAATAGGGAAGGGGGAGCATGACTGCTTCCCAGGACGGTGGGCTGGAGTCATGGAGCAACAATGTTGCAAATGTTGGAGGATTTAAAAGAGGAGAGCAGGGGATGGGACTTACCAGTCAGCAGGATTTGTTCAAAGACCCTGACTGAATTTCCCACCCTCCCTCCCTGGTTTGTTTTTGTGGTGTGTTGTGTGGTTTCTCTTTTTGTTTTCTTATTGTCACAGCTGGTAGTTTTCCATGGACAGTGGAACCAAAAAGAAAGGAGTATGACGCAAGGTCACCTTGAGGAGACTACAGTCGGCGCAAGGCTGATGGCTAGTGACGGCTGTGTTGGTTTCTTGAAGAATAAGTATGGAGAACTGTCTGTTGGGCTCTCACCCAACAGCTGACAGGAATTAAGAGTTTACTATGTTTAATAAAGCTGTGGCCGTTGCCCTTATCCACTTTAAAAGGGAGTCCAGTGTATTATTGGGGCAGCGGTGGGATGGATATGGGTCAGCAGTCATGAGAATTGTATGGAATTCAAAGTGATTTCAAAACAGCCGAACTAAGAAAATGTAGCCATTATTCCAGTTTGGCCTATATTGACTTACATTTCCATTGGCAGATAGCACAGTGTCATATGGAACTGGTTGCCCTAGACAGCAACCTGGTCCATTTTAATGACTGAGTCTGCCATAGTTGCTAAGCAGGACCAACGCATGATGGACAGGGTAGCGTTTGGCAAGTCAAAGGATGAAGGGCAGGAGTAAGTTGTGGATGGTATCAGTACAGGACAATCTTAATGTTTAGACATGTTATATCAAGAAGAACTGGTAAAAATGTGTTCAGTGGGGCTTGCAAATTCTGAATTTCTATTTAATATAATATGTTTGTATTTCAGTACTTTCCAGAATAGTGGCTATATGCATAATGCCTATACATTTCCTTTCTTAAAACCTGATATTTACATCAGAAATATTACCTTGCCCTTGGATTTGAATGGTAAATTCCAGATATATAAAGGCACATAGAGGTCCTTTATTAAAACCATTACAGTAGAAACAGAGATCCATTGCTGATGGCACAAGAACATTTCCTTATCTTCTTGGCGTTTTCTTGCTAAATGCAAAAGCAAAAAACAAGATAAAAAATGTTTATAGATGCAATAAAAAAAACGATATATATATATATAAATATATATATATATATAACGGTTTTCTCACCATATACATTTTCTAAGAAAAGGGTTAATTTGCCATATGTGGTTCATATCACTGAGTTCTGAGGTAATATCATTCCGAAATCTACTTAAATAAGAAACGGCCGAAAAAAAATGAAAATGCTCCAGGTTTAAAACGATGCCTTAGGGACGATTCACCAGGACATCTGGCAAGAACTTTGAATTGCAGCTGAACCACACTACATTATGAGAGACGTTCCATTTTCACGTGTTATAAAGAGTATGCTGGATATCTTCATTTTAAATTATATGAACGGCTTATGTCGCTCATCGAGACACATAAGCATCACCTCTGGATGGAGATTCGGGTGCTCCACCCAATGGGAGATTGAGAAAAATGTCAGAGGGATACAAATGTACCATATGTGGATGAAATTAGTGGAGAGAGACAGGGATCGTGCCTTCAAGAAAGCTATTTTGGCAGACATCAACATCATGAATAACTGTTTTCTCTCCTTCCAGTTTCCTTTATGTCATTTTTGGCTTTCTATTCTATCACCTCATCAGGAAAGGATATGTTGGCACAGGACGGACAACTTATTAAAGCAATTTTATGGCAAACTTTTATGAGTTAACAAGGGGTAATCTCCTGCCGGTCAGAAGGGGCCGATGGTGATGAACTTTCAAAAAGTATCTAACGCGCTTCTGGTTTGGTAATACTTTCTTCAGTAGACAGTCCGTGCGTCAATTGAAAGGGTTTCAATTGACGCACGGACTGTCTACTGAAGAAAGTATGGATGGTGGATGGTAAAAATAAACTGCGCGTTTCCATCACTAATGAAAATGCATAGGGTCAAGATTTGGGCTGTAACCGTTAATGAGATGTGTAGGGCATATGGTAAGACTAGAAGACGTTGAGATCTACAATACCATATTGTACACGTCTAGTATAACAAATACTAGTAAAAAAGATATTGCGTTTTAAAGGGTTGAAGAATTTTTTGAAGAAAGTTAAAAAAAAAAAACAATCTAGACTGGAGAAAGGAACAACATTTTTTAAAATGTAATCTTCGGGATTTGTTATGGAATTTTTGGTGGTAAATGGTACGTGGTCCTCAGCGTTGCCCCTTTCTTAATATGAAGCTGACTTGGAGCGTTTTTTTCATTCAGCAATTGTGGCCTAAAACGTAAATGTTTTTCTTTTAATTCACTTTCAATTCACACTAATTCACACTTTAATGAATAACCATGTTTTTCCTTTACACCCACTTTTGTTTTAATTATATGAGGAAAACATCTGACCGAACGAACAGCGTGGCAATGTGTTCTTAAATATGTCTCACTGCGACATTTTCTACTAGCTTTCTTTCGGTACAAAAAAATAAAATAAACAAATGATAATATTTGTCAGTGATGATGTATAGCTATTGATATAACAAAGTGTTATGCTCTTGTTAATGTGTGAATATAACTTCACGGCCTTTGTTAGTAGGACAATAACGAGGCATATTTCAATATGCTGGCTCTTTCTTCTCATTTCTGTCTCATAATTCAACATTCATAGCTTAACACAGCTACAGCAACTTTAATAATTATTCACATAATTCAAGCCTCGGCCTCTACTTTTTGTCATTGAATTAAATTTCCAAACCAACAAAAAGTGGGGATAATGTGTGAAGGTTACCTTGGAACAAAGAAATGCTTCTAAAACGTAGAAGCTGAATAATTTCAACTTAGATATTTGTCTTTATATCAAACAAAACACAGAATAATAAAACAAAAATTTAGTTGCTTGAATAAATATTGTGGGTTATTGGCTCGAGTTAAAATGTTTTAGATCTACTGTTTTTTAGACTTTCATAGAAACATAAATGCCTCATTTTTACTTTTAGATATCTCAGTTACCATTACCTCTTCCATGCTTGATATTAGGGTATATTTTTACTGAATGCCCAGGCTTTTTACTAAAGAGGTAAAGTGGGATATTTTCCCATTAATCCTTGGCCCAGGAAGAGAAAAACAAATTTTTTTTTTTTTTAAATGCATGGTTTGCTGCATAATGTTTTTTTTGTTAGACAATTAAAACTAAAAAGTTTCTTTCTAATGATTTCTAAGTCATTGGATTCACAGCACCAACAATCAGTTGATCTCTTGAAGAGCAAACAGAGACATGTATCTGTCTGGAGTCACCAGTAGGACAGTGTGAGTAACAGTCATGGGGTATGGACTGTGAGCAAATCATTATCTTTGAAGTCAAACCAAAAGCTCAAGATTGGTGGACAGAATCATGAACCAACATCAAGCACACCAGATCCAAATAAAGGTAACTTAAAAAAAGTTGATATTTTAATGGAAAATGAGACTTTGAAGGATTGTGTATACATATTCAGCATGCCACATTCATGTTTAGTCCAGGAAGATGGTCCTTTTCTGGACACTTGGTCCTTCATGGATGAAATGGATGATGCCATCTTATGCTACCAATTTGTGACTATGTTTCTAGGTGGCCCAACTGTTCTGAGCAGCGTGGATAAGGTAGGACATGTTCTTCATTAATATAGCCATCTTCATAGCATCATTCTGGGGATTGGAAACCTGGTTTTGAAGACATTCTCTCATAAAATTTTCAAAAGCAGTCCTGATCTACACATCACCCTCACATACTTGACCTGTGACTTTTCGGGGATAAACTAGCAAAGAAGGAAATCAAATGATTTTACTTTAAGATAAACTCCACTGTAAGTTAAACCTTCTGATGGTAAAACTTTGAAACTCGTCGGGAGTCCTCCCATTTCAAGTCCAGCATCTAATCATCTTTTGCAATCAGACACTGCCAGAGAAGAGCCATTACAATCCTTTGATTTCCCTCTTTTATCCCCTGTTTTGATGTGTTGTACTCTGGCCACTTCTTTTTGTGTAACACAAGTAGCTCATGCAATTTGGCATTTTGTGAAGTGGGCTGCAAATATTTAGCAAACTGCTGATGTCACTGAGTCTTTGGCATGTTAAAAAGACTCGCAAATGAGTCTAGCACAGTTAAAAGCATTCTCAACATCTGTTCACAAAGGGAGAAGGATTTAGTTTCTAAAAAGAAGTAGAATGTTCATCTGTTCCATATTATAAACAAAAATGTAAAAAATATTCATGCAATTCCTACATTTTCAAGGGTCTCCCTGCGTAAGGATAGCAGGGCTCCATATCTTCCATCCCATTGTACTCTGTACTCCGTGATATATTTGGGGGGTTTTCATCGAGGAGTTGCTCTTAGCAGAATATGTTTGGTACCTTGTCCAGCTTTGTATTCTTTATCATCTACTAAATGTCATCATTTGATTGTTTTTTTCTTTAGTATTTTTAAGATTTCTCATTAAACTGGGAGTAATTTTGAATTGATGAAGGTACTGCAAATGATACGTCAAATAGCTGTGTTGGTAAATGTATCAATTTTTTTTTTTAATTCTTTATTTTTGGTGCATGTTGCGTAAAACATAGCATAACATACATAGGTGCCACTGCCTTGTGGTCAAAGCGTAACAGTTATACATCAGGTATGGCATTCAATATATTTGCACATTTTGTTGAGGTGGTGGACTGTGTGGTTATAACGAGGTGACCTATGTGTTTGTATGGTACCGCCATGTCCTGTGTGGTTCTATTTGGAGCTCGGGATGAGCTAGTCTCTAGTCGCTGGTTATGTTAGTGTGGGGTATGTCATGGAGGTATTGCTCCAATATGTTGTCCTATGTTACAACGGTGTAAGCTACATGTCCAAGGAGCAAGTAATGGGTCGTGCTGCGTTGACTATGATAGTGTGGGGACGTCGGTTGCCATGCGGGGCATGTCTAGTGCTACAGTGGTCTAATGTCACATGGTGTCCTTCTTATATCCCTGTGGTGTCTACCCCTTCCCCCTGGGGCGTTGGGGGGGTGGGTGCATTGCTGCGTGAGCAATCTGTGGACGCGTTTTATGCCTGACGTGTATATCGGAGGCCTAGGGCATTAAAGATTTTGTCGCCTCTCTCGTGTGTTTGCATGAGTATGGTGTACCAGCAAGTGAGTTACTTCGCTATGAGTTTGCCACAACAAACAAAAAAAAAACAAAACATTTTTTTTAAAAATAATTATAATAAATAAATCGTGCATAACATTAGGAAATTAGCGGCTTTGGAGGGCACATTAGTTCCAGCAACAGCTGAATGGTTTCCCTTCTTTCCCCCTTGGGGGATATGTGGCTATGAGTGTCCCATTCAGGTGGCGGGCTTCGTGTTCCTTCTCAGTTCCCGCGTGGCTGCTTCGGATCGGGAGCAAGGTGTTCCAAGTGCGTGGGTTCCGTTGGTGGGTAGGCCCAGCGTTGTTAACAATGCAGGAGCATCCGTCGGGGCTGTGGCCTTATAGGATTGCCCGTCCTTCGTGACCCACAGGGTGTTTTGGGTAGCCCATCTATAGGTTACGTTTTCCGCCTGTAATGTCCACGTGAGAGGTTGCATGCTCTTACGCCACTGCAGGGTGGCCCTGCTTAAGTCTTGAAAAAAGGATATGTGGCCGTTTTCAAAGTTGTAAGGGGTTTTTCCCTGTAACGCTGCTGTTAGCCCTAGTTTATCGGCTACTGTTTGGCATCTAAGGATTATGTCCCTTGGTGCTGTGGTGGGGGCCCTGGGGGATTTGGCTATTCTATATACCCCATCAAATGTAAAGTACTTAGCTCGCTTTGCAGGCAGGAGAGATTCCACCAGCCTTCTCACGTAGTGCGGCAGTTCCTCCAAGGGGATGGTTTCTGGGACTCCCCTTATCTTTATGTTCTTTCTCCTGCCTCTGTCATCTAGGGTGCTCACTTGTCTGTTGGTGTCAAGTTGGGCCTTTTGTAACTGGTGTACCTTGTCGCTCAGTGCCTGGAATTCCTGTTTCAGGGCTGCGACATCCGCTTCAGTGGCTTGGGTGCGCGCTGTGACAGCTTGTACCCAGGGCCGGCCTTAAGGGTGTGCAAGCTGTGCGGCCGCACAGGGCGCCATGCCAACAGGGGCGCCGAGCAACCGACACAGCTTGCACAACCAGATCCTGCCCTATCTCAGAGCGCCCTGGTGGGTGAAAGATTGCGCCATGGCTGGCTGGCCCACCCTTAGAGAGTAAGCTCTGCTTTGTTATTGGCCAGTGAGGAGATTAAGGACCTCTTTCATGATGGGGAGGAGCGAGCAGTGAGCGCTTTGATTCTGCCCTCCTCTCGCGAGCTCGGCATTCGGAGTGTTGCTGCGGGTTACCACAGCAACGCTCTCATACTATCAATGCAGAGCTCACGAGAGGAGGGCTCCTGTTCTGCAAGGTGCAGAACATCAAGCACTGGCAGAGACCGCTGGACCACCAGGTCATCAGTATTCCCCCATCCCTGCACAAAGGTATGCAAGAGGAAGGGGGCCGAAGGGGGAAATCAACATGAATTAATTTAAGAAAACAAAACATGAAATTGCTCTCCCACCTCCTCATTTAAAGCCTTATGTCACACCTCCTACCCACAAATCATTACTACCCAACCCTTACTGTGTTACCTACACACACTCCATAACAAACACACACTACATAATCTACTCACACATACACACTACATAATCTACTCACACACAACATCCCCTATACAAACACAACATAATCTACACACACACACACACACACACTCACACACTACATAATCTACTCACACAGACACACTACATAATCTATTTACACACAACATCCCCTATACACACACTATGTTCTCTACACACACACACTAGATAACTCACAAACACTACAAAACCTAAAGACACACTATGCTCCCAATACATACACACTATGTAACGTACACACTACATCCCCTATACACACATGGTTTCCTACACACATACACACTACATCCCCTATACACACACACACACTACATAACCTACACACTACATCCCCTATACACACACATACACACACTACATAACCTACACACTACATACCCTACACACACAGGGCCGGCCTTAGGGGTGTGCGAGCTGTGGGGCACCCTGTGGCCGACACAGCTCGCACTGTCTCCTAGTAACAGCCTGTGAAGGAGAGCTCAGAGCTCTCCCCTAATACAGGCTGCGCTGTGTAGCGTGGCCGCGCTCCGCCCCCCTGCCTCTTAATGCTGCCCTCACTGATAGTCCCCAGACTCCCCACTCGGATCTCAGTGAGAGAAAGGGGGCGGGGTTAAATGCTGATCGGAGGCAAAGCTACATGGCAAGTGGGGCGGAGCTACAGGCAGGCGAACCCTCTGGTAAGTTAGGGGAAGCAGGAAGGAGTTCCTGCTCCCCCATCTACCACCACACTGCACCCTGCTTTCCCATCCACCCTAACCGTGCCCCCTGCTCCCCCTACCCTAACTGTGCTCCCTGCTCCCCACCTACTCTAACTGTGCCCCCTGCTCCCCCCTACCCTAACTGTGCTCCCTGCTCCCCCCTACCCTAACTGTGCCCCCTGCTCCCCCCTACCCTAACTGTGCCCCCTGCTCCCCACCTACTCTAACTGTGCCCCCTGCTCCCCACCTACTCTAACTGTGCCCCCTGCTCCCCACCTACTTTAACTGTGCCCCCTGCTCCCCCCTACCCTAACTGTGCCCCCTGCTCCCCCTACCCTAACTGTGCTCCCTGCTCCCCACCTACTCTAACTGTGCCCCCTGCTCCCCCCTACCCTAACTGTGCTCCCTGCTCCCCCCTACCCTAACTGTGCCCCCTGCTCCCCACCTACTCTAACTGTGCCCCCTGCTCCCCACCTACTCTAACTGTGCCCCCTGCTCCCCACCTACTTTAACTGTGCCCCCTGCTCCCCCTACCCTAACTGTGCTCCCTGCTCCCCACCTACTCTAACTGTGCCCCCTGCTCCCCCCTACCCTAACTGTGCTCCCTGCTCCCCACCTACTCTAACTGTGCCCCCTGCTCCCCACCTACTCTAACTGTGCCCCCTGCTCCCCACCTACTCTAACTGTGCTCCCTGCTCCCCACCTACTCTAACTGTGCCCCCTGCTCCCCACCTACCCTAACTGTGCTCCCTGCTCCCCACCTACTCTAACTGTGCCCCCTGCTCCCCCCTACCCTAACTGTGCTACCTGCTCCCCACCTACTCTAACTGTGCCCCCTGCTCCCCCCTACCCTAACTGTGCTCCCTGCTCCCCCCTACCCTAACTGTGCCCCCTGCTCCCCCTACCCTAACTGTGCCCCCTGCTCCCCACCTACTCTAACTGTGCCCCCTGCTCCCCACCTACTCTAACTGTGCCCCCTGCTCCCCTACCCTAACTGTGCTCCCTGCTCCCCCTACCCTAACTGTGCCCACTGCTCCCCACATACCCTAACTGTGCCCCCTGCCCACCACCTACCCTAACTGTGCCCCCTGCTCCCCACCTACCCTAACTGTGCCCTCTGCTCCCCACCTACCCTAACTGTGCCCCCTGCTCCCCACATACTCTAACTGTGCCCCCTGCTCCCCACATACCCTAACTGTGCCCCCTGCCCACCACCTACCCTAACTGTGCCTCCTGCCCACCACCAACCCTAACTGTGCCCCCTGCTTCCCCACCTACCCTAACTGTGCCCCCTGCCCACCACCTATCCTAACTGTGCCTCCTGCTCCCCACCTACCCTAACTGTGTCTCCTGCTCCCCACCTACCCTAACTGTGCCCCCTGCCCACCACCCACCCTAACTGTGCCTCCTGCTCCCCACATACCCTAACTGTGCCCCCTGGCCACCACCTACCCTAACTGTGCCTCCTGCTCCCCACCTACCCTAACTGTGCCCCTGCTTCCCCACCTACCCTAACTGTGCCCATTGCTCCCCCACCTATCCACTGTGCCCTAGCTACCATAACTGTGCCCCTTGCTCTCCCACCTACCCACTGTGCCCCTTGCTTCCCCACCTACTCGCTGTGCCCCTTGATTCCCCACCTACTCGCTGTGCCCCTTGCTTCCCAGCTACCACCATTGTGCCCTCTCTCCCCCAGCTACCACCACTGTGCCCCTTCTACCCCAGCTACTACCGCTGTGCCCCCTCGCCCCCAGCAAGCTTATCTGTGCACTGTGCCCCAGCTACCCACTGTGCCCCCTGCTTCCCCACCTAGCCTAACTGTGCCCCTGCTCCCCCGCTGCACACAGTGCCCCTGCTCCCCACCTAGTCTAACTGTGCCCCCTTCCCCCCACCTAGCCTATCAGTGCCCCTGCTCCCCCAGCTACCCACAGTTCCCCTTGCTCCCCCAGCTACCACCACTGTGACCCCTCTCCCCCAGTTACTACCACTGTACCCTTTCTCCCCCAGCTACTACCACTGTGCCCCCTCTCCCCCAGCTACCCTCTGTGCCCCTGCTCCTCCATCTTCCCACTGTGCCTCTGCTCCCCCAGTTACCCACTGTGATCCTGCTCTCCAACCTACAACTACACTACCCCTGCTCCCCCAGTTACCCACTGTGCCCTTGCTCTCCTACCTATCACTACACTACCCCTGCTCCCCCACTGTGCCCCCTGTTCCCCCACCCACCACTACTTTACCTCTGCTCCCCCACCTACCAATGCACTACCCTTGCTCCCACAGCTACCACCACTGTGCCACCTGGTCCCCCACCTACCACTGGTCCCCCTGATCCCCTACCTACCACTACACTGCCCCTGCTCCCCCAGCTACCACTACACTACCGCTGCTCCCCCACTGATCACCCTGCTCCCCACCTACCACTACACTACCTATGCTCCCCCACCTACCACTACTGTGCCCCTGCTCCCCAACCTACCAATACACCACCACTGTGCCCCCACCTACCACCACTGTGCCCCTGCTCCCACACCTACCACTATATTGCCCTGCTCCCCCACCTAGCACTACACTACCGCTGCTCCCCCACCCTCTTCCACTATGCCTCCTGCTCCCCACCTACCAGTACACGACCACTGCTCTGCATATCAGCAAACATATCACACACATCCAATACACACATATATCACACACAGTCAATACAACAATTACAAATATTACACACAGCCAACACATAGCATACATATCACACACAGCCATCACTCCTATCACAAACAGACACCACACACAACATCTTATTATTATGAGATTTATTACAGCAGAGCTCTCTCATACAAAATACAATATGTAGCTGTCCTCCGAGCTCCCGCCAATCAGAAAGTTGCCACGGATTACCACAGGAAAGCTTTGTCACTGTAAGTGCCTGATCTCACAAGACAGTTAATTATGGTCTTGCACCCGGTGGAGGCGCCGACCAGACTCCCAGCATACTGGATCACCAGAGATCAGCATGCCCACCTCCCTGCAAGGTAATAACAGGGAAGGGGGAATCCTTTTTGTTTTTAAATAATTATTAATTTAATAAATCCTATATACAGACATTACACACCTATTGACACACACAGTACATGGATAAAGGGGTATGATGGGGGGGCGCTGTGAAGATTTTTTGCACAGGGCGCCTTAAGGCCTAAGGCCGGCCCTGCTTGTACCTCTGTGGTCAGTGTTGCCAGATCAGCTTCCCACATTTTCTTGAGGTTTGAGTGGAGGCTTATGAGCATCTCCTGTATATCCTGTTTTGTGGCAGGGGCCCTGTGTCCAGGTGTGCTGGCTGTGTCTTGGGTGGCCTGGTGTGGGCTCTGGGGTGAGTACTCACTTTCAGTCTGTTGTGGTGTAGGGTCTCTCGTGGGAGAGGGCTCCTGTGAGTCTCTTGATGGTGTTGAGGCTGACCACATCTGGCCTATGTCGCGCTGTGTTTTTGCGGCGGTCGCAGGTGGTTTTGGGGATTTTATCCCCATTTCTCTGTTCGTCTGGTATAGTGGTAGCAGGTCTGTCAGGTCAAATTTGGTTGTTTTGACTTAAAATTTTATCAACCTATAACAAGTCTTGCTTTAGTGAATAACACATACAATCCATCTCCGATGCATTTATACATGACTGCTGACCATATCACCATCCCACTTTTAGGTTTTATTATTAACCCCTTAAGGACCAAACTTCTGGAATAAAAGGGAATCATGACATGTCAGACATGTCAGACATGTCATGTGTCCTTAAGGGGTTAAAAGTTTTATTCAACCGTAAAAACTCTACCGCCCCATAAAAACCACATAGAAAGATATATCCAGAGCGGACAGGGCAACTGGCATGTCGTTATTCCAAGTAAATCTCAACATGCCAGCAATAACGTATCAACCTGTCAGCTATTTGGGGGATTAGCAAACAGAAAGTTGCACATAACAGGAAACCATGGATCCTACATAGCCTACAGCAGGCTTCGACTACCCAAGCCTAAATTGGGCAATGACCTTTCATCTTCATTGTATTGGTCAGGAACAAATGGCCAGGCTGTGACGGAAAGAACAGAGAGAAAGGGAGAGACAAAAATAACTCAGCATCACCAGTAGCGGGCATGGTGTCAGGGTACCTACCTCTAATCTGAGCCTGTGGACCACTCTTGTTGACGCTGTGACCCATTGTGTTGTCTCTGTTGATTCGGATCACACTGGCTCTTGCCCCAATAAAGATGCTGTAAGCCATAATAGTTTCACTTTTGACGCGGCTCACTACGAGCCTTGCTACAAGAATTGTTATACCAATCTTGTTTCAATACCGATGCGACGTGTCTTTGCTTGAAACATACCCAAACTGATGATGCTGCTCATCTTTTCAGAATTAATATATATATAATATAATAATGTGGACCAAAGTACTCATACTTCCTTATGAAGCCAAAATGACATAATGTTGGCATCACACCTCTCTGATGTTCTAGGGTCATTCTGTCCTACATATACTTAAGCCTCCCAGAGGATGTGCCCTATCATGGTCTATTATAACCCAGGAGTGCTTTCTGTATTTTTTCTAACTTTCTGTTTTTTGGACTTGACTCGCTTGACTATTTTGACCGCCGTGATCATGACCTTGGCTTGTTTACTCATACTGTCCCTACTCTATATTCCCTTGACTTTGGTTTTCTCCTTAGACTTTTCTTACACTATATTACGCTAAGTTTGTCCACTCTATGGTCCGATAACACATACTGTCCATTGAACTGCTCCGTATTTGCTTGTTGGGACTCTGTACTATCCTGAAACATGGCTGGGTGGTGAGAACTTCAGTCAACCTCACTTGACTGAGAACCACCAATGTTTGTAAGATTTTTTTCCCTACTTCTTCCTTATCACACCTGGAGAACTTACACCCCAGGCCTTCTGTCCTTTTAGGTCGGCAGCAGTAATGCCCCCTCTTGCCTATTCATCTGGGGGGGACTTCTTTTTTTAGCTTCACCATCTGTAATGGCAATTTGCAATTTGCATCTAATTCAACATTTTATTTTGTAAAAAAAAATGTTCTTGTCTACTGTGAGAAATTGTGTGTTAATGCCAATTGCAGAAGGGCCTGGCCAGATTTTGGACAACTTTTGCTATGTGTGAAAAATAAAAATGTGAACTGTAGTGGTTCTGGTGTCTGTAGTGTCCTAGCACCCAACCATTGTAGTGAGTCAAACTGTTTTAGAGTGGTTTGACTTCTTACATGGGATCCTCCGCTCCCAGCCTCCTCTACAGTTATTAATTCTCCTTGACCTCTCTGCTGCCTTTGACACAGTTGATCATTCTCTCCTCCTTCAAACTCTTCAATCACTCGGTCTCTGTGACTCTGTCCTCTCTTGGTTTTCCTCCTATCTCTCCCAACGCTCATTCAGTGTCTCCTTTTCCAAGGATACCTCCTCCCCTCGCCCTGTCTCGGTTGGAGTTCCCCAAGGCTCTGTCCTTGGTCCCCTTCTATTTTCTCTTTATACTGCCTCTCTTGGAAAACGTATTGCCTCTTTTGGATTCAACTACCACCTGTACGCTGATGACACTCAGATATACCTCTCCTCACCGGACCTCTCCCCGGCCGTCCTGCAACGTGTCACTGCTTGCCTCTCTTCCATCTCTGACTGGATGTCGTCACGCTTTCTCAAACTTAACCTCTCTAAAACTGAACTCCTTGTCTTTCCTCCTCCTAATACTGATCCTCCTCTCTCACTCTCCCTTCAAGTCAGTGATATCCACATAAGTCCATCCCTACAAGCGCGCTGTCTTGGCGTCATACTTGACTCTGGTCTCACCTTTGAGTCTCACATCCAGTTTGTTGCCAAGTCCTGTAGGTTCCAACTCAAAAACATAGCCCGCATCCGCCCCTTTCTTACGCAAGATGCTACCAAGGAGCTTGTCCATGCTCTAGTAATTTCCCGCATGGATTACTGTAACCCTCTCCTGATTGGTCTCCCCAAAAGCCGTACTGCCCCGCTACAGTCTGTAATGAATGCTGCAGCTAGACTGATTTTCCTATCCAGTCGGTCCTCTCACACCTCGCCCCTCTGCCAGTCCTTACATTGGCTCCCTGTATCCTATAGGAGTCAATTCAAAGTGCTAACCCATACATTTAAAGCACTGAACAATTCCAGCCCCTCTTATATCTCTTCACTGATCCAGAGGTATGCCCCTCCTCGTACCCTCCGCTCTGCCCGCGACCACCTCCTGACCGCTGCTCGCACCCGTACGGCCAACTCACGCTTGCAGGACTTCTCACGGGCGGCTCCTCTCCTATGGAATAACTTGCCTACTGCCATCAGACTCTCCCCTAGTCTTCAATCATTTAAGAAGGGCCTTAAATCCCATCTCTTCAGGAAAGCGTATGGCCTCCCAGAGTAATCTCTCCCTTACATACCTGTCTCTTGCTCTCCTATGGGATAGTGCTTTGCTCTCTCCTCCAGCTCTGCTTCACTCCTACTTGATATTTCCTATCCTAATGTTTCTAATACCCCACCTCCTATAGACTGTAAGCTCATTTGAGCAGGGTCCTCTTCAACCTATTATTCCTGTAAGTTTTCTTGTAATTGTCTTATTTATTGTTACATCCCCCCCTCTCAAAATATTGTAAAGCGCTACGGAATCTGTTGGCGCTATATAAATGGCAATAATAATAATAATAATAATAATACAGCTCAGTGAGAGACGGAATCTCATACTCATTGCTGCCGGTAGCTCTCCAGAAATCTGCACCCCGTCTAAGAAGTCACACGTGTTATAAGGCGGTTTGACTCCTTATAACAGATAGGGGAAGGGGGTGCGAAGGCAGTCCTGGTACAAAAACCACTACAGCATGCTGTGATGGTTATGGTGGTTGGATTGTTCCTTTAAAGAGACAGTATGTGCTTCACTCAAACCAGTAAACGTATTGAATGATAATTGTGGTGACGTGGTAAGTGGAGATAAAAATGAGCATGCTTGTTGTCGTGGGATGCTGATGTATCTCTTGGGTGCGGGACAGCTGTAATACAAGCTCTTTTCAGTCGTCGTAGCTCTCTCCTGTAATATTATGGGGGCATAGTAGTAGCCAGCAAATGTAAAAAAAAAATTGAGCCTTACATTCGCCAAAAAATTGACTAACACAATGACTAAATGAAATTTTAAGCTCTAGGAAATTACATCAAGTCAGGTTTGTGGTAGCGTGTTCACTTTAAATAATCTGATCTGATATTTCTTTTTTTATTTTGTTCCTTTCATTACTTCTGCATGAGGTTTTGCTATGAACTTAGAAAAATATATCCAAACTTTGAGCAAAACTTTGTTGCGAGATCCGTGGAATAAGTTGGTAATTCGCTGTGACACAAGCTGTGGAAAGGCATCATTACCGAGCAGAATATGTCATTGCTATTAAAAATAGTCACCAGCCAAATCAAACCTTCAAGACGCAAGTCTTGCAGAAGATGTCATTAGAGATTAGAGACATATCTATAATCCTGCCTTGGTTTTTGGCAAAGATTGTTATGGAATCACTTGAGTCACCGCCTCTGCAGACGCTAGCGAGAGCTGCAGTAATGGAGCTGCAAGCAGACAGATTTTTACCTCTCGCCCGTACAATAAGCATTGACGGCAGAGCCCATTGCAGCTCTAATTTACGCCATAACTATAAAATCCTCCCCGTCCGTATATCGATAGGGAGACAATATGCAGGGACATCTTGTCCAAACACGGCTCTCGCTCTCCTTGATGTTGTAAAAAAAAAAAAAAATGTAATCGTGTCTGATTCTCTGCCGCACTACAGCAGCCTTTAACCGATATTTGCATAGTCTACGCCACAGCGCAAACGAACGTCGTATTTTTCAAGGGCTATTTTTTTTTCATCTCTCTTGCAGGATAATTTTTTTACGTGACATATGTTTAAAAAAGAAAATGAAAAATCTCAGCATTGCTGGACTTTAAGCAATAAAATTCGTTAGAGATTCAATCAAATAAAGTATTTTTTTTAAGGTTTTTTTTTTTCTCTAAAGGTGAATTGTGACTCTCTCATAAGCAAGCAGCAAAGGTACTATCTTAAAAAATCCAAGTTGGCCATTTTGGGGATTTATTCACTAAACAACCTAAAACTGATGTGCCAAATTCAGACTAAAAATATTTTTCAGTATTTGTACCAGGGTTATTGACTTTTAACTTCTGTATTTTCCCATTTCTCTACCAGACTGGTTAATGATTCTAAACTACACAATTTAGTTTTTTAGAAGATAACCCGTTGAAATTTTTGCTGTCAAACTTACATGGCTTTTAAAGTTTAATTTGCAACGGTTTTCAACCTTCCTGAAATAAAAACAAAAACAGGAATTTTTAAATATTAATGATCTGTCATCTCGTCCTATTAAAATTGTTTCTATGCTTAGCTCATGTAGTTTAATAGTTTGATTGACATTAAAGTTGTTTAGGTTAGCAGTCATTTTACGTCACCTGTCATTAGCAGTCATTTTACGTTTAGGTTAGCAGTCGTTTTACGTCACCTGTTTTTGTTTTATGACTTGTGCCCTTTGTGACAATACACAACAAAACAAAAACAAACAACAACAAAAAACCCCAACAAATATGCAGTCATGTACAGGGGTAAATTAAAATGTGTGAGGCGTGGTGAAGAGATCTGGAAAGATTAGTAATGATCAGCTGTTTAGAAAAAATGTCTGTGCCCCTCCCTTTGCGCCTTAGTTATACACTTGCACATATTTGCATATTTTGAAAACTCATAACCAATCCCAATAAGTTATACATTTTGAACCCCTATTTTTCTAAATTGTATTCACTTGGACACACCAAATGTTATGATTTGCTAGAAATGAGGGAAATTAGGATAGCTCAAAATGTAACGAGGGATTTTGACCTAAAATAGGGACTGTCACTGTGAAACAGGGACAGGTAGTAGTACAGATAAGAGATTCCATTCTATGTTTCCGACATTATAGCACTAGTCCGGAATCCAGACAATAATAGCCCGAATAGTAATATAGTTGACACCTGGGATTTTTACAGTTTGGCTACTGTGCCCTAAAATTCAAATTTAGCTTTAGGCGTATTCATTACACCCCAAATTGTAATAAACCAAAATCCCAATGTAAAAAATTTAGGTATAAATTTGAGAAAAGGAAAAATGTCCTACTCATCTATAGTCACTATAGTCGTCAATAGCTGGGCTATTTAAATATAACAGCATGCCTCCCAAGCGGCCCTCTTTCGGCAGGACAGTCCTGATTTTTGAGATGTGTCCCAACTTTGTTCTCTGGCGTCCCGCTTTTAGGAGGACTAAAATAGTGCTCCCTGCATGGTCAGCGCTCCTTGTTCAGCAGGCAGCCTGGTGGGCATTTATGCCATGCTGACCTGCCAGTAATTTTGATTAAGAGTCACTGAGCGGCGTACTGCTCCCCTAATTGGTCCAGAACTTTGAGTGGAGCCAGTGATGCAATCACGTCACTGCCCCACCCCCTTTCCCCTTCTCCCACTGGTGTCCCCCTTTTCAGGATGCCGATGTTGGGGGGGGAGGGGGGGGTGTAACAGGGTTTTTCCCTAAAGTGAGATTTCAAAGTAAATTTTAAATTTTAGGTTAGAAAACTGCCTTAGAAAATTTTCTCAGTTTAACAATTTTTGGCTTTAGATTTGAAACTTACTTTAGTGAATAGGCTGGGTAATTTCGTAATGTGGTTTTCAATTCACTGCGATTTGTCCTTTATTGAACCCTTTTGGAATAAACGTTAAATTCCCAAATTCCTAACAAGCCCGACTTCAGCGAAAACCTCATCAGATTCTTTCTAATTGCTAGTTTTAGTTCTGGAGCCGCTGAGTGTGTTCTGTTACATTGATGGCATTCACAGACAGACCTATACTTTATAGAAAACTACAAATTGCAGACTTTCTTTAACTGTGTGCATTCTCCCTGCAATCTGTGGATTATTAAAGGGACAGGCCGAGTTCCATAATCATCACAGCACACTGTAGAGCATGTTGTCCAACTGCCCCACTTTTGGTGCTACAGTTCCGATTTTAGGAAACTGTTTGTAACGGACCGTTTTGCACACAAGAGGTTAAAAACCGTTTAGGCAATATTCCCCTTTCCAGATACACCGACAGCTACTGTAAGCACCAATCTCCCGAACTGCAAACTCTACGAATCCTGGAAACAGCCTAACAGGAAAACCATACAAAAGGGTTACACTCCTGGCAGTCAGCATACAATCCAATTCCCCCAATAACTAGATGACACTTCGTTTTGAGGGTTAAGCAGAATCTGACTGTCCTGGCACATACAGTCTCTTTTATTCCCAATCCACAACCACAGTACAGCCCACAGGGTATTACAGAACAACCAATCAATCCGTACAATACACACAGACACTCCCACACAAAATCCTCCCCTCTGCCTGTGATATGATTACTGAACACAATGGGTAATCTTATTATCACAGGCAGAGGAATACAGTTTTTACACAATATTTATAACTTCTAAAATATACATGTCACAAACATAAAACATACATTTTCATAAGCAGCATACTCCAAATACAAACATATGTCAAAATCATCCAAATTGGTCCATTGGTTCAAAAGATAGATCGAAGTCCTTTGTGACCAAATGAAGTATGGCTTTTCTGCCCAAAACCAGTTCCACAGAGTCTTCTATCCTGGAGATAATTGAGAAGTAATCCAATTATCTCCAAGGACAGAGGCAAAACTCCATTAGCCACATGGCAGACAGAGGACAATAAAAGACATAAAAATACATACTGTTACATTTATCACATAGAACATACACATTCTACCTATCCCCAGGGCCGGCGCGTCCATAAGGCGGCACAGGCGGCCGCCTTAGGGCGCACGGGCTCTGGGGGCGCCAGATTTCAGTTACCGGCAGGAGGGAAGCGCTCCCTGCTGCCAGGTCACCTTCTGGACCCCCGGCGGGCGGCAGTGTTCTAATGAGAGGCGGCGAGGGAGCTCTAACCTGTCTGCTCTGCTCCCTCGCGCGCCGTTTGCTGATTCTGCGGGAGCCGGAATATGACGTCATATTCCGGCTCCCGGCATCAGTAGACAGCCCGTGAGGGAGCAGAGCAGACAGGCTAGAGCTCCCTCGCCGCCTCTCATTAGAACGCTGCCGCCCGCCGCACTGAAGCCCCACTGGACCCCAGGGACAGATCCACGCCAGCTCTCCAGGTAGGGAGGCTGGGTGGATATTATTAATAATTTGTGTGTGTCTGAAAGTGTATGTGTGAGTGTTTGTCTGTGAGTGTGTGTCTGTGTTTGTCTGTGAGTGTCTGTGTATGTGTTTGTGAGTGTTTGTGTCTGTATATGTGTTTGTCTGTGAGTGTGTGTATGTGTGAGTGTGTGTCTGTGTGTGTATATGTTTGCCTGTGAGTGTGTGTGTCTGTGTATGTGTTTGTCTGTGAGTGTGAGTGTGTGTGTGAGGGTGGGGGAGTGTGTGAGGGTGGGGGGTGCATCAAGGGACAGAGAGGGGAGGAGAGAGAAACACCAAGGGACAGGGAAAAGAGGGGGGAGGGAAGAGGAACACTAAGGGACAGGGAAGAGGGAGGGGCTGGTTAGGAGGCACATAGGTGAAGATGTTCATTTTGGGGGGGGCGGAAAAATGCATATTCGCCTATGTACCCAAAAATCCTTGCACCGGCCCTGCCTATCCCCAGATAGCTTAGATCTGAGCGCACATTATTACCAGATGGCGCTCAGATCACATACATACAGTTCAATCGCCAGGGAGCCAAAGTCTTTCATACAGTCTTTCAGTATACGGCTGGGCTCCATGGCATAGCTATCTGGGGTAGCATGGCTTTAACTGTCCGCAGAAAGGCACAAACCAGCCTTTCGGCAGGGAAAATAACAGGTTTGAACTGCAGGGCCATAGTCTAAAGGGAGCAGGCGAGCAACCAGGCTTCTCCAGTGCACAGTGGCGAGGTTGGTTCCGTCACACTGTTCCATGGTTCTAATGTAGTGATGTCCTGCATCGGGAACACCCGGGAACTGTCCTCGATGGCAGCACAGCGCAAACGCATGATTAGACGCACTTGTACTGTCCTGTACGCACTAGGACCATGCGTGTAAACGGAAAATTATTGGTTGAGATCTGGCAGGTGACACCACAACCAACAAATACTGTTTAACCCTAGATGGTATGGTACTACGTTAGTATATGAACTAACAGACTGGAAGGTGCCAAGGGAGTCAGACAGATGGAAGGTAAGTGTCAAATCAGTTGCCATCTACAGTGTACTGTTGTGGTTATGGTACACAGAGTGTCCCTTTAAATGTGCCTCATTTTCCATGTAGTTTTTTTGTTAAACATCCTAATATACGGAGATGGTGGTTTCTTAGCTCTGCATATTCCTTCGACCTTTCTCCACAGTGTAATTTCCTGGCTCCGTAGTATTGTGGTGTTTGTTAGTTATTATTTCCTACGTTCCTTGGGAGGTGGCCGCTTTCTTTCAAACACTGATTAAAAAAAACAGATAAAGCGGCAATGTCAATGCCTTTCTCCCCTTCCCCCCTTTTATAAAGATAAAACCTTTATGAAATACTCATACTGACTGTGTTGGAATTTCACTGAAATTCAAACCCAGTCAAAAGATATACTGAGACAGAGTAGGGACTACTTTGTATCAGTCATTTTCCTAACAATTCTAGACACTGGGCGGAGCTACCGCCATCAAGAATTGTCAATCCTCCAGCCATCACCAGACGGCTGCAAGGAATTGGATTGGTTCTCACTGTGGGGGATCTCACGGGACCCTCCATAGACCGTAATGCTACACATGCGCATGAGCGGAGGTGGCTCTCTAATTAGGCGGTTTAGGCGGCCGCCTAAGGCCTCGCGCTGGCTGGAGCTCGCAGCCGCCTAAACCACCTCTGGGTCACTGACCGAGGACCTGACACCAGGAGGGGGCCCGGCGGCTGTTTGCTCGGTATGCCGCCGGGTGCAAGCCCCTCCTGGCTGCCCGGCCAGCCACCGCAGACACCGGTCTGCAGCTCCGCAGTGAGCAGAGCTGCATACCATGTGTCTCGCGAAAACTGGCCAATCAGAGCGTTGCCACGGGTTACCACGGCAACGCTCTGAAATCTCGCGAGATTACACGGTTGCAGCAGTGGCCACCGGACCACCAGGGAGACCACTGGACCACCAGGGAATAAAAGGTAGGCTCACCATAACCCCCACCACACTCAGCCTCACCCCCCCTTCACCCTCACAATCACCACTCTCAGCCTCACCCCCCATCACCCTCACCCCCTTCACCCTCAGCCTCACCCCCACCACCCTCAGCCTCACCCCCCATCACCCTCAGCCTCACCCCCCCTTCACCCTCAGCCTCACTCAGCCTCACCCCCATCACCCTCAGCCTCACCCCCTTCACCCTCAGCCTCACCCCCCACCACCCTCAGCCTCACCCCCATCACCCTCAGCCTCACCGCCCTTCACCCTCAGCCTCACCCCCCACCACCCTCAGCCTCACTCCCCACCACCCTCAGCCTCACCCCATCACCCTCAGCCTCACCCCCTTCACCCTCAGCCTCACCCCCCACCACCCTCACCATCACCCCCACCACGCTCACCCCCCACCACCCTCACCATCACCCCCACCACGCTCACCCCCCACCACCCTCAGCCTCACCCCCCACCACCCTCACCATCACCCCTACCACCCTCAGCCTCACCCCCCACCACCCTCACCATCACCCCCCACCACCCCCAGCCTCACCCCCACTCAGCATCACCCCCCTCAGCCTCACCCCCACCACCTTCAGCCTCACCACCCTCAGCATCACCCCCTCACCACCCTCAGCATCACCCCCATCACCACCCTCAGCATCACCCCCTCACCCCCCTCAGCATCACCCCCATCACCACCCTCAGCATCACCACCCTCAGCATCACCCCTCACCACCCTCAGCCTCACCCCCGCACCACCCTCAGCATCACCCCTCACCACCCTCAGCATCACCCCCCACCACCCTCAGCATCACCACCCTCAGTATAACCCCCCACCACCCTCAGCATAACCCTCCGTCACCACCCTCAGCCTCACCCCATTCACCATAACCCCCTCCTTCTCACATCACCCCCCTCACTCTCACATTACCCCCTCACTGTCACATTACCCCCTCACTCTCACATTACCCCACTCTCACATTACCCTCACTCTCACATTACCCCCTCTCACTCTCACATTACCCCCCTCTCACTCTCACATTACCCCCTCTCACTCTCACATTACCCCCTCTCACTCTCACATTACCATCACCCCCCTCTCACTCTCACATTACCATCACCCCCCTCCCTCTCACATTACCATCAACCCCCCGCTCCCTCTCACCATCACCCCCCGCTCCCTCTCACCATCACCCCCCTCTCCCTCTCACCATCACCCCCCTCTCCCTCTCACCATCACACCCCCTCTCCCTCTCACCATCACCCCCCTCTCCCTATCACCCTCCCCTCTCCCTCTCACCATCACCCCCCCCTCACCATCACCCTCCCATCTCCCTCTCACCATCACCCCCACACCATCACCCCCACACCATCACCATCACCCCCACACCATCACCCCCACACCATCACCCCCCTCTCACCATCACCCGCCTCTCCCTCTCACCATCACACACCCTCTCCCTCTCACCATCACCCCCTCTCCCTCTCACCATCACCCCCCCTCTCCCTCTCACCATCACCCCCCTATCCCTCTCACCATCACCCCCCCTCTCACCATCACCCCCACACCATCACTCCCTCTCACCATCACCCCCACACCATCACTCCCTCTCACCATCACCCCCACACCATCACCCCTCTCACCATCACCCTCCCTCTCACCATCACCCCCCTTCTCCCTCTCATCATCACCCTCCCTCTCACCATCACCCCCACACCATCACTCCCTCTCACCATCACCCCCACACCATCACCCCCCTCTCACCATCACCCGCCTCTCCCTCTCACCATCACCCCCCCCATACACACAACACACTTCAAGCAGCTACCCCATACACATAGGGTCTCAGACAAAAACGCAAACATGCATACAGAGACATACATTCACACACACAAGGATACTCTCTGTCAGACACACTCTCAGGCACATACACAGGTAGACAGTGCATCGATGTGTATATGTGACACTTTTTTGTTAGTGGGGCCTCATGTTTGCGTTTCGCCTAAGACCTCATAAAGTCTAGAGCCGCCTCTGCGCATGAGTACAGCAGTGACATCTGCTCCTGGTGCTGAAATGCCAGGTGCAGAAGAGGATCGACCAGAAATAATGGCGGCGCCCGTGAGTGACAGGTTCAGGTAAGTTAAAAATAAGTTAAACTCACCTTTCCTGCCCCCCTCCCCCTAGCCAACGGACCCCCAGCAGCAATGTCACCATTGGTGGTCTTTGCAAATTATGCAAAGTTCCCAGACGGTGAGAGCTCCGCTTTAAGAAATCAGTCTATTTCATCCAGCCTTTATATAAATATATATATATACCACTGCTAATCAGCTGCAAATTGTGGTAGTAAATGATCAAGCATAATGTTTAATACGATAGCATATACATGTGTTCTCAGTTTGAAAGCCGTATAATTTTTGACACTGCAGTGCTGGCTTGCAAACCCCAGGGGAATGTGGCTTTAATTTAACTGAGAGGACGAAGGACACGGAGTACCTGGAAAGGTATGAAGAATGCTTAAAGCAGACATATATTTTGAATATAATAAGATGGCTAGGGATTAGATGAAGTTGTTGGAACATTATCAGGAAGCTTTTAGCTGGGACTGCCATTAATATTTCTTATAAAATCCTCCGGTGTTTCTCTAAAATGTCTCTAATTGTACATCATTTTAAATCTAAGGAGTGTTTGTTTAGTTGTGACTTTTCAATCAGCGATTATTCCAAGCTAGATTTGACGCATTATTTTTTTAATGCATTATTATACTGCTAAGCTAATAATTGAAAAATAATTTTAAAATGTTAACTTTCTTTTCCACATCTAATGTTCCTGCATTTGCTGTGTGGTACATACTTTGCAACATCTGACATGAACGAAACTAATACATAAACCCACCCAGGGCTGGATTAAGAGCATAGTGGGCCTGGTGCTGACAATTATGATGGGCCTAATTACGTAATCTTATCAACCAAAAACACTAAAACAGTCATACTTCCCAAGCGTCATGTATCTGATGGAGATGGTGCTGGAGGGAAACTCATAGGATGCAGCTTTAAGAAAACACATACTCTATGCTAATCTCTCTCTAATTTATGCTTTCATCTTTCAAGTAAATCCATAACCCCTAACAGCAGTGTCCAGTGAAGCAGGAAGTCAATGGGCGGGGTAAAAGGGTGTGCCACTGGCGCGAATCACGTGACAAGACCTGCCAAAAGGGTAGAACATGCCCAAAAAGGGGGCATGTCTGTCCAAAGAATTGGAAGGTCAGTCTGGCATGAATTCATGTCAGGCTGCCTACCAATCCTGCAGGCTGTCCAACTAAGGGCATACTATGCAGACAGCACCCTGAGCTTGACATAAATGCGTCTAATGATGCTCTCACTCCATGCTTTCTAAGGACTGCCCCCTAGCACTCGCTGGTCCACTTGTCTCCTTACCTTCTTACTAGCAGGCAGAAGTCCCTGGTATATAGTCTGAGACAGAGAGAAGGTGTATGTAGTGAGTGTAGAAGAAAGGGGACATGCCACAGTGTTAGAGAGACCAAAGTCTGCATTACCTAAACTAATTTTAATGTTAGCCAGTCCACACAAGTTTTGTTCCATTACATCGCTCTTAAGCTTCCAAACTTAAAGGGACACTATAGTCACCAGAACAACTACAGCTTATTGTATTTGTTCGGGTAAGTAGAATCATTCCATTCAGGATTTTTTTGCAGTAAACACTGTCTTTTCAGAGAAAATAACTCCACTGGCCGCTCCTTAGATGGCTGCTAGAGGTGCTTCCTGGGGCAGTACTGCCTAGTGTGCAGCACTGCCATTCAGTGTCTCCACCCTCTGCATGCAGACACTGAACTTTCCTCATAGAGATGCATTGATTCAATTTATCTTTATGAGGAGATGTTGATTGGCTAGGGCTACGTTGGACTTGTGCTGGCTCTGCCCCTGATCTGCCTAGTTGACAGTCTCAGCCAATCCTATGGGGAAGTATTGTAATTTGCTCAGACCACCACTTCTGAGCCAGCAGCTGCAGACTTGAATACAAGTAATATTTTACTATATTTAGAGAGGCAAGAAGGGGCCAGGGTGGTGGTTTTAACATAATAGGGTCAGAAATACATGATTTTGTTCCTGACCCTATAGTGCTCCTTTAACCCCTTAAGGACACATGACATGTGTGACATGTCATGATTCCCTTTTATTCCAGATGTTTGGTCCTTAAGGGGTTAAGCAAGAGTATGTGAAGAGTAGTTAAGGTTGCCACCTTTCTTGGAAAAAAATACCAGCCTTAATCATTTGTATAATTAATTAGTTATGCGTGACATCACGTGTAAATCACAAGGAGTGACATCAGAGAAAATCCAGTAAAATCACCAACAAACTACTCACAGTTTGATTCTGCTGCATAGATGGATTGCTCCCAGTGTCTCCCTGTCTCCCAGTGTCTCAGTCTTGCAAGTCACCCAGTGTCTCAGTGTCTCTATGTATCACAGTGTCAGTGTCCCCATGTTGCCCAGTCCCCTAGTCTCCCAGTGTCTGTGTCCCCATTTCTCCCAGTGTCCCAATGTCTCAGTGTATCCCCATGTCACTAGGATACTGGGTACACTGAGAGACATGGGGACACTGAGAGACCCGGGGACACTGGGAGACATGGGGACACAGATATTTAGGAAAACTGGGAGAAACGGGGACACTCAGACACTAGGGACACAGACACTGGGAGACATGGGGACACTGAAACATTTGGGGACACTAAGACATGGGAACACAGACACTGGGAGACTAGGGGACACTGGTTGGGAGACAGACACTTGGGAACACTGGGAGACATGGGGACAGTTGTGGACATAGACATGGGGACACTGGGACATATAGGGACACTGGGAGACATGGGGACACCAGGCACACTGATACACTAGGAACACAGACACTGGGAGACATGGGGACACTGAAACATTTGGGGACACTAAGACACTAGGGACACTAGGGGACACTGGGAGACTAGGGGACACTGGCTGGGAGACAGACACTTGGGGAGACATGGGGACATAGACATGGGGACACTGGAACATATAGGGACACTAGGTACACTGAGACATGGGACACAGACACTGAAAGACTTGGGGACACTGAGACAATATGGACACTGGCTGGGGGACATGGGAACATAGTGTATCCGTGTCCCAATGTCTCCCAATGTCACTATGTCTCACAGCATCCCCATGTGTCTCAGCATCCCCATGTGTCCCAGTGTCCCCATGTTTTCCAGTGTCCTCAAGTGTCTCAGTGTCCCCAGGTCTCCCAGTGTCTGTGTCCCCATGTGTCCTAGTGTCTCAGTGTCCCCTAGTGTCTCAGTGTCCCCATGTGTCCCCTAGGGTCTCAGTTTCCCCATGTTTTCCAGTGTCCCCAAGTGCCTCAGTGTTCCCAGGTCTCCCAGTGTCTGTGTCCTAGTGTCTCAGTGTCCCCTAGTGTCTGTGTCCCCTAGTGTCTGTGTCCCCTAGTGTCTCAGTGTCCCCATATGTCCCCTAATGTCTCAGTGTCCCCTAGTGTCTCAGTGTCCCCATGTGTCTCAGTGTCCCCATATGTCCCTGCTGCCTTTCCCCCCATTCCTCACTTACCTGAGCTGTAGATCTGCTGTCTGGACTGTCTGGACCACGGATCAGTGAGTAGTAGAGAGAGGCAGGGATATGCTTTAACTTCCTATCCCTGCCTCTCTCCACACACAGTGACCCCTACTGGCCGGTGCTGGTATTGCAGAGTAATCTCCATTTATTCTGAGAAAATTTCCTGTATTTGTATTGCCGGTATTACTGCAATACCAGCACGGCCAGGCAGCCTCAAGTACCGGCTGTGCCAGTAAAAAAAACAGTCAGGTGGTAAACCTAAGAGTAGTGTGTAAAAAAAAACAAAAAATTGTTTTTTTTTTTTTTTTTTCAAATGGGCCTATTCCATGGGCCTGGGCCTGGAGCTGCAGCTCCATCAGCCCCTATGTTAATCCGGCCCTGAACCCACCCAGTATAACTAACTGTTACCTAACCTACACAGTGCATCTAACGTGTGTGGGAGCCTGGAGTGTCCCTTTAATAATATAAACCCACCCAGTATAACTAACTGTAACCTAACCTACACAGTGCACCTAACGTGTGTGAGAGCCTGGAGTGTCCCTTTAATAATATAAACCCACCCAGTATAACTAACTGTAACCTAACCTACACAGTGCATCTAACGTGTGTGGGAGCCTGGAGTGTCCCTTTAATAATATAAACCCACCAAGTATAACTAACTGTAACCTAACCTACACAGTGCATCTAACGTGTGTGGGAGCATGGAGTGTCCCTTTAATAATATAAACCCACCCAGTATAACTAACTGTAACCTAACCTACACAGTGCATCTAACGTGTGTGGGAGCCTGGAGTGTCCCTTTAATAATATAAACCCACCCAGTATAACTAACTGTAACCTAACCTACACAGTGCATCTAAAGTGTGGGAGCCTGGAGTGTCCCTTTAATAATATAAACCCACCCAGTATAACTAACTGTAACCTAACCTACACAGTGCACATAACGTGTGTGGGAGCCTGGAGTGTCCCTTTAATAATATAAACCCACCCAATATAACTAACTGTAACCTAACCTACACAGTGCATGTAACGTGTGTGGGAGCCTGGAGTGTCCCTTTAATAATATAAACCCACCCAGTATAACTAACTGTAACCTAACCTACACAGTGCATCTAACGTGTGTGGGAGCCTGGAGTGTCCCTTTAATAATATAAACCCACCCAGTATAACTAACTGTAACCTAACCTACGCAGTGCACCTAAAGTGTGGGAGCCTGGAGTGTCCCTTTAATAATATAAACCCACCAGCATAACTAACTGTAACCTAACCTACACAGTGCATCTAACGTGTGTGGGAGCCTGAAGTGTCCCTCTAATAATATAAAACCACCCAGTATAACTAACTGTAACCTAACCTACACAGTGCATCTAAAGTGTGGGAGCCTGGAGTGTCCCTTTAATAATATAAACCCACCAGTATAACTAACTGTAACCTAACCTACACAGTGCATCTAACGTGTGTGGGAGCCTGAAGTGTCCCTCTAATAATATAAAACCACCCAGTATAACTAACTGTAACCTAACCTACACAGTGCATCTAAAGTGTGGGGGAGTCTGGCGTGTCCCTTTAATAATATAAACCCACCCAGTATAACTAACTGTAACCTAACCTACACAGTGCATCTAACGTGTGTGGGAGCCTGAAGTGTCCCTCTAATAATATAAAACCACCCAGTATAACTAACTGTAACCTAACCTACACAGTGCACCTAACGTGTGTGGGAGCCTGGAGTGTCCCTTTAATAATATAAACCCACCCAGTATAACTAACTGTAACCTAACCTACACAGTGCATCTAAGGTGTGTGGGAGCCTGGAGTGTCCTTTAATAATATAAACCCACCCTGTATAACTAACTGTAACCTAACCTACACAGTGCACATAACGTGTGTAGGAGCCTGGAGTGTCCCTTTATTAATATAAACCCACCCAGTATAACTGTAACCTAACCTACACAGTGCATCTAATGTGTGTGGGAGCCTGGAGTGTCCCTTTAATAATATAAACACACCCAGTATAACTAACTGTAACATAACCTACACAGTGCACCTAACGTGTGTGGGAGCCCAGAGTGTCCCTTTAATAATATAAACCCACCCAGTATAACTGTAACCTAACCTACACAGTGCATATAACGTGTGTCGGAGCCTGGAGTGTCCCTTTAATAATATAAACCCACCCAGTATAACTAACTGTCACCAAACCTACACAGTGCATCTAATGTGTGTGGGAGCCTGGAGTGTCCCTTTAATAATATAAACCCACCCAGTATAACTAACTGTAACCTAACCTACACAGTGCACCTAACGTGTGTGGGAGCCCAGAGTGTCCCTTTAATAATATAAACCCACCCAGTATAACTAACTGTCACCAAACCTACACAGTGCATCTAATGTGTGTGGGAGCCTGGAGTGTCCCTTTAATAATATAAACCCACCCAGTATAACTAACTGTCACCAAACCTACACAGTGCATCTAACGTGTGTGGGAGCCTGGAGTGTCCCTTTAATAATATAAACCCACCCAGTATAACTGTAACCTAACCTACACAGTGCATCTAACGTGTGTGGGAGTCTGGAGTGTCCCTTTAATAATATAAACCCACCCAACATAACTAACTGTAACGTAACCTACACAGTGCACCTAACGTGTGTGGGAGCCCAGAGTGTCCCTTTAATAATATTAAAGAGCTCATAAATATTAAGGTGCTCAGTATGAGTAGAGCCACCCAACAAGTTGGGTTACAGGGTAAAGATAGTTTTAAAAATATATATATATTTTGCCAGTTTTGCTTGCAATTCTGGAATAGTTTTGTTTTGATAAATTGTGTCAGTTTTGGGGGGATTTTTGTGGTCAAATGCAGAAGATTAAAGAAAAGAAGATTTTCAATCAAGACAGGGACAGGTTATTATGAAAGAGTTTTTTTCGAATAAATTTTATATTTATATTTTAGATTTTGTTTGTTCTTATTGTGAACTTAATTAGCTATTAATTATTTTGAGGTCGTTAGGTATGGTCACAATTTTTGTGGGATTACTAGAAGTTTGGGGACCACCTATTTGTTTGCAAATTAATGGGTTTATCCCTAACGAGAATAACACTATGGACCCAGAAGTTTTGGCCACCTCCTGGGCCCTTATTGGAGCACATTATTGCCCTGTGTCCTGTTGTATAGCATACTCTGCGCCCCATAGCCCACTGGGTGGAGAAAGAGATTAGGAAACTCCCCAGATTTTGGGGTTATCACGCTGGACCCCACACGTTTTTTAAATAATATTAATTAAAATGATTCTAGAGACCTGATCAGTTCTTTCTGAGTGAGAGAGCTGAGCGGATTTCTTTTATGGCGAGCTAAGGTCTCACCAACCCTTTTTCTCTTCCAGTTTGTACTAATTATACATCCAAAGAGTAATTGCCATAGACGCTTTTCAAAACGTGAGTTTAGCAGCGGCGGAGCTCTTAATGCTGCGGAGTGAATTGACGCAATTGCATCAAAAAAAGAAAGGCTGAGTTACCATTCTGGGATTAGAATACACAGACACAAGCTCTATTAACCCTTAAAACACTGCGACAATTTTTAGGCAAAAAAATGCTTTGTTTAATGTTGACATGGTGGTGTGTGACTCTTGGTTATTATGGAAGGTGCAAGGTGCTTCGTGAGATAGCGTAGGTAAAGTTATACATCCAAAACCTCTCATTTCTATGTTTGTTTGTTTTTTGTTTCTTCTTTATTAAGGTTTGATGTATATATATATAAAAAAAATTACATTATTACATTAAATGTTTTAACAGCACTCTCAATACATCAACATTTTTATTTCAATTTAAAGCTACAAACATTATAAACATCATACTCCATACATCATTCAATCTGGCGCGGGGGAAAAGGGGGATGGTGGATCAGGGACTTAAATTTCATGTTAATCATATGATTGTCAGTTTGATGGTCTTGTTTGAGTTTCTGATTCGTATTAATATAGGAAGATGTTTGCCATTTATCCCATATTTTTTAAAATACATTTAATTGGTTGTTCTCCATTGAACGCGGATAATTTATTTGGTTTGTTATTTCAAACCGATTTTGGTGTCCTTAGTTTTTCCAATTTCTCGCTATGCATTTTTTTACTGCCAGCATAATA
Organism: Pelobates fuscus; assembly: GCF_036172605.1. NCBI lineage: Eukaryota > Metazoa > Chordata > Amphibia > Anura > Pelobatidae > Pelobates > Pelobates fuscus. The sequence continues at coordinate 295,293,958 of NC_086322.1, forward strand.
TGAATCATTAAGTTGAGTAAAGGTTTGACCATTTGGGGAAAGTCTAAATGGAGAAGAAGCCGTGGGGTCAATAATATCTTGTTCCCCAAGATTTCAAAGAGGAGTCTTTTTAGATTACTTTTCAAGGTATCTAAACCAGAACATTCCCACCAAATATGGAGATGGGATCCCTTAGCATTACCACATCTCCAACATTGGTCAGAATGGTCGCGGTATATTTTATTAAATTTTGTTGGAACTATGTACCACCTATATAAAACTTTAAAATACAACTCAATCAAATTTACGCAGTGTGTACCATGTTTGAACCCGTTTGATACTCTGTTTCCAAGTCTGTATCGTAAAAGTTTTTTAAAAACTAGTTCCCATTTCAGTATTGGAGACTCTTTAACAAAGGTATCGTTAACATTAAGAAATTGAAGTGAGCGGGATATTCCTTTCTGAGGATTATGGTTCTCTAAGAAATCAGTTTCGTGTCGTTATGATCTAAAATTTGTTTAGTAGATAAGTAATTTTTTTATTCTCAAGTACGTAAATACTTCACCTGAAGCGAGAGAATAAGTAGGCTGCAGCAGCGGGAAAGGAATTAAGCTACCATTAGAATAGATGTTCGAAAGCTGGCTAATCCCATATCTTCTCCAGCTACTGAAGTCCCATTCATTTCTATTGATTCTAATGGAGAAGATAGCATCAGGGGAGGCTCTAGACTATGAGGCCTTAGGCGAAACGCAAACATGAGGCCCCACAAACACCCAAAGTGAATAAAATAGTGTTGCATCTTGTGTGTGTATAAAGAGCACTAGCTATATTGAAAGGCGGGCTTGCAGTATGGATACAGAGAGTAAGTCTCTGCATTCATTGTTCAGAAGCTTGCGGTGTGGTAGCTTCCTGTGCCCCTGCATTGTGAGCTATCTGGCTGTAGTTGTAGCATAATTTGCAAACAAAATTAATTTGTATTAAATAAATTTAGTTTTCAATTATGCCAATTATTTATAAACAACTGTGGGGTATGGTTGTATAGCCTGACAGTCGTTTATAAATAAGTACTGGTGTGAAGGGGTTGTTGTTTGAGCAAAAAATCATTTAAAAAAAATTGTTTACCAAATAATAAAGTTACATATAAAAACAAACAGTGCCATAGATATTTTCCCCATGGTTGACATGGTTTGAGGAGGGAGTGTGACAGTGCGGGGGGTATTGATGAGTGATGATGGTGTGAGGTGGTGATGGTGGTGTAAGGGTAGAAAGGGGGTAATGGTCTGGGATTAAATACCTTTTTTTAAGCTCCCTGGTGGTATGGTGGACTCCCTGGTGGTCCGGTTTCCATAATATCTGGTCTGCAGCTCCGTAATATCCGGTCCGCAGAGTTGCAGACCATGTATCTCGCGAGATCCAGTCAGTGTTGCTGTGGTAACCAGCCGCAACACTCTGATTGGCCAGATCTCAAGAGACACATGGTCTTCCTCTGCACATTGCGGAGCTGCAGACCTGTGTCTGTGATTGGCGCTCTCGGGCCGGGCAGACTGGAGTGGCCTTGCACCCAGTGGCATACAGGGCAAGCCGCCGTGCCCCCTCCTTGTGTCTGGTCCTTGGTAACTGATCGAGGACCCGACACAGTCTGCCCTAAGGTGGATTAGGTGACCACGAGGCTCTAGGCAGCATAATTCCATTTGTTTGGTTGAAGTTTTTCCTTATGTTTTTAACCACAATCAGTCAAAAACAATCATAAAGAAATTCAGCTTTAAACTCTTGAATTTTGATTCCTTTCCATAAGTTAGTATTGTTCTTATTTTTATCCAAGGCTAAATAATGGGATAACATGCAGGCTTTGTGTAACACATATACGTGTGGAAATCCCAAGCCTCCGTTTCGTGCTGATTTCTTAAGAATTTTCTGGGCAATTCTGTGTTTTCCCATATAAACTTTGAGATAGAAACTTGAAAATAGCTCAAGATTTTATAACTGACTCTAAGTGGTATCGTTCTAAATAAATACATTATCTTTGGAAGCAAATAAACGTTAGTTGATTCTATTCTACCCAACCAGGATAGTTCGACCCTACTTCATTTCTTAAAATATGTTCTAAAATCTTAGATCTTAGATAAGAGCCTTAGATAATTAGACTTGATCAAATCGTAACAGGATTGAATGATCTTCACGCCCAGATAATCTATAAATCTGTGGTCCCAGTTAAACTCATAACAATCCCCAAGCTGGTTCTTCTCTGAGGTATGAAGCCCAAAAGTTAATATCTGTGTATAGTTATATTATTTTTAAGGTTAGAGAATTCAACATATTCCGGAATCAGGTTCAACTCTGCTGGTATGGACTCAAGGGGGTTCGTCAGAGTCAAAAGGGCGTCATCAGTAAATAGGATGATCTTATTCTCTGATTGGCCGACCAGGAGCATGACATCATCGTATTTGCGGATGGTTTTTATGTTTTATCCGTTGCTTATTAAATAGCGATTGTTATCATGATGATCAATATTCTTGTTTATTTTCTTTGTGTTTTGAACATTACATTTTGCAAATTGAAATTTTCATTTTTTAGATGGTAAACATTGCTCTCTCTCAGTTCTTATTTGTGTCCTACTTAATTGGTTTGTTTTCATAATCCATTTGTACTGCACCACATAATATGTTGGTGCTATTAAAACAGTAATAAGAATAAGAATACAATTTCATCACAATTGACCGTTCAATGAAGCAGACCCATGGCTTTAAAATGAATACGGCCGAGAGGCGCAGGCATTCGGGCATTCGTGTATTTTGTAAATAGTTGTTGTTTTTTAGCTCCTGCTGGTGACATTGACCTTTCGGGGGGGGGGGAAATATATAATTTTTTTTCAAGACGTTAGAAAGTCAATAGAGAGCCGGTAAGACTCAAGGAAGTATAGGGGAGGGTCCCCTAATCAGCGAGGGCGATGACACAGTATGGCATCATTGTACCCTGCATGTCCTTTGTGTCTGAACCCTGAAATTGAGGTGACAACTCACTCGATAACTATAAATAAACAGCTGGGTTCGAATAAAATGCAGGATGTGATCTCAAATTGAATCTGCGTGTTTACTAGAGAGGCAGCTGTGCAGAATGTACAGTGTAACATTTTAATATTTTAGGCAGGCAATGAGGCAAGTGATTCATCCCGTCTAGACGCTGAAATGATTTTCAGACACAAAATTATTTGAAATGCTAGAGCAAATAAAACAGGCTTTACCTCGCCTCCCTAGCAGATTAGAGGATGTCATTTGCTTAAAATTTGCAGCAAGACAGCATATAACCGGGGAGATTTGCTGCATGAAAAATGGTCTGGCAACTTATCGCACAATTCCAGCGGGAGAGACGAGCGATTTCTCCTGTCTCTCGTTCTCTGACAATTGAGTTTTCTGCCAATCAATAACGAGAAGCTTTTCATTCTCGAACTTGCTTTATCAAACTTCAGACTCATTCATTGTCTCGGAGGCAGCAAGAGAATCGTTATTCGGATTGGCTTTCTCTCTCCGTGAATGCTGTAGATTAAAGCAGATAAAAATATTAAAGCCACTTCTTAACAGCCGGGATAATGGAGGCATTGTGAAGGGAATAAGCTGTCCTCAATGGGTCTCGGTCCAAGAGCTTGCAGTCTGACTTTTTACGGTATATATTTACTAAACGAGGAATAGAAGTACGTTTCAAAATGTTGTGATCCAGTTTTACATTCGTTACAATTAATGAAATAAAACATTGCTTGTCAATGTTATAATGATTGGTTATGATGTGAAAAACATTTACTATAAACAACCCCAAAATGAAGATGGTAATTTATAGGAAACCTAGAGGCTGTATTGGGGTAGCCTGAGACGATTTAGATCACTCCAAATCGGAAGCAATATTATGAAATGTTCGGTCCTGTACAGTAACATTATATCACCAATGACCCCAACCTTTTATCATTATATGTTCATTTAATGCCTTGCGCTCATTTGGCAGTGTGTGGTCTCTGTGTTAACTAGAACGAGGAAGAAAGGGGCCTTCTCCTCAGTACATCACCTTTTAAAACTCTGTACAGGTAAATGTCGGCGCTGAATAATGATGTCATAATTACGTGCGAATGGTGATAGCACGAATGTCTGTATCCTCAAACTGGGTGACCAATGTAATGAGACGTAGTGGTTGCTAAGATTCCAGCTCACACCTCGAATGCTGTTATTTATTCATTATTTATCTGTTATCCCTAATACGGGTTATTAATTATTCTTATATCACCACAGATACTATCACACTGGGCAAAAGGAGAGGTACCCTGAAAACGTGGTGATTCTTATTCCTGCTTGATTATTTTAGTCTACTTTTTGCAATGCACTCGGCAACCCCCCACAAGTGACTGTTTAGTAAGTAAACCCCTTAAGAATAAATTTCAACTATTTGCAGGAAAGAAACAAATGCAAAATATGCCAATCACAAAGTTAGGAGTTATGGAAGTCTTAAAGTGGTTTTGTCACCTTCCGGGGTCTCTGTATATTTTGTAAAGACCCCGAAAGGTGACATCCTCCCTTGGTAAGAGATATACTTCCCTGATCTCCATCTGCCTTTTTCAGCTTCTGGTGCTTTCCACTGGGTTTACAAGGAGCTGCAGAGAAGCCAGTCTGCTTGGGTAGCCGGTGAATAAACCGTTGTGGCCTTTCGCAGCTAGCGGCTGCCCTCTATCGGGGCGAAAATACTTACGAGTATAGGCATCTGGACTGGGCCACATTGAGGATCTAAAGGACTCGAAATTTGCACCTCAAATGCTTTGCGATTGTCCCAAGGGTGTTGTTCAGTAGGATTCGCTGTGAACAATATTGTCCTTCTCACAGAGAAAGGGTGACCTGCGATAATTTGGAAAATGGGTCATTGCCAGGTCAATAGCAAGGACGCTTGTAAAGTCCCCCCACTCACATTGCAGTCAGTGACATTACGATGAATAGCCATTTCCCATCACAATGGCCAGTGGAAGGGGCAGTTTTCACCCTAATGGGAATGCATTTGTCGCTAGTATTAGCCTTTCTATAGAACTGACCAGATTTCTCGGCGTCAAAAAGGGTGAAACAGCTGCCTGCACTTTAACCCATTTAGCCCAAGGGCAACAGGCATGAAGGACAAGATAAATGTTAAAGGTCAGAAATAAATAAAGATGTTTCAGTCGCAGTTTGTTTTCCCCTGAGTTTTTATTTTTTTGTACATTTTTATTTTTGTCGTGCACGTAAGTACATCAGAATCTGTATTGCCACAACAGCTTTATCAGACTCTTTCGAGTACATCAGAATACAACAGTGGTGTAACATGAGTAAATGTGGCACTTTTTGTTATAGAACGGTTCGAAATACAGCATAACATTTGAGTCAACTTTAAACCTGGTACGTTTCTATGTACTGTGTCGGAAGCTTGTACATGTGTACAGGAGAAGCCGAGTCATAATAAAGTAGTCTAGTGTTATCGGTTTTGCGGTGTAATGGGGAGTATATGTGTGCTGCATAGAAGCAAGGCTGGTTAGGGTAAGAAGCTTCTCTACTTGTGAGACATGTCATGGAATAAAAAGATAAAACATAACAGAGAGCATAACATTACATTCGGGGATGTCATAGCGAGTGATGACATTTTCCCCTGAGTTTTGGGGTTTTCTTTCTTGCCACCTTTTTTAGGGTAACAAAACGGCAAAAAATTATCTTTAAGGAGAATCATGTCTATGGCATTTGTACACGACAATTACAGGTTAAATGTTAGGTCTGCATAATATTATTTTTTAATTTTTTTTTTAAACTCAGATTTTAGGTCTGCGTGCAATATGAATCAATGTGATACACCCATGATGATGTGCCCAGAGGCCATGTTGGCAAACCTGCAGAACCTTAAAAGGGATTCCCAGAGGATTGTGGGAAGATGGCAGCGCCCATCTCAGTGGTAAGTGTATGCAGGGGCGGACTGACCGGTCGGGCACTTCGGACATGGTCCGAGGGCCCGGCCGGGAGGGGGGCCCGCCATCAGGGGGCCCGGCCGCCCCTTTAAATCCTGCAGCCGCCTGAGCGCTCTCTTCAGAGCCTCAGGCGGCTGCAGCTTCTCACCTCCCCTCCCCTGTAGCTTCTGCGTGGTCCGCGGTGCCGGCCGGAGTGATAGGAAGGTGCTCAGTGTGCACCTTCCTGTCAGTCCGGTCGGGTACAGGAAACAGAAACTTCTGTTCCGCGCGGAACAGAAGTTTCTGTTTCCTGTACCCGGCCGGACTGCCAGGAAGGTGCACCTTCCTATCACTCCGGCCGGGCACGCGGACCACACAGCAGCTCGGCCACGCTACAGGGGAGGGGGTGGGTAAGAACGGGGGGGGGGGGGGGGGATGAACAAAGAGAGAGGGTTGGGGATCAGAATGAACAGAGGGAGGGGGGGGGAATGAACAGAGGGAGGGGGGGGAATGAACAGAGGGAGGGGGGGGGGAATGAACAGAAGGAGGGGGGGGAATGAACAGAGGGAGGGGGGGGAATGAACAGAGGGAGGGGGGGAATGAACAGAGGGAGGGGGGGGAATGAACAGAGGGAGGGGGGGGAATGAACAGAGGGAGGGGGGGAATGAACAGAGGGAGGGGGGGAATGAACAGAGGGAGGGGGGGGAATGAACAGAGGGAGGGGGGGAATGAACAGAGGGAGGGGGGGAATGAACAGAGGGAGGGGGGGGAATGAACAGAGGGAGGGGGGGGAATGAACAGAGGGAGGGGGGGGGAATGAACAGAGGGAGGGGGGGGAATGAACAGAGGGAGGGGGGGAATGAACAGAGGGAGGGGGGGGAATGAACAGAGGGAGGGGGGTTGGGGATCAGAATGAACAGAGGGAGGGGGGAATGAACAGAGGGAGGGGGGGGGTTGGGGATCAGAATGAACAGAGGGGGGGGAATGCACAGAGGAAGGGGGGGAATGAACGAACAGAGAGGGGGGAATGAACAGAGAGGGGGGGATGAACGAACAGAGAGGGGGGAATGAACAGAGAGGGGGGGATTAACAGAGAGGGGGGATTAACAGAGAGAGGGGGGAATGAACAGAGAGAGGGGGGAATGAACAGAGAGAGGGGGAATGAACAGAGGGGGGGAATGAACAGAGAGGGAGGAGGGGTAAGAAGAAAGAGGGAGGGGGGATAAGAAGAGAAAGGGAGGGGGGTAAGAAGAGAAAGGGAGGGGGTAAGAAGAGAGAGGGAGGGGGTAAGAAGAGAAAGGGAGGGGGTAAGAAGAGAGAGGGAGGGGGTAAGAAGAGAAAGGGAGGGGGGGTAAGAAGAGACAGGGAGGGGGGGAGAAGAGAAAGGGAGGGGGTAAGAAGAGAAAGGGAGGGGGGTAAGAAGAGGGGGAGGGGGGTAGGGGGAGGGGGGGAGTAAGAGGAGGGCAATTGCTCCCTCCCCTGTCCGCAGGCACCGTGCGGGCAGCCGGCAGGGGAGGGAGGAAGAGAGGACCCGGGAGCTCAGCCTGCAGCTCCTCTGGGTCCTTGCGCGAGCACAGATCGTTGCCGCGGTTACCACGGCAACGTTACGGCTCTTGCGAGAGTAAACTAGCCCTGGAGCTACAGGCTAGAGTTCACTCTCAACACTGTGACCACCAGGGATTCCTGGTGGTCGCAGTGGTGAGAGTGAACTCTAGCCCCATAAACACACTGCCCCCCCACACCATACACATTCACACACTGCCCCCCCATACACCCACACACACCATACACATTTACACACATTGCCTCACACACACATACACTGCCCACCCATACACACACAGCCCCCCATACTAACATTGCCCCACACACCCTTTACATTCACACACTACACCCCCTCACACACACTGAACCTTTCACACACACGGCACCCCTTACACATTGCACCACTGCTCCTATACCCTACTACAGCCTCATATCCCAGCAGACCCCAGGTAAGTTGTCAAACTGTTCTTAAAGGGTTTGACTACTTACTCTGAAAGGGGGGTCCGGCCCTCCTGGCACCATAACGACTACACAGAGCAGTAGTGGTTATTGTGCATGGATTATTTCTTTAAATAATCTACAAGTGCCCCAGTAGCCAGCAAGCCAGCCAGCCCACAGGCCGGCCAGCCAGCCAGCCCACAGGCCACCAGTTAGGCTTACAGCCAGCAAGCCCACAGCCTGCCAACCGCAGCCAGCAAGCCACAGCCAGCAAGCCAACAGCCTGCCAGCCGCAGCCAGCAAGCCAACAGCCTGCCAGCCGCAGCCAGCAAGCCCACAGCCTGCCGGCAGTAGCCAGCAAGCCCACAGCCTGCCAGCCGCAGCCAGTAAGCCCACAGCCTTCCAGCAAGCCCACAGACTGCCAGCCAGCAACAGTAATTAAGGTAAGAGGAGCTAACTTGGCCTAGGTATCAGTGAGCTATGTCCATTGTAGTCTCTAATGGGACCTGGAGGAAATTCTTTCTAACACACTCTCTAAAGGACACTGAGATAGCCTCTGCTAGAATGCTCCCCCCCTCCATGGCCCATTAGCCCTCAATTGTAGTCTCTACTGGGGCCTGGAGGCGACTGTTTCCAGCAGGGACACTGAGATGGCCTCTGTTAGAAAGACCCCCTTCCAAGCCTATTAGACTCCATTGTAGTCTCTAATGGGGCCTGGAGGGGATTCTTTCTAACACACTCTCTAAAGGACACTGAGATAGCCTCTGCTAGAAAGACCCCCCTCCATGGCCCATTAGCCCTCAATTGTAGTCTCTACTGGGGCCTCGAAGGGATTATTGCACTTTTGTTCCTTGTGTCTAAAGATTGTGTAGGGTGTGGCTGGAGGCGGTGCATGGAGGCGGGACATGGGTGGCGCTTGCTGCGGAGTATGGGTGGGGCCTGTAAGGGGGCCCTTGATTTATTTTGCCCGGGGGCCCTGAGGGTTCTCAGTCCGCCCCTGAGTGTATGCTTACCTACACCACATCCATTCTCTCCAACGTTTATTTGAAAGGGTAGAAAGAGGAAGTGTCAAAACAAGTGAAAAATCCTCTTTAAGACAACAGTGGCAGACAAATTGCAAAGTAAAATATGGTTCAAAGTGACCACATAACATGCAAAAGGCCTAAAAAAAAAAATTAGACATTTCTTGCAAAATGTTGAAATGCATCAGATGCGGGAGGTAGACAAAATATACTTATCGAGCTTTGTACAGTCCAGCTTCATTTTCTGAAAACATAGATTTTGTCTGCTGATAAAAGCTAATTGGCCCATCGTCTGCCCACTTTCTATCTAAAAGCAGAGTTTATTTTTTATTTTGTTTCCTGCTCAATTCGGCAGTTACTGTTCCCAAACCTTCTCGAGCTCTGCAAATTAATTAATCTCGAAACGCTTGTGAAAGAAGACTACTCTGGCTAAGCATCATGGGAAATGCAGTCCACACAAAGTGGAGAGCTCCATATATTAGATGAACTCATTCCATCCTAGTACTGTACCCCAGTACCGTACATTGTTCCTTCTACCTAATATTAAACTTTTAAGCAAACTTTCACTTTTCTGCAAAAAAATAAATAAAAAAAATGGATATTGCCTATAACTGGTATATTAAACCGTATTCATTTGTAAATCTTAGTGCCAATGAGCAATAAAGCAAGGGTATTCAATAGCGTGTGAAATGGGGGAAATTAAAATGAATTAAAAAAAAATTTCAAACGTTAAGGAAAAAAAAATCTCCAGGTTAGCAATGTTTTCATTTAAATAATTTTGGGCTAAAATTAAATTTCCTTGTTTTTTTATTTTAGACCTTTCTGTCTGTGCTTCTCGATATCACTACCCCAGACTAATTGCCTTTTACAGCTAAACACCCATACTGGATTTATTATCTGTCTAACTCCCCCACATTAGTAACATTAGGTTCCAATTAGTGTAGAAGAATTTCAAAGAAGTAACAGAGACTTTCAGGGCAACTTGAACACTCACAATTTCTCCTGAAATATTTTGTCACATTAGCTGTCAGTGCGGGAATATGGGCGTCTTAATCAAAATATTACATCCTTAAAATAAACAGTTTCTAGTCTAAATAACCTAGACTCGATCATCCGAAAGCATTAACAGATCTGCTCCGTATCCGCAGACCGCTGACGCAGTGACGAGAGAGTCGCTTTTGAAGGTATGTTCGTAAAGTGCCTAGCCAAATGTGACTTCATCTCACGTTAAAGAGCATGACATATAATCTATAAATTTTTTCGGTCACGCTACGAGCAAATATACAGACGAAAAGTTATTCTGTGTTTTATTATTTTTACCTTCCCGGGCTTTATTGCTATGTCTTGGCGTTTTATGTTCTTTCCAATAACAACAAGTCATGTTACTGCTATGCCGTCGGCGTAACAGTAAAGACTAGATCTGAGGGAACTTTAAAAGCAGCTATTTTGCCCCAAAATGCCGCGGTTTCTTTGTAAACCTCCTAACTTGTATGTCCACACTATAAGAATTGTGGGATATGATTGTTTTCTGCATTTGGGAATGTGGCGCATGCACAGCCAACCCATGCCTCCATCCAATCCAGGAAGTCATGCTGTGTGCGGCAGATTTTCGCGAGGAGGTAATTGGAGGTAACTGGAGGGCACAGCTACGTATACCTTTTTAATCTATGTACCAACTAGCAATTTTACCAGCACACTGAATAGGTTATACCGATAACTGCTTGATTGTGAAATATCGATGAAATGGCCCCGTATAATCGTCCAGAATACATCGTCATAGTGGCAGGTAATGTGTCTGCATTTCACAAGGAAATCGTGACTGTGTGTTTTCTTTGCCTTTTTGCAGATTTGTCACACGCAGAGTTAACTCCGAAGCCTGGCACGTGCTCCTTCTCTCTCTAATTATTATTTCATTTAGTGCCCCTGTTAACTGTTATTAAAATGTCACATTCTGCATCTCATTAATTCATTGCTCAATTCACAAGCCTGGAAACTCTGAGTGCAGGGAAAGGAGGTGACTTTCTGAGTGGAGGTGACAGACAAACACCCTGAATCACCCACCATGCGTATGGCCTCAAATGACTTTATTAAAAGGAGCGGCGGTGTTTAAATTAGGGAAGAACTCCTCGCTAAGCAGCCTTTTTAGAAACCAGCCCGGAGAAAACGAACATTTTGTTCTTTATACAGGACCATAGAAAGCATGAATTTATTTGTTCTGACATTCTTCAATGCGTTTAAAGAACTAGACTTTATCACTTACACCAGAAGACTATTCTGGATATCCACGACCGTTCAACAGAGTTCTGTTTCCTCAAATTACCCCTCCGTCTTTTATCTTCAAAGTTCAGATTATGCAATTTCATAGTTCTGCATTTCTTTTAATTAACCTTGAGTTCTTTTTAACACCAGCACATAGCAGAATATATAAATGTATCTGCATGTTGATATAACACTACCCACAGTAAAAGCAGATGCAATGACAATAGGCGTCTGTATCCCAAAGGGCCTTGTAGTCTGTTTATATACTCTGATATGTGTTTAGGGAGAGAGGGGAGACGGTGATGTCATAAGCCATCACGAGGTCAGGTTCACAAAGTACAGGGCCGCATTCTAACAGCAAGAGAGGTTGACGTGGGCCCACTGCAGGCTGTTCGTGCAGGCTGCAAAAGTATACCTCAATGCCCTATATATTACAGATGACTGTCTATCCAAACAGCCGTATTTAATGTCACAATGTTTGCATTCAGCTGGTAGTTTTGTTCAAAAATTCCAACAGGATCCTTACAAAAAGCTGAAAATGTTACAATTCATTTTAAATAATGTATCAAGACAATTATTTTTCAGAACAAGCATACCACATAATGACTATGGTTATCTTATTGTACTTTTTAAAGCACTCAAAATTAAACTGGTGATATATTTATGAACAATGATGTTTATTTACTTGTTTCTTTTTAATTGTCCATTCGTGTAAATCTCTGTATTCTAAATTTCTATGCAGTAGACCAGTAAGGTCGCCCAGACCCAACTTTCTCTCTATGCTGTGGTCTGGGGGCAATGGACCTGTCATTTTAACCCTGCAGTGTAAAACAGTGACGTTTAATGTAAACTGTTTACATTGCAGGGTTAAATCCACCTCTAGGGGTTGTGATAAACAGACAGACAGACAGACAGACGGACGGACAGACAGACAGACAGATAGATAGATAGATAGAAAGACATATGATTGATAGATAGATAGATAGACAGAAAGACATATGAAAGATAGATAGATAGATAGATAGATAGATAGATAGAGGAATATATCTTTAAAGGTCTACCAGTAGTCTTTGTAGAATAATCTCCGCTCACGGCGGATGCTTTTGAAATTCCTGAACTAAAGAAGATCTGGATATTGCTAACGTGATTTACTTTGATATATTTTCTCACTTGTCTCTTTTCATTGCAACAGCTCAAAACAGTCGTTGGCTCTCGTGATTATACAACATCCTTACAACACCTGCCGAACGAAGATAGATCATTTTGGCAGCTACAGGTTGAATGGCAGAAAACAGAACTGCTAGGATAAAATGAGAATACAGTGTTTGAACATTTGTCTATTTAGCAGGAGAATGCAAAACCATTGCTTATATTCACCGCACTACAAAAAAAACAAAAAATGAGGCACTATTAGTTCCTGATGCTTTGTGGGTTTTTAGACGTAAGATTTGTCCTCCAACGAGCATGACTCATATAACATCTTGTATATATGTAATGTCTATACACCATTATATCGAATGTTAGAAACCATCTACACCTTGTGTCAATAATTTGTTAGTCTGTTCAGCATTATTTTTATAACAATCTACAATTTCCAGCTGAAATGTTGGGGGCAAGACATCCTCAGATCATTACCAGAACCCATTGCTGTTCCTCTGTTGCGTGAAGCCGGGAGATACTCTGCAAATCACAGATTCTGATTGGCTGCTGGCATCACATGCTCTCTACAGCCTTGTTTTTATTCGGTAACTGTTACAGAGGATCTGAAAATTCTGATACAATTCTAAGACGGCCGCTTCCATTCCGAAATGGATGTAAATAATATTAATCTATTTGTATTACTGTTTGAAACTGATTTATGGAAAGAAATGTTCAGGCGACACTGTCACTTTAACAATACAGTAAAAGACCAAACGTACAAAATATATTTTCTCTGAAACAGCTTGATCCCTCCGTTGCAGGTGCTTCCAGAATAGCATTGGTTAAATTCCAGCTGGCCGCCTTCAAACAACAGAATAAGAATATTAAAAAGGAAACAATGTTATAAAAAAAAAAAACCCTCTGTGGTATTTTATTTTGTTTCTTCAGCTCCTGCTATCCAAACTTTGATTTTTATTAACTTTGTATCAAATATCACACAGTGATTCCAGCTACTTTAGTAATTATGAGTTTGCTTTTTAAATTCTAGTTACATAATCACTTTTCGGTTATAATGAGGAATGTCTCGTGTACCAGCGAGTGATTGAACGATGCAGGTCTAGGCTGCAGTTTCCATTATCTGGCTCGTATTTTCTTTACCCAGTAGTACATCTATAGAACGTTCAACTAGAGGGGATGAACCCTGCCAGGGGCTTTCAAATTACCCCGGGGGAAAAAGTTTATTTGAACAATTTTAGTGTGGAGACAAATAAGACACACACACACACACACGCACACGCACACACACGCACACACACACACACAAACACACACACACGCGCGCACACACACACACACACGCAGGCACACACACACACACACACATAACAAAGAAAAGTGTGATGGTTGAAAAGTATAACATGGATATTTAACTCTTTGACACATTAATCCTTTTTTTCATTCGAGTTTCCATAGCAACCACGAAAAGCAGGAAAAAAAACAAATATTAATGTGGAATATCATTATCAAATATAATGTACAGAATTTCACATCCAAATTTTATTGGCTGAACATCAGATTAAAGTGAACTGAAAAGTAAATTGCGAAATTTGGGCTAAAATTGTCACTCTGAATTGGGAAGTATTTTCCAATTATTTATTTTTGCCTAAATGTTGCAAACTACTCACAGGGTTATTCCATAAATGGACAATTCAAAGTGAATTCCAAATGTAAGGGCAGAGTAGTCTCCATGGCTGAGATCATCAATCTTTCCCCTAGGAAACCAGTGGGAGGCTATTGCACATGCACGGCAAAACTCATCGAGAGGAATTGAATCAATGTATCTCTCTGCAGAGTTTGGAGACACTGACTGTAGGTGCTGCACACTGTGCAGCACTGATACAGGAAGCAACTTTAGTGGGTGTCTGAGTGACTGTCACTAGAGGTGTAGGCATGCAGTGGTGGTTTGAAAAGTTTAAAGATGGTGGGGCACCAGACTCCTCCACTAGAACTTTACTCCTCTCTATACAGTATATAGATATTCATACGATAGAGCTGAGCATCATGCAGAGATGTTCACACAATAAAATAGGCTAGGCACAAAATAAAGATACCTATACAATACACAGTGCTGGGTAGACTACATAGATACCCATTGTAACGGACCGTTTCACTTACAAGAGGATAAAACCCAGTTTAGGCGATATCCCCCTTTTCCATAGACTAGCAGCTACTGCAAGCACCAATCTCCCGGACTGCAAACTGTACAAATCTTCCAACTCCCGAACTGGAAACACACGAACCCTGGAATAGCTGAACAGGAAAAGCATATAATCCGCTTACACTCCTGGCAGTCAGCATACAATCCAATTCCCCCAAAAACTAGACGACACATCGGTTTGAAGGTCAAGCAGAATCTCAGGTCTGGAACACCCAGCCTGCTTTTTATTACAGTTGTGCACATACAGGACACACCCAGGGGAGGCATAAAACAACCAATCAAGTAACAGTACAACCCACACATCCCCTCCCCTCAGATAAGCAATTAACATAATTACTACATACAGTAAAAATACAGTTTCCACACATACTCTGTAACTTTAAAACCATACATCACATTCACATAAAAAAATACATATCCACAATCAATCCATTCAGGGGAACAACATATTAAAAAAATGGCATGAAAGTCCGAGGATGGAGAAGGTCGGACACAGGGCCCAGAATGACGGCAACACCTGGTCTGTCAGCTACCGACCCGCGACCACGACATGGGCCGCCTTCTGAGTACACGAAGAGACCAAGACCAGGATCTACAAAGGCACCCGAACAGGACAGTGGTATGCCTCGTGCGGGTGTGGGCTGACTGGGACTCTAGAAGCCATAAATGAGTCACCCACCTTGCCTCGCATAGACTCTGACTTCCATATGGCAAATTTAATGTTTTTATATGCATTTGGTGTTACTTTTATACCCCTATGCTCCTGAGTTATGCTTAACGTTTATCTGGTTTGCCCACCTTACAATTCAGTTATCCTAGCTAATAGTAAAGGCACGCCTTATTAAAGACTCCAGGATCGGGGCCCTCCCTCCTGGCGGTAAATTCCCAACCCCTTCGCTATGCCCACTGACTGCCTGCTGCAAAAGCCTCGCTGTGGCACCCCTAGAGCTGCACTGGCACCTGAGGAAATAGCAAATCTCACTCCATCTTAGCTCCTTCCCCATAGTGCGGCAGCATGCTATTTCTATTCATGTCAAATCGAAAATTGCCAGACCAGAAAACCTGCTTAGCGCTATTGATACTCTCATAAGGTTCATAACCTGTGAATATTAGAAATCTACTAATATTGTTGAATAGCTCATTCTCATTTGTGTTAAAGATTGTTAGCGTACTTACCTTACAAAAAACTATTGACCCAAAGCATGGTTTCAAACTATAATATAAAAAAAAAAAAAGTGCTGTTTTACATGCCACGCTATGTACCGCTTTATTACCGCTTGCAACTGCCATCGTGGCTTTGCAGGCCTGTTTGTTACTTCAAGCACACGAAAAATAAAGATTTAAAAAAAAATAAAAAAAAAAAATGGCATGAATCAGACCAGGGGTTCAAAAGTTAGTAAAAGTATATTTTGGGCCCTGGCTGGCAGCATGGCAAAATCTGGCTCACACAGTAAAAGTAAAACATCCCCACAATGCATCATGGCTTCCTCCCTTCTGCCCTGGAGATAATTGGAGAAGTAATCCAATTATCTCCCAGGTCAAAGACAAAACTCCATTACACATGTGGGGACCTAAATACAGGATTATGTTTTAAAATATATAAAGTTACGTTTTATAGATTAAACAAAGACATGTAACATATCCCCAGATAGCTCAGGTCTGCGTGCACATTATTAGGTGAATGGCACGCAGACCACACAAATACAGTTTAATTGCCATGGAGCCAAAGTCTTTCCCATAGTCTTTCATTATATGAATAGGCTCCATGGCATAGCTATCTGGGGGTATCACTGCTCACACAGGGCAAGTACCGAATGGCCCCCACTGTGTTTAAAGGGCCAGAATGAGTGACATGCACTCTGTTAGGGCTGAATACGTTTTGTAAAAGGGCCCAATCTCCCAGGGCCATAGTCCAAAGGCAAGAGGCGGGCAAGCAGCCCCCTCCAAGGACACGTGGCGAGGTCGGTTTCGCCACACCCATAAAGCAAGCAGAACTGAGTAAAATACAGAGAAATAACTGGTAACCAGCAGGATACTATTAGACTCCAACCATGTCAGCTACTCCTGACTCACTATTAGCTCTCAGTACACAGCGCACACAGGATTAAGGCAGCAGTATAGTGACAGACTTACAAAATAATAATTCTGCAGTGGTTAATATGGAGCTAAGAAGTAGCTGGCATGGTTAACAGAATCAACAATCATTACAAATTAAAACAGATTGATATCAGAATCAGATAAGTCCTCAGAGTCACAGCCCCAGTCCTGCAGTTTGAATCTTCACAACCTTTCAACTAGTCACAGCATGAGTGTCTCAGGTCTCCGCTGTGTGTGACTGAGCACTTTAACTAAGATGGTGGTGGGTATGTGCAGTAGGAGTTATTAAACAATTAGTGACAGGCAGCACAGTGCTCTTTGTCAGAAATGTCCATCTCCCCTGTCACCCCTGGGCTTCCCTGGCTTTATATATATTAATTATATATAAATTCCTTTGTTTAATCAGCCCTCAGGCGGTCACCGAGGTTATTGGGGGAGAGGAAAAGATAATAGTAGACACTTACATTTGGCAGGGTCCAGGAGCTGCTGCGGCTGTCCTCTCCTTGTTCGACTTCCAAGATGACTTCTTGCTTCTCTCTCCTGTGGGCACTGTAACCCCACCCCCTGGTCCTATAAGCCAATGACGGCCCCTGAATAGAGAGGCCAATAGCATTCCTCTCCCCACAGGCAGCTAGTTCTTCTGCCCAAATGGCAATTCAATAGAAATCAACTGAAATTCCTTCTTAAAGGATACTGGGCATGTGCAAAACCTGCTGACACAGGGCAGGTTTCAAACCTGCCCAATTTTTTGACATTCCTAGATGCTCCTCAAGTAAGCTTCTCCAAACAGCTACAATGAAGGGGATGTGCCTTGTATAACTGAAATCTATTACAGAATAATGTTTTCCTATATTTTTTTGGCTTACCAATTTCCCCTCCAGAAAGAGGATCTTCGTGTTTTTAAACTACTGCAAATTTGTTTCCACACATACAAACCTGATACAGGTCACTGCCCTAAGTGCCCCTATGAACAATCCGCCAATGCTAGTCAGGAACCACTGCCTGTTCTCTGCAGTGCTATAGACACCACAACCAATACATTAGGCTGTAGTGGTTCTGGTGACTATAGTGTCCCTTTAAGGACAATACTATAAAAATGGAAAATTTAAAAAAGGTAAAAAATATTTGTGTACATTTTTTTTTTGAAAAAAACATACTTGTATATACTGTAAGTCAGTGTGTGCATGGTGTCCCCAGAGAGCTTACAAATATCAAAAAACAAATAATCAAACTTCTCCAAACAGAATAATATGACAAATTCAATTTGCTGGGATATATCCAAAGACATTGGTGGAAAAAATTAGATTAAGACTCAAAAAAACACGTGTTAGAACAAAAAATACACCTAAACAAATATTAATCAAATTAAGTCTGTAAAATCATTATCCAAATTCAAACCATTACATAATGTCCTAATGCATAACTCCCAAATGTCCCTATGTCTATCCCAATGTCGCCAATCTCTAGGAGCTCAGCGTTCTTAGTGTGTCTGAGTGTATAACAGAGCTCCAAAGCAATAATACTCCCAGTAATGTGTCTGAGTGTATAACAGAGCTCCACAGCAATAATACTCCCAGTAATGTGTCTGAGTGTATAACAGAGCTCCACAGCAATAATACTCCCAGTAATGTGTCTGAGTGTATAACAGAGCTCCACAGCAATAATACCCCCAGTAATGTGTCTGATTGTATAACAGAACTCCACAGCAGTAATACTCCGAGTAATGTGTCTGAGTGTATAACAGAGCTCCACATCAATAATACTCCCAGTAATGTGTCTGTGAATATAACAGAGCTCCACAGCAATAATACTCCCAGTAATGTGTATGAGTGTATAACAGAGCTCCACAGCAATAATATTCCCAGTAATGTGTCTGAGTGTATAACAGAGCTCCACAGCAATAATACTCCCAGTAATGTGTCTGAGTGTATAACAGAGCTCCACAGCAATAATACTCCCAGTAATGTGTCTGAGTGTATAACAGAGTTCCACAGCAATAATACTCCCAGTAATGTGTCTGAGTGTATAACAGAGCTCCACAGCAATAATACTACCAGTAATGTGTCTGAGTGTATAACAGAGTTCCACAGCAATAATACTCCCAGTAATGTGTCTGAGTGTATAACAGAGTTCCACAGCAATAATACTCCCAGTAATGTGTCTGAGTGTATAACAGAGCTCCACAGCAATAATATTACCAGTAATGTGTCTGAGTGTATAACAGAGCTCCACAGCAATAATACTACCAGTAATGTGTCTGAGTGTATAACATAACTCCACAGTAATAATACTCCCAGTAATGTGTCTGAGTGTATAACAGAGCTCCACAGCAATAATACTCCCAGTAATGTGTCTGAGTGTCTAACAGAGCTTCACAGCAATAATACTCCCAGTAATGGGTCTGAGTGTATAACAGAGCTCCACAGCAATAATACTCCCAGTAATGTGTCTGACTGTATAACAGAGCTCCACAGCAATAATACTCCCAGTAATGTGTCTGAGTGTGTAACAGAGCTCCAAAGCAATAATACTCCTGGTAATGTGTCTGAGTATATAACAGAGCTCCACAGTAATAATACTCACAGTAATGTGTATGAGTGTGTAACATAGCTCCACAGCAATAATACTCACAGTAATGTGTCTGAGTGTATAACAGAGCTCCACAGTAATAATACTCCCAGTAATGGTGTCAGAGTGTATAACAGAGCTCCACAGCGATAATACTCCCAGTAATGTGTCTGAGTGTATAACAGAGCTCCACAGCAATAATACCCCCAGTAATGTGTCTGAGTGTATAACAGAGCTCCACAGCAATAATACCCCCAGTAATGTGTCTGAGTGTATAACTGAGCTCCACAGTAATAATACTCCCAGTAATGTGTCTGAGTGTATAACAGAGCTCCCCAGTAATAATACTCCCAGTAATGTGTCTGAGTGTATAACAGAGCTCCACATCAATAATACTCCCAGTAATGTGTCTGAGTGTATCACAGAGCTCCACAGCAATAATACTCCCAGTAATGTGTCTGAGTGTATAACAGAGCTCCACAGCAATAATACTCCCAGTAATGTGTCTCAGTGTATAACAGAGCTCCACAGCAATCATACTCCCAGTAATGTGTCTGAGTGTATAACTGAGCTCCACAGCAATAATACTCCCAGTAATGTGTCTGGATGTATAACAGAGCTCCACAGCAATAATACTCCCAGTAATGTGTCTGAGTGTATAACAGAGCTCCACGTCAATAATACTCCCAGTAATGTGTCTGAGTGTATAACAGAGCTCCACAGCAATAATACTCCCAGTAATGTGTCTGAGTGTATGACAGAGCTCCACAGCAATAATACTCCCAGTAATGTGTCTGAGTGTATAACAGAGCTCCACAGCATTAATACTCCCAGTAATGTGTCTGAGTGTATACCAGAGCTCCACAGCAATAATACTCCCAGTAATGTGTCTGAGTGTATAACAGAGCTCCACAGCAATAATACACCCAGTAATGTGTCTGAGTGTATCACAGAGCTCCACAGCAATAATACTCCCAGTAATGTGTCTGAGTGTATAACAGAGCTCCACAGCAATAATACTCCCAGTAATGTGTCTGAGTGTATAACAGAACTCCACCGTACTAATACTCCCAGTAATGTGTCTGAGTGTATAACAGATCTCCACAGCAATAATACTCACAGTAATGTGTCTGAGTGTATAACAGAGCTCCACAGTAATAATACTCCAAGTAATGTGTCTGAGTGTATTACAGAGCTCCACAGCAATAATACTCCCAGTAATGTGTCTGAGTGTATAACAGAGCTCCACAGCAATAATACCCCCAGTAATGTGTCTGAGTGTATAACTGAGCTCCACAGTAATAATACTCCCAGTAATGTGTCTGAGTGTATAACAGAGCTCCACAGTAATAATACTCCCAGTAATGTGTCTGAGTGTATAACTGAGCTCCACCGCAATAATACTCCCAGCAATGTGTCTGAGTGTATAACAGAGCTCCACAGTAATAATACTCCCAGTAATGTGTCTGAGTGTATAACAGAGCTCCACATCAATAATACTCCCAGTAATGTGTCTGAGTGTATCACAGAGCTCCACAGCAATAATACTCCCAGTAATGTGTCTGAGTGTATAACAGAGCTACACAGCAATAATACTCCCAGTAATGTGTCTGAGTGTATAACAGAGCTCCACAGCAATAATACTCCCAGTAATGTGTCTGTGTATAACAGAGCTCCACAGCAATAATACTCCCAGTAATGTGTCTGTGTATAACAGAGCTCCACAGCAATAATACTCCCAGTAATGTGTCTGAGTGTATAACAGAACTCCACCGTACTAATACTCCCAGTAATGTGTCTGAGTGTATAACAGATCTCCACAGCAATAATACTCACAGTAATGTGTCTGAGTGTATAACAGAGCTCCACAGTAATAATACTCCAAGTAATGTGTCTGAGTGTATTACAGAGCTCCACAGCAATAATACTCCCAGTAATGTGTCTGAGTGTATAACAGAGCTCCACAGCAATAATACCCCCTGTAATGTGTCTGAGTGTATAACTGAGCTCCACAGTAATAATACTCCCAGTAATGTGTCTGAGTGTATAACAGAGCTCCACAGTAATAATACTCCCAGTAATGTGTCTGAGTGTATAACTGAGCTCCACAGCAATAATACTCCCAGCAATGTGTCTGAGTGTATAACAGAGCTCCACAGTAATAATACTCCCAGCAATGTGTCTGAGTGTATAACAGAGCTCCACATCAATAATACTCCCAGTAATGTGTCTGAGTGTATAACAGAGCTCCACAGCAATAATACTCCCAGTAATGTGTCTGAGTGTATGACAGAGCTCCACAGCAATAATACTCCCAGTAATGTGTCTGAGTGTATAACAGAGCTCCACAGCATTAATACTCCCAGTAATGTGTCTGAGTGTATACCAGAGCTCCACAGCAATAATACTCCCAGTAATGTGTCTGAGTGTATAACAGAGCTCCACAGCAATAATACACCCAGTAATGTGTCTGAGTGTATCACAGAGCTCCACAGCAATAATACTCCCAGTAATGTGTCTGAGTGTATCACAGAGCTCCACAGCAATAATACTCCCAGTAATGTGTCTGAGTGTATAACTGAGCTCCACAGTAATAATACTCCCATTAATGTGTCTGAGTGTATAACAGAGCTCCACAGTAATAATACTCCCAGTAATGTGTCTGAGTGTATAACTGAGCTCCACAGCAATAATACTCCCAGCAATGTGTCTGAGTGTATAACAGAGCTCCACAGTAATAATACTCCCAGTAATGTGTCTGAGTGTATAACAGAGCTCCACATCAATAATACTCCCAGTAATGTGTCTGTGTATAACAGAGCTCCACAGCAATAATACTCCCAGTAATGTGTCTGTGTATAACAGAGCTCCACAGCAATAATACTCCCAGTAATGTGTCTGAGTGTATAACAGAACTCCACCGTACTAATACTCCCAGTAATGTGTCTGAGTGTATAACAGATCTCCACAGCAATAATACTCACAGTAATGTGTCTGAGTGTATAACAGAGCTCCACAGCAATAATACCCCCAGTAATGTGTCTGAGTGTATAACAGAGCTACACAGCAATAATACTCCCAGTAATGTGTCTGAGTGTATAACAGAGCTCCACAGCAATAATACTCCCAGTAATGTGTCTGTGTATAACAGAGCTCCACAGCAATAATACTCCCAGTAATGTGTCTGTGTATAACAGAGCTCCACAGCAATAATACTCCCAGTAATGTGTCTGAGTGTATAACAGATCTCCACAGCAATAATACTCACAGTAATGTGTCTGAGTGTATAACAGAGCTCCACAGTAATAATACTCCAAGTAATATGTCTGAGTGTATTACAGAGCTCCACAGCAATAATACTCCCAGTAATGTGTCTGAGTGTATAACAGAGCTCCACAGCAATAATACCCCCAGTAATGTGTCTGAGTGTATAACTGAGCTCCACAGTAATATTACTCCCAGTAATGTGTCTGAGTGTATAACAGAGCTCCACAGTAATAATACTCCCAGTAATGTGTCTGAGTGTATAACTGAGCTCCACAGCAATAATACTCCCAGCAATGTGTCTGAGTGTATAACAGAGCTCCACAGTAATAATACTCCCAGTAATGTGTCTGAGTGTATAACAGAGCTCCACAACAATAATACTCCCAGTAATGTGTCTGAGTGTATAGCAGAGCTACACAGCAATAATACTCCTAGTAATGTGTCTGAGTGTATAACAGAGCTCCACAGCAATAATACTCCCAGTAATGTGTCTGAGTGTATAACAGAGCTCCACAGCAATAATACTCCCAGTAATGTGTCTGTGTATAACAGAGCTCCACAGCAATAATACTCCCAGTAATGTGTCTGAGTGTATAACAGAGCTCCACAGCAATAATACTCCCAGTAATGTGTCTGAGTGTATCACAGAGCTCCACAGCAATAATACTCCCAGTAATGTGTCTGAGTGTATGACAGAGCTCCACAGCAATAATACTCCCAGTAATGTGTCTGAGTGTATAACAGAGCTCCACAGCATTAATACTCCCTGTAATGTGTCTGAGTGTATACCAGAGCTCCACAGCAATAATACTCCCAGTAATGTGTCTGAGTGTATAACAGAGCTCCACAGCATTAATACTCCCTGTAATGTGTCTGAGTGTATACCAGAGCTCCACAGCAATAATACTCCCAGTAATGTGTCTGAGTGTATAACAGAGCTCCACATCAATAATACTCCCAGTAATGTGTCTGTGTATCACAGAGCTCCACAGCAATAATACTCCCAGTAATGTGTCTGAGTGTATAACAGAGCTCCACAGCAATAATACTCCCAGTAATGTGTCTGACTGTATAACAGAGATCCACAGCAATAATACTCCCAGTAATGTGTCTGACTGTATAACAGAGATCCACAGCAATAATACTCCCAGTAATGTGTCTGAGTGTATAACAGAGCTCCACAGCGATAATACTCCCAGTAATGTGTCTGAGTGTATAACAGAGCTCCACAGCAATAATACTCCCAGTAATGTGTCTGGGTGTATAACAGAGCTCCCAGCAATAATACTACCAGTAATGTGTCTGAGTGTATAACAGAGCTCCCCAGCAATAATACTCCCAGTATTGTGTCTGAGTGCATAACAGAGCTCCACAGTAATAATACTCCCAGTAATGTGTCTGAGTGTATAACAGAGCTCCACAGTAATAATACTTCCAGCAATGTGTCTGGGTGTATAACAGAGCTCCAAAGCAACAATACTCCCAGTAATGTGTCTGAGTGTATAACAGAGCTCCACAGTAATAATACTCCCAGTAATGTGTCTGAGTGTATAACAGAGCTCCACAGTAATAATACTCCCAGTAATGTGTCTGAGTGTATAACAGAGCTCCACAGTAATAATACTCCCAGTAATGTGTCTGAGTGTATAACAGAGCTCCACAGTAATAATACTCCCAGTAATGTGTCTGAGTGTATAACAGAGGTCCACAGTAATAATACTCCCAGTAATGTGTCTGAGTGTATAACAGAGCTCCACAGTAATAATACTCCCAGTAATGTGTCTGAGTGTATAACAGAGCCCCACAGCAATAATACTCCCAGCAATGTGTCTGAGTGTATAGCAGAGCTCCACAGTAATAATACTCCCAGTAATGTCTGAGTGTATAACAGAGCTCCACAGTAATAATACTCCCAGTAATGTGTCTGAGTGTATAACTGAGCTCCACAGCAATAATACTCCCAGTAATGTGTCTGACTGTATAACAGAGATCCACAGCAATAATACTCCCAGTAATGTGTCTGAGTGTATAACAGAGCTCCACAGCGATAATACTCCCAGTAATGTGTCTGAGTGTATAACAGAGTTCCACAGTAATAATACTCCCAGTAATGTGTATGAGTGTATAACTGAGCTCCACAGCAATAATACTCCCAGCAATGTGTCTGAGTGTATAACAGAGCTCCACAGCAATAATACTCCCAGTAATGTGTCTGAATGTATAACAGAGCTCCACAGCAATAATACTCCCAGTAATGTGTCTGGGTGTATAACAGAGCTCCCCAGCAATAATACTACCAGTAATGTGTCTGAGTGTATAACAGAGCTCCCCAGCAATAATACTCACAGTAATGAGTCTGAGTGCATAACAGAGCTCCACAGTAATAATACTCCCAGTAATGTGTCTGAGTGTATAACACAGCTCCACAGTAATAATACTCCCAGTAATGTGTCTGGGTGTATAACAGAGCTCCAAAGCAACAATACTCCCAGTAATGTGTCTGAGTGTATAACAGAGCTCCACAGTAATAATACTCCCAGTAATGTGTCTGAGTGTATAACAGAGCTCCACAGTAATAATACTCCCAGTAATGTGTCTGAGTGTATAACAGAGCTCCACAGTAATAATACTCCCAGTAATGTGTCTGAGTGTATAACAGAGCTCCACAGTAATAATACTCCCAGTAATGTGTCTGAGTGTATAACACAGCTCCACAGTAATAATACTCCCAGTAATGTGTCTGGGTGTATAACAGAGCTCCAAAGCAACAATACTCCCAGTAATGTGTCTGAGTGTATAACAGAGCTCCACAGTAATAATACTCCCAGTAATGTGTCTGAGTGTATAACAGAGCTCCACAGTAATAATACTCCCAGTAATGTGTCTGAGTGTATAACAGAGCTCCACAGTAATAATACTCCCAGTAATGTGTCTGAGTGTATAACAGAGCTCCACAGTAATAATACTCCCAGTAATGTGTCTGAGTGTATAACAGAGCCCCACAGCAATAATACTCCCAGCAACGTGTCTGAGTGTATTGCAGAGCTCCACAGTAATAATACTCCCAGTAATGTCTGAGTGTATAACAGAGATCCACAGTAATAATACTCCCAGTAATGTGTCTGAGTGTATAACTGAGCTCCACAGCAATAATACTCCCAGTAATGTGTCTAAGTGTATAGTAGAGCTCCACGGTAATAATACTCCCAGTAATGTGTCTGAGTGTATAACTGAGCTCCACAGCAATAATACTCCCAGTAATGTGTCTGAGTGTATAGCAGAGCTCCACAGTAATAATACTCCCAGTAATGTCTGAGTGTATAACAGAGCTCCACAGTAATAATACTCACAGTAATGTGTCTGAGAGTATAACTGAGCTCCACAGCAATAATACTCCCAGTAATGTGTCTGAGTGTATAACAGAGCCCCACAGCAATAATACTCCCAGCAACGTGTCTGAGTGTATTGCAGAGCTCCACAGTAATAATACTCCCAGTAATGTCTGAGTATATAACAGAGATCCACAGTAATAATACTCCCAGTAATGTGTCTGAGTGTATAACTGAGCTCCACAGCAATAATACTCCCAGTAATGTGTCTAAGTGTATAGTAGAGCTCCACGGTAATAATACTCCCAGTAATGTGTCTGAGTGTATAACTGAGCTCCACAGCAATAATACTCCCAGTAATGTGTCTGAGTGTATAGCAGAGCTCCACAGTAATAATACTCCCAGTAATGTCTGAGTGTATAACAGAGCTCCACAGTAATAATACTCACAGTAATGTGTCTGAGAGTATAACTGAGCTCCACAGCAATAATACTCCCAGTAATGTGTCTGAGTGTATAGCAGAGCTCCACAGTAATAATACTCCCAGTAATGTCTGAGTGTATAACAGAGCTCCACAGTAATAATACTCACAGTAATGTGTCTGAGTGTATAACAGAGCTCCACAGTAATAATACTCCCAGTAATGTGTCTGAGTGTATAACAGAGCCCCACAGCAATAATACTCCCAGCAACGTGTCTGAGTGTATTGCAGAGCTCCACAGTAATAATACTCCCAGTAATGTCTGAGTGTATAACAGAGATCCACAGTAATAATACTCCCAGTAATGTGTCTGAGTGTATAACTGAGCTCCACAGCAATAATACTCCCAGTAATGTGTCTAAGTGTATAGTAGAGCTCCACGGTAATAATACTCCCAGTAATGTGTCTGAGTGTATAACTGAGCTCCACAGCAATAATACTCCCAGTAATGTGTCTGAGTGTATAGCAGAGCTCCACAGTAATAATACTCCCAGTAATGTCTGAGTGTATAACAGAGCTCCACAGTAATAATACTCACAGTAATGTGTCTGAGAGTATAACTGAGCTCCACAGCAATAATACTCCCAGTAATGTGTCTGAGTGTATAACAGAGCTCCACAGCAATAATACTCCCGGTAATGTGTCTGAGTGTATAACAGAGCTCCACAGCAATAATGCTCCCAGTAATATGTCTGATTGTATAACAGAGCTCCACAGCAATAATACTCCCAGTAATATGTCTGAGTGTATAACAGAGCTCCACAGCAATAATACTCCCAGTAATGTGTCTGAGTGCATAACAGAGCTCCACAGCAATCATACTCCCAGTAAGGTGTCTGAGTGTATAACAGAGTCCCACAGCAATCATACTCCCAGTAATATGTCTGAGTGTATAACAGAGCTCCACAGCAATAATACTCCCAGTAATGTGTCTGAGTGTATAACAGAGTTTCACAGCAATGACACTCCCAGTAATGTGTCTGAGTGTGTAACAGAGCTCCACAGCAATAATACTCCCAGTAATGTGTCTGTGTATAACAGAGCTCCACAGCAATAATACTCCCAGTAATGTGTCTGAGTGTATAACAGAGCTCCACAGCAATAATTCTCCCAGTAATGTGTCTTTAAACTACAATAAATGTGTTTAGAAATCAGTCTGTGAAAATAAGATACATCGTTATTGTTCTAAATTACATTTTAGTTGGATAAATTGTTATTAGTAAGTCACCAAATATTTCTCAGAACAGCTCTGCCCCTGGCCACAACCCTAACTACAGCCCTAAAATGAAAGTGCCCCTCTTTGTCCATCTGACTTGCTGGCAGCGCAGTATTTGATGTGATTTTGTGATCTAATATCTCCCCTCCCATTATCAGCTATCCTGTTTATCGCTATGACTTTAAATGTTTTCCATTTAAAAAGGGACAAGAATTACAGTGTTTTGGAACATTGTGTTCATTTCTCTTATTTAATATGCCATTAAATTGTTCTAGCAATCTAATGTGTAAGTGGCGATACTGTGTTCGACCTGAAACTGTGCTCAACATCCACATTGGGGAAAGTATACCACGTTAAGTACTAGAACAATGAATACATTTCTTTTTTTTTAATTCTTGATTACCTATTGAACTAGTAAGACGCGCAGTCTTTCTGGCGTAATATTTACAAGTGGGGCAATTACTGTACTTACGGAAGCCTTGCTTATTTATTTTTACAAAGGTTTCCAGAATTCGGGGTAATAGACTGGGTGCCAATCTATTTTTATTTCCTTTTTTTATTATAAATCTCTTTAGTTTCACTACCTGTATTGTCAGCAATGATGCATTTTGTTTTGCTAGAATTTAAAGGTTGTTCCCCCCCCCTCCCCCTCTTCCAGCCAATTACACAAAAATCGCTGATATAATGGCCCAAAATAACTCCTCTTGATATAATTTGGATAATTAAAATAATAGCCCCGTGTAATTCAGTTACCGTGATATTTCCTGATTTAACTCATTAAAGGCCTCTGTGTTTGTGCACAAATTAAAGGGACACTATAAAGATCAGATTTGTTGATCTATAAAAGGGACTGGCCAAATTCGTCCCTTCATGTGACTTCCCATAATGCTTTCGCATCTACTGTTGACCTACATTGGTGCCCTCAATAGGCCTTGCTTCCCCAGACAACCAGGAGCTCCATCCTGCTACCAGAAACATTACCCATCAGTATGTAGAATTCACATACTCCCAGAGGAAATGATTTACTGAATCATAGGAGGAATCCCGTATCAACCGCCTTTCTTATTTCAATCATGTTCTCCAGGAAGAATACAACTATCTGAGAAAAAAAGTTGAAGCTTTGATGTCCCACCTTGACTTTTTGGCTACAATAACGGGTGGGGAGCAGGGAGCAGGACAGTGATCTGTCTGCTCACCATTATCTAATTTAAAGCCCCCACCCGATGCCCATGGATGAGGGTAAGGAGGGACCTGTTCCAAGTCTCCCACCATTTTTTCAGTTAATGCCCCCACCCGATGATCATGGATGAGGGTAAGGAGGGTTCTGTTCCAATTCCCCCACCATTATTTTACTAGTCCCTCCCATTTCTAGTACCATCCACTCATAATCTAAGCATTGTTCTGGCCCAATTGCTAGATGATATGTCACTAAGATCATCATCTCCATGCTCCGATTGCAAGGGCATAAATGTTAAGTGAATTGGAGAGTACGGGGTCTGTGAATCAATCATGCAGAGTTATTTACTAACATTCGAATGGCACCATACCTAATGCGGCAAAACCTGCTATGTAATGGAGCTCCCTGTACCCCTGGCTGGGTACCTCCGTCAAGGACCGCTTCTTAGCTGGAACCGGGGACAAACCTCAGCACTCTTGCCCACAGTCGCCGTGGCTTGACTGGGGTCCTGGAACTGCTCCCTCCTGGAGCTGAATGGGGAATTCGCTCTAGTCACTCCCAGGCACTGGATGACAGTCCTGGGAGCTCTAGTACTGGAACCGCTCCCTCCTGGAGCTGAAGGGGGAATTCACTCTAGACACCCCCAGGCACTGGACGACACTCAGTCCTGGGAGCTCTAGTCCTTACAAGGACTTTCCACGTTAAATCCTTCACACTGGAACAGTGATTAAAGAATAGTAACCAGACGCCACATAGTTCTGGGAGTACAGCTAGAATACCTTTAATCTGGCAAGATGACCTACTTCTATACAATTTGGAGTCACAGTAAACACCCCCATGACACTACAACACACAAAAAAGGATAAACCCTCCCCTATGCCTTGGAGATAATTGAGTCAGGAACTGTACAAAACTCATTTATCTCCAGGCACACATTTCACACCCCAAAAGTACCTTTAAAACATGTAAAACCCCACAAAAGTCCCCTGAGAGCCCCGATCTGGGTGACCAACATGTCCAAAAATCACCCAGATCGTTTCAGGGGTTCAGGATTTTCCTGGAAGTCATAATTTGACCGACCGCACGCATGGTCCTATGCCTAAAATAGTTCCATAAGATCAGGGCTAGTGTTCGGTCTAGTTCGGTTGTTTAAAACTGAACAAACTACCAAACAGAATCCATTGACATACCATGGAGCTTGTTCTCTTCATTCAGACTAACGATCCCACTGAACAGTGTTCTTCTAAGTTACATTAAAAAACTGAACACAGGTGATCATGGAAGTCTAGCGGAGTTCGAGAGTTTCAGTGTCCGATTTTAGTTCCATGAACTCGACGACCAAACACCGCTGCCTGCGTTCTTGCGAACATGATGGCCGCCATCTCGTGATCGTCCATAAGAAAATGCGGCCACCCAGACAAACACTTAGAACACTGTGGTTAGGATCACTACAATGTATCCTTAAGGCTTAACAAGCTCCCGGGTGGTCCATAGTTCGTGTGCGGCTGTTCGGTTCCCAAACATAAGAGGAGAATCACATGAACCAAGCCAGTTAGCCAGTTAAAGTCTTCTACAGGTTTCCCTGCAGGGCCTATAGTCTGTGGGCAGGAGGATGGCAAACAGGCTCCTCCAGGAGCTCAGGGCAAACTCACATAGGAAGGGGACTACTGCTGTATGGGAACATTTGGAGTGCAAAAATCCAGATATTGGTCCCAGCATTTAGGAATGTCCAGATTTTCCAGAGAACGCTCTGAATGAGCCTGGAATTACTACGGATTTTAGACGGACTGGACTCTACCCGACGGCTTAAATTCAGACCCGGACTTGTAAAATATGGGCGCAGATGTCTAAAATTAGATACAGATTTTAGAAATCCAAACAATTTGCGCACTGGCAGCGCTAGCAGCCGGCGGGCAAATAGTAAAAAAAAAGACCTCGGTAGTGCAAGAGTTAATCATGTAGCGGCTGGCCAGCTCGTATGCATAATATGGTTTTTTTTTAAATTGCTGCCCAGTCGCTAGTTTATAATTATAGTGACCTACCACTTGCATGGCAGGTGGGAGAATAAGGGGGTCTTCTTCATAGTAATATGGATGTCATATTGACCCACTATGGCTTTATATATACATATATATTTTCTTCCTAATGAATGCATTCAGTCCAATGGTTCTTTTTTTTTTTGTATAGGCTTCAGATACCAAAAGCACTGATTTTAAACCAGACACTGAACACTTCCGACTGAACAATACCGATTGGATTTGACTCTAGTATATGTGCAAATTGGCATTCACGTCAACATTGGCCCATTTTTACCACATTTTGTCCAATGTTTAGTGAAAACCTCTGTCAATCCCATATTAGATTTTACACATACTTTATGAATCACAAATGCTGCATTGCAGGTAAAACCGACTCTGTCTGTCGATCCATCCGTCTGTCTGTTCATCCACCCACCCAACCAAATGTCCATTATTTCGTTCATCCATGCATTCGACCGCCCAACTGCCTGTCCGTTTGTTCGTCCGTTCGTCCGTCCGTCCATCCATTAATTCATATAACAGGTGTATTGTGTTGATAAATGCAGACATTGTGCTTTTTCTCCAGGGAAAACAGACCAGCAGAGATACATTGTGTATCATGAAGCCTTTACAATGGATCTGAATCTTCATTTAAACAATCAGCGAGGTGACAGTGTCTATCGAGCTGCCGCACAGATGATGCTACAGCGAGTCGCCTGCTAATTTATCTGTTTTCAAGCTGTCTAGACATTGTTTGGGTCAGAAAGTGCTGTCTCTCCCCTGCCGCGGGCCTGCTGCTCAGTTTTGTGCTAGAGAGACCCTCTGTGGCAAAGAAGGTTTATTGTTGATTGCAGGCTCAGTCTGGCCCACCAAAATATTCAGCTTTGTCATTGCCTGTCAGACGGAGGGAAGCCTTACCAGCTAAATGAGCCTGGCCTCGCACATTGTCTGTACATTAATAGATTAACTGTGTCACTGTCAGGGGAGCCTGCAGCGTGTAACAGAGTTTATTCCCCACTCCTATCAGAGCACCTTGAATTGTCCAAAAAGCTTGCAATCTATTTCTGCTGACTAACCCATTAATTGAGATCGCCTTGGGATTTACCCAAGAAACGTTAGGCAAAAACAGACAAATTGGAAAAAACAATATTGAAACCAGCTATTTTCCATATCAGTTCATTTGTCCTTTAATGTGTAAGTATCATATCAGTTGTCCAAATTCCTGTGTACGAAATATACGTGTGCAGAATTTAGTTTTAAGTTTTGATTCGTCAAAATTAAATTCCTGGTAATTCCGAAGCATTTTGCCTATAGTTTTACCCTTGGAATCTTCCGGTGAGGTGGATTCAGAATCGATTTATCCCGAGATCGATTATCAAGAGTTATATTCGGATGAATCGCTTGAAACCAATTTTTCCACTACTGTCCTCGCATGAAAGGGTTAATCGTTCCATTCGGGGGGGAGGGGGGGGATGGGACATAGATCTGTATATCAAATAGCAGATCGGATTCTTTATGACAGGGTTGCCAGTCCCTCAATAGAGGGACACTATAGTCACCTGAACAACTTTAGCTTAATGAAGCAGTTTTGGTGTATAGAACATGCCCCTGCAGCCTCACTGCTCAATCCTCTGCCATTTAGGAGTTAAATCCCTTTGTTTATGAACCCTAGTCACACCTCCCTGCATGTGACTTGCACAGCCTTCCATAAACACTTCCTGTAAAGAGAGCCCTATTTAGGCTTTCTTTATTGCAAGTTCTGTTTATTTAAGATTTTCTTATCCCCTGCTATGTTAATAGCTTGCTAGACCCTGCAAGAGCCTCCTGTATGTGATTAAAGTTCATTTTAGAGATTGAGATACAATTATTTAACCCCTTAAGGACCAAACTTCTGGAATAAAAGGGAATCATGACATGTCACACATGTCATGTGTCCTTAAGGGGTTAAGGTAAATTACATCTGTTTAAATGTGAAACCAGTTTTTTTTTTCATGCAGGCTCTGTCAATCATAGCCAGGGGAGGTGTGGCTAGGGCTGCATAAACAGAAACAGTGATTTAACTCCTAAATGACAGTGAATTGAGCAGTGAAATTGCAGGGGAATGATCTATACACTAAAACTGCTTTATTAAGCTAAAGTAATTTAGGTGACTATAGTGTTCCTTTAAGTCATACATCTTGTTCCAAATCAGAATCTAGAATTTACTTACATTTAGAATAACTTATAATAATACCAGGTATGTGTATGAGATAACAAACACTTTATGTACAACCGATAATAGTGAGAAAGGATAGCTCAACCCCCCGTAGAGGATCCCATTAACCCCCACTATAACACAATAGCATACAAAAGCACGCAGTGGGTGGAGCTAATATATACCTTAAAATCACTGGTAAATTGCAGGGGGAAATCTACAATATAAAAGGAAATAAAATAACAGTGCAGATTAATTCCAAAATAGATGTTACAGTATACGAAGATGTTACAGTATCCAAAGTAAGAATTTTTCTCTCACAAGAGCAGAGCCAAAGAGATCACTTGGCTGGCTCTAGTGTGCAGGACCCCTCTTCCTTATCTTTAGGCAGTATGGTGAGGTTTGGAGTCAGATAGTCTTCATATCTGAAAGCAGGATAACACACGATGTCCGGGTATTCCAAATGTATTCAATAAAAAGGTAAGTTAAAGTAAATTAAAACAATAGAAAACAAAATAAAGTGAGATATGTCCAATGTCTTTAATCTAAAATGCGTTTCGCCATAAACTGGCTTCCTCAGTTGGTAACATACTTTTTAAATCACCATCCTTACATACCTTGTGTTGATTTTCAAATTGCCGGCATCTGGGGGTCTTTCGGAGCATCATACCGTGGGTCCTGAAGCACATGTCCCATCTCGTGGGTCCGGAAGCGCATGTCCCACATCGTGGGTCCTGAAGCGCATGTCCCACATCGTGGGTCCTGAAGCGCATGTCCCATCTTGTGGGTCCTGAAGCGCATGTCCCATCTTGTGGGTGCTGAAGCGCATGTCCCATCTTGTGGGTCCTGAAGCACATGTCCCACCTCGTGAGTCCTGAAGAGCATGTCCCACCTCGTGGGTTCTGAAGCGCATGTCCCATCTCGTGGGTCCTGAAGAGCATGTCCCACCTCGTGGGTCCTGAAGCGCATGTCCCACCTCGTGGGTCCTGAAGCACATGTCCCATCTCGTGGGTTCTGAAGCGCATGTCCCATCTCGTGGGTCCTGAAGAGCATGTCCCACCTCGTGGGTCCTGAAGCGCATGTCCCACCTCGTGGGTCCTGAAGCGCATGTCCCACCTCGTGGGTCCTGAAGCGCATGTCCCATCTCGTGGGTCCTGGAGCGCATTTCCCATCTTGTGGGTCCTGAAGCGCATGTCCCACCTTGTGGGTCCTGAAGCGCATGTCCCATCTCGTGGGTCCTGAAGCGCATGTTCCAGCTCGTGGGTCCTGAAGCGCATGCCCCATCTCGTGGGTCCTAAAGCGCGATATGGGACGTCCCAGCACTGTGTGCTTGTATATACATGTGTATGAGATAGCTGTGATAGGAAATTGTAAAGTTATCTAGATTACTACTAGTATATATCTATTATGATCAAATAGGGGCCCCCGATTACTAATTTCCTTTATGTGGCATACTTATAAAAAATTATATCTTTTAATAGCCCCCAGCATCTGTAGCTCAATATAATCATCCTGATTTAACTGGGAGACCCGGGCGCATAGGGTACACTTCTTTCACAGAATTTTTTCGTTTGTTTTGCTGTAGATTTGCTAAGAAATTAAAAGAAAATAAAAAGTTGCTGCTTCCTCTTTCAAGAAACGAACGCCAACTTAACAGACACTAAGGAAATGTGTTGTTGCATTATCCAGATCCGCATTTCTAATATCAACCGATCTGCCAAAGATTTCTTGCTGAATTGAAGCATCTTGCATCGAAAGCTTACAGTTTTTTTTCCTCTTCTCCCCATCGGTTTGAAATACTTTTTCAGATGCGGACATTGTGTTCAGGATTCTTTTCCAGATTTAAGATAAGGCTGGCGTTCCTCCACGTCTGTTGCGCAGTTTGACTTAATGATACAATTAATGTCTTCATAAAGTTTATTCAAAACTTGTTGAGCAAAGGAGAAGTTCTGGAATAGACTGGGATTATTCATGAGTTCCTTCGTGGGTTCCAAACAGGAAAGAACCAATGGCACGTTACAAATACACAGACTGGTGGGCTTCAAGACACCTGCTCGAGGAGATGGGTACAAATGTCTTAATAAATGTAACTATATTTTATTTTTGCTATTTTTTCTCACGTTTTTTTCGGTAAAAGAATACTGTGTTTGGTGTCCACATTCTGGGCAGCCACCATTGACAAGTAAACAAAGAAATTGCCTAGAGTCTGTTTTGATACTTATTTGTTCTGGAGAAAAAGGCATTGCCAGATTAACATTAAGTCAACCTAACGTGACGACCTAGGACCTACTGGTTAGAACGGGGTCAATGACATGAAGATTCTTGGCCAGATTTAACCACATTCACCATCTCTATACTAAAAGTGAAGTAGGCCCCAAACTTGCCTAGGCAAATCCTTATCTAGATATAGGTGCGTATGGAATAGAGAGTGAACCTGAATTAGTCCAGTGATGCTGATGTGAAATAATGGATGAATTTAGTATCTCGTGATACCTTTTTTATTGCACAAACAGAATTGTGAAAGGACATCTATCCTCCCTTTCTCAAGTTTTTATTGGCATTATATCTACTAAATTGTAAAAAAAGTAATGATCATTTTTCCATTAGCGTGTTCCTTTAAGTACGATATAAGAAGTCAACCTGAAACACAGGTATGACTAACCAGATATTGGCAAGTTATTAATTATATTAGAGTTTGGCTCTTCCAAGTCCCTTATTGTAGCTGCTCTGGCTCTCCTAGTGATCCTTAGTGCGGTCATTTTGGCTCACCTTAGTGATCTTTAATGCACCCATTTTCGCTTGTATTAGTGATCCTTGGTGTGGCTGATCCTGCTCTTCCTGGCGGCCCTTAGTGTGGCTGTTGTGGAACTTCCTAGTGACCCTTAGTGTGGCCGTTTCGATTTGTCTTGATGGATACCTAGAAAAAATAAACAAAAAATAGCCATCTATTTGACTCCAATTTGTATAGTTCTAGTGTTAGTCTCAATGGGATTTGTTCTAAGTGTAGAGTCAAGTCCAAAAATAGGAGGAGAGTCACAGCAGGACCATGAACTGAGGTAGGTTCATCCTGCACATTTTATGACCCGTTTACCAGCTCGAAGCTCACCTCAAGGTCTCACATATGAACCACATCACAGAGATAACTCCTAATTCTGGTCCAAAACTTGTCATAGCAGCTTAATCACATCTAAGAGATGTAACAACGTAGCCAGAACATACTGATTTAATATCACCTCTACTTTCAAATAATACTTCATTAGCAAACAGACGTAAGCCAAGTCTATTAAGTAAATTTTTTTTTAATGATTTTGATAACCCTCCTGTACATTTTTTCTCATCTAAGTTTACATTGAACTTTTTTGTTATAGGCCCGTGTATGTAACATACGGATTTCCACAAATCTCTACATTTATGACTCTATTTGTAATGAAGTTCCGTTTCCATACTGAAAGCATTGCCCGCAATGCATCCGTGCTGGTATTCCAAAGTGGGTTTGGTGTGGTGTCTCGTAGTCTCAAATGAACCAGGACATGTTCCAACCAGTGGAAATGGGAGGGGGGGGGGGGGGAGGGGGGGGAGAGGGGTTGGTGGGAAGTGGCTGAAAGGTAAATCATCTAGAAATTAATATCTTCTCCTTTTCTGAGACATTGACAGCATCCAGGTCATCAAAACCATTTAACCCGTTAAGTACAAAGGACATTCTCTACCTCCATTAATTATTTTCTTTTTAAGATTTTACACCAAATTGGCATTTTATACATACTGACATCGCCGTACAGCCGTGCTATCACTGAATGAAGGGGACATTACATTTTGTAATAAAATACTATGTATATTATATATTTTTTTACATTTATTTATTTTTTACTCTTCTCTTCACTGAACTGTACATAATGTGACCAAATTTGTGATGACTCAGGATCGTAAAAAGCGCGTGACTCAGATGTGTTACGTCTGGGAGAAGCCGGGACACATGTCCCCGGGCCCTAAAGGATTCCGATTCCTTTATTTGCGCAGGAAGTTATTTTATGACTGTCATTGTTTAACTACAGTAACATTTCAATGTTATTAATAGATGAGCAAGTGGTGATCGCCTGGTCAAGATCTCTTAGTCACTGCTGGCGAGACGCCTCGGTGTGCATTCTAAAAGTAGTTCTGCGGTAGTGAAGAGTCAGGGGATAGAAGAGATTTATTGCCCTGTGAGGGTATATAACAGCCACTGTGTCAGAGGCACTGCATGTCACGCTTAACCCTCTGTGTTCCAGAGGAATGTGTAACAGTGTGCTCCAATATATTGCTGTACATTTTCATGCTCAGTACCAAGCTGAGCTCCAGTGTAAATGCCAACATTATTTTTATGTGTTTGTATTTATCGAGCCGGGTGTCAAGTTCGATTCCGGCGACCAAGACAACACAGTGTCCCGGGAACTCGTCACCATCAAAAACAAGTGCCAGACAGAGTGGTTTATTTACTAAATACAAAAATAAAATTGCAGAATTTAGACTAAGATTGACAAACTACGACGAAAGCCGCATTTTACTTTTCTGTCCCCCGACCAGTCGTAAAGTGATGGAAGTTTTACCTTATAGACTGTAAATACAGAGTTTTGTTACTATGGAAATTGGATTTGATTTAAAGATTTTTTTTGATACTTTATTATAATTTTGCCCAATGGAGAACAGGAATATTTTATACCAGTGAATTTATCTTGCCTTAAAGGACCTCAAGCTGACTAACTGAGGACAAAGTGCTCACAGGAGCTCGGAGTTTCTTTGTATTCATAGTAATATCAGATCATTTATCCCGCTGGAGTGTTACAACAGAATCAGCATATGAAGTTGTAAAGGGAAATATTATACAAAAATTAAAATGTAACAAAACCCTAATCAGATCATCTCTGTCATGGATTGTGTTATGTTTATACTGATTTCTAAGTATAAAGTTTTCAGTTGCCTTGAACTCCACATTTGATCGAGACTGTGCCTGTTTGTTGCAGCTGATATATACCAGAGAAGTATTAAGATGCCCCAGAGCCCCCAGGGCCTCCTTGTCCCTTGGGATTTGTTCTGTTATTGACAATGGCCGAATGTCTTGTGGGCGGGATTGTTCGTGTGTGGGTGGTTGACTGTTGTGTGTTAGAGTGTGTGTAGTTGCTGAGTGTTGTGTGTGGGTGGTTGACTATTGTGTGTGTGAGAGTGTGTAGTTGCTGAGAGTTGTGTGTGGGTGGTTGACTATTGTGTGTGTGAGAGTGTGTAGTTGCTGAGCGTTGTGTGTGGGTGGTTGACTATTGTGTGTGTGAGAGTGTGTACTAGTTGCTGAGAGTTGTGTGTGGGGGGTTGACTGTTGTGTGTATGAGAGTGTGTAGTTGCTGAGTGTTGTTTGTTGGTGGTTAACTGTTGTGTGTGTGAGAGTATGTAGTTGCTGAATGTTGTTTGTTGGTGGTTAGCTGTTGTGTGTGTGAGAGTATGTAGTTGCTGAGTGTTGTGTGCGGGTGGTTGACTATTGTGTCTGTGAGAGTGTGTAGTTGCTGAGAGTTGTGTGTGGGTGGTTGACTATTGTGTGTGTGAGAGTGTGTAGTTGCTGAGCGTTGTGTGTGGGTGGTTGACTATTGTGTGTGTGAGAGTGTGTACTAGTTGCTGAGAGTTGTGTGTGGGGGGTTGACTGTTGTGTGTATGCGAGTGTGTAGTTGCTGAGTGTTGTTTGTTGGTGGTTAGCTGTTGTGTGTGTGAGAGTATGTAGTTGCTGAGTGTTGTGTGTGGGTGGTTGACTATTGTGTCTGTGAGAGTGTGTAGTTGCTGAGAGTTGTGTGTGGGTAGTTGACTGTTTTGTGTGTGTGAGAGTATGTAGTAGCTGAGTGCTGTGTGTGGAGAAGGTGGAGAGAGCTATGTTGGGGGTGAGGTTGAGTGTGCCTATGTCTCTGTTAGTTGAGTGTTGTGTTTGTGGTGTCTGAATTTTGTGTTTCAATGGCAATCCAAGTGTATTGAAGAAGGAGTGTATTGATCCAAGTGTATTGAAGAATAGAGGTGCAGGCCACAATGCTCTCTCAAGGTAGTAAGAGGGAGCCGAGATGTGCAGGGGCATCTTTTGACAGAGAAGGAGCTCCAGGCCACCTGTTCCGCATTATGGGTAATCAGACTCTGTTATATACTGCACACACGCTGTACTCCATTGTTACTGTAATCTAGCTGCAGATTAGTTTGTCCTCTGGATCAATTCTGAGTAGACATGTGCAATTCGTTTCGGTCCGTATATGAATTCGGACGAATTTCGGACAATTCGGACATTTGGGTACTTCCGAATGTCCGAAGTGCCGAATTGCCGAGGTCTCGAAGTGCCGAAATTACCGAATTTCCGAAGTGTCGAAGTGCCGAAGTTCCGAAGTTCCGAAGTTGCAGAAGTTCCGAAGTGTCAAAGTGCCGAAGTACCGAAGTACAGTATTGCCTAAGTACTAATATACTTACCCAGTGAAAGAAGAAGAATGTTACATTGTAAACAATTTTAAATAAAAAGTATACAAACATAGCCAGGATTCAGCTGTAAGCATTTGCAACACTTACAACAATCAAGTAACATACATTCATATAAAATGTAAGTTACTTAGCCAGTCATGTAAAGACAGGAATGAATAAGTAGATAACTCCCTACCTGCCTGTGGCTGCTCACTGTAAAAAAAAAAAAAAAAGTTTTTAGTATAAGTATTAATACTTATTAGTATTTAGGGCCCCCATCCGCCGCTCAGGGGTGGGGGCCAGGGGGGAGGACCTTAGGTTCCCCCTTATTAGTATTTAGGGCCTCCACCCGCCGCTGAGGGGTGGGGGCCAGGGGGGGAGGACACTAGGCCCCCCCTTATTCTTGTTTAGGACCCCCATCCACTGCTCAGTGGTGGGGGCCAGGGGGGAGGACAATAGGTTCCCCCCCCATCATTTTACTTTAGGGCCCCCACCCGCCGCTCAGGGGTGGGGGCCGGGGGGCACTATTTTTTATTTTTATTTTAAACAGTGAGCAGTCACAGGCTGCTCACTGTTTACTAGACATGTCCCTACTCGCGGTAAAGTGAGTAGGGGCAAAATT
Organism: Pelobates fuscus; assembly: GCF_036172605.1. Taxonomy (NCBI): domain Eukaryota; kingdom Metazoa; phylum Chordata; class Amphibia; order Anura; family Pelobatidae; genus Pelobates; species Pelobates fuscus. The sequence continues at coordinate 295,333,913 of NC_086322.1, forward strand.
AACTAATACTAAGTAATTTTTACTTAGTATTAGTAAATCTGGCTGAAAGACCAAATGTCTTTCAGCCTTTTGGTAGATAACTCCCTAATACCGTGGGAATTAGGGAGTTATCTACCAAGCGGCTGCAAGAGAAGTCCCCAGGTGCCGAAGTCCCGAAATGCGGAAGTTCCGAAATTCCGAAGTGTAGAAGTGCCGAAGTGCCGAATTTCCAAAGTGTCGAAGTGCCGAAGTTCCCGAAGTGATGAAGTGCCAAGTTCCGAAGTTGCCGAATTTCCGAAGTGTCGAAGTGCCGAAGTTCCAAAGTGCTGAAGTTCCGAAGTTGCCGAAGTTCCGAAGTCTTGAAGTGCCGAATTGCCGACGTCCCGAATTGCGAAAATCCCGAATTTCGGAATGCCGAATCGAACCGAAAATTTTCCCCATGCACATGCCTAATTCTGAGTTCCCCTGAGCCCTTCCTTTTTGTTATTAGAACAATACTAACATTATTTTCAAAGTGTAATGTGTCTATGTAATCATGTCAATATAATTTCCTTAAAGGGACACTATAGTCACCAGAACAACTATAGCTTAATATCTTAGTTCTGGTGAGTTAAATCATTCCCTTCAGGCTTTTTGAAGTAAACACTTGTTTTTTAGAGAAAAGGTAGTGTTTACATTACAGCCTAGGGACATCGCCAGTGACCCCTTCTCAGACTAGATGTGCTTCCTGGGTCAGGGCTGTATGCTCTGCGTGAAGACATTGAACGCTCCTCATAGAGATGAGGAGATGCTGCTGATTGACGGAGTGCAGGGTTTTGCTGAGCATGCGCACTAGCCTCTCAATGCGTTTCTATGGAAAATCATTAGATTGGTTGCGATTGGCTGAGATTGATGATCTCAGCTAAGGAGGCAGAGAGGGGGTTGGAATACATCAGCTTTTTAAGGGAGGGAGGGGGCTGGGAACCTAAACAGCTATTTTAATCCTATTTTGTCTGGAATAAACATTTGCATTCCTGATACTATAGTGTTCCTCAGGGTTACTCAGATAGTCCTTAAAGGGGGAACCATCACTTTTATGTAAACATTAAAAATCATCTCTAATTCGTATGATCCTTGTTCATGTGATGCTCCATTTTGTTTTAAATACATCTTTTTGACTCAGCAAATTGAAACGTAATCCAGTTCGGTCCTGGCACAGCCAAGGCACCCATTGCATTGGAGGCGGAGACTCAGAAACATTGCTCTGTGCTCTATCTATGTTGACTGACAGATACAAATCAGAGAACTGTTAACAATGATTGACAGGGAGCCAAGATGGCGGCACGCCGTTTCAGGATACAGCAAAATACAGCAGGGTGGGGTTTGTACATTTCATTTTAATTTTTAGATCACACAAACACATATTTGTTAGCTATAGGGAATATGTAAACACAATATTAGAAACCTAAACACAGTGTCCTTTAAAATCATTAGGAACTTAAAGGACCACTATAGTGCCAGGAAAACATACTCGTTTTCCTGGCACTATAGTGCCCTGAGGGTGCCCCCACCCTCAGGGTCCCACTCCCGCCCGGCTCTGGAAAGGGGAAAAGGGGTAAAACTTACCTTTTTTCCAGCACTGGGCGGGGAGATCTCTGCCTCCGATCCTCCTCCGTTCCGCCCCGTCGGCTGAATGCGCACGCGCGGCAAGAGCTGCGCGCGCATTCAGCCGGTCGCATAGGAAAGCATTTACATTCCTATGAACGCTTGCGTGCTCTCACTGTGATTTTCACAGTGAGAATCACGCAAGCGCCTCTAGCGGCTGTCAAGGAGACAGCCACTAGAGGATTTGGGGGAAGGCTTAACCAATTTATAAACATAGCAGTTTCTCTGAAACTGCTATGTTAATAAAAAAAATGGGTTAACCCTAGCTGGACCTGGCACCCAGACCACTTCATTAAGCTGAAGTGGTCTGGGTGCCTAGAGTGGTCCTTTAATCAGAGCCTGGTTTAAAACGCTATAAACGTTCGGTGATGCTGATGTGCACTGCTTGTTTCAGATGTATATTTTGTCCAATGCGATCACATGCACAGCCCATCCTGGGGTGTTCAAAGTTTGGTATGAAATAGGCCGTTTTTAATGTGCAACGTTCTTTATTACATATCACCCTAGGAGAATCCGAGATATTACACCGGGGGTTTAGGCACTTCAGTTCATCCTTTAGATTTCTCATGCCATTTATACTTTCATTTAACGGTAGATTATACCGTGTCTAGAGGTCAACTTTCTGGTAGAACAGTCTGCCAGAATATTATCTAATTTAAACTCAGTTAGTAGTAATGAGGCAATTTGTTTTTTGGGTAAGCTTGCATGTCTCAGTTCTATGTGCTCAAAGTCAAATCCCCGAGGCAGATCAAACTCCTGACATTGTTGTAAAGTTTGTATTTAATTTTGTTATGTAGGCTCTGATCATTAAGTAGACTTATTTCCCTTATGTCAATGATAGCCAACCTTGGCACTTCTGATATTTGTGAACTAATGTCCCATGGTGCTCAGCTAGTCTTTAATCACTGCCCTATGATTTATGGTCAATATTTAAAGTGGCACCGTAACCTGAAAACTCCTTATCATAAATCAGCTCAAAGCAGTATTGCAAATAGTTTAATATAATATTTATTGACGCAAGACATCGTCAGCTTAGCTACAAGCTGTTATTGTTTAAGCGTGGAGGCGGCCATTTTCCATTTCTATTTACAAACTCGGTTTTGTGATGCAGCGATCATGTGATTTCCGCAGCCAATCACAATGTATGATTCGTAGAATAGCTCCCAGCATTCCACAGTGCAGAGAACAATAAATGGTTCTTTGATCTCTCGGACCCAACATGCTTAAAATCAATTGGATATCTTTACTTTGAATTGAGATCAAAACTGCTAAACCAACTTAAAAATTATTCACCCAAGCTTTTAACAAAATGTATAGACAGTTTTTAAGATGCCATATGATGGTGCATATAGTATTTTTTGGTGACAAAGCCATTTTAACAGATGCCAGCTTAAAACATACAAGGCTATAGAAATTTTGATGCAGAAAATAATGATATAAATGACAATATTAGTAATACATAAATAATAATAAATAATGTTAAGTTCATATTTTGTTTTTAGTGTACTCACTATGGAAGGAGTCGATAAATATGTTCTTTTAATAGCGAGCGAGCAATGTATATAATATATACTTACCTTTACCAAAAGAAGATTGTAATCGACACTGCCTCTTCGAGTAATTCAAGATTTTTTATGTATATTTAGCTTTCTCACAATTAAGTTTATTCAGTGTCTGGCCAAGGTATGTCCACTTCAACTTCGGTAAAGATTCGCCTCTGGAATTCGGCCATAGCATTTTTCCAAAACGAGATAAGAATGATAGAAAAAGGCAAACAACTCACTTTACAAAGTACGCACACCTGAGCACGGTGAGGTGGGTCTGGCTACTCCATCTATGGCATCGAAAAACCCAAAACGGAGCTATGGAGGGAGGTGCCGCTACCGACGGACCCACACACATACATGGCCCGTTGATAACCCGGCTAAGGTACGGTCCCACACCCGCCCTACCTACACCATGCCCTGGGGCTTCATGAAGGCCCAAACAGGTAGGGGTTCGATACTGTGAGAGCCATAAGACGCACACCAATACGGTCTGGTGTAAATAACAACCAACACTATACATACCCTACAGTCCTCAACTAACTCGGGATATGTAAACATGAAAATATGCAATGCTATGTAATTGTAAAGTTTACTGCTGCTTCTGTACACCCTAAACAACTGTTTGACTTCCCTCCCTCTATTCCCTTCTATAAACCCTTCTCTTACTTGACAAATTGGATAAAAATTGAAAAATGTAATATATAAAGATTGTCAAAAAAAAAAAAAAAAACGCAAACAACCGTGGGAAATGTAATGTCAACAGCCCAACTGTGCATTAAAAATAAATACATTTAAAAATCAATAAATAAACTGTAGGAATGTCAAACAGAAATTGTTTTAATATATAAAAAAAAATTGTTAACTTATTCAACACGAGTCAAACTGTAAATGTCATTTATTGAAATCTAGGTCATAATTTAAAATTATTAATTTCCTGTACAAATATCAAAATATTTGCAAATGGAAAGCACATGTTCGAAACAAAATACAAGGAGGGTGTACGCAGTGAGTAAAACTTTTCAGGTGCAAAAAGGAAAAGGGTGAAAAATAAAATCTGTTGACTAGGGCTGTCCAGCTTCTAGATCTAAATGCCAATGAATGTATGCGGAACAAAAAAATCTAAATATTTTTCAACTTTTAGGTATTTTTCAAGTAATCTTGCTGAAGAAAGAATGGCTACCAATTACCCTCAATCCTGATGCCATATTCCTGATAGTAAATCCCTGGAAGATGTTATGATAACCATAGTGTATATACGAGTAATAGCAGATTTGATTTTCAGAATTCCAGAATTAAAATGTGGAAGTTAATTACTATTTCTAATTTACAGAGCAACTAGTTCATGTCAGGACGAACCAGTGGCCCAACATGCAGAATTAAGGAAAACACAACAAACGTAACAAATACAAACAGTAACAACGTATAACCGGGCCTTAGAATGGCAGGAATTAACGTAATAGAATAAACAGGAACAAGCCGAGGTCAGGAATACAGAAAGGAACAAATATGTAAAGAACAAAGCCAAAGGGTCAGGGATACCAGAAATATGGGAAGTCAAGCCAAGCCAAAATCAAAAACCAAATATCAGAATCAGGAACGCACTCTTGGATAACCATCAGGATGGAAACCATGGCAGGGCACTGAACAACTGCAGGTTTGGGTTTAAATAACCCAGTAAATCCTGCTATTGGCTAATTTGGGTCCCATAACCCCAGAACATGCGTGCATGGCGAAAACGTGACGTTGCACGCACTTTCACGTCACTTGTGACGTCATTGTGGGCGGCGTTATTATATAGCGCCACCTTGCAGCGGCCAGCATCCTTCCTAACACTGGACCCGGCCGCTAAATTACAAATTGCACGGAGGGAGAGGCTCTGGAGGTAAGGTGAGTAACGTCTCCCTCCTTTTGTGTGACCGCACCGATCAGATGCTGTCACATCGTGGTGCTGATCGGGCACTGCGATAGTCAGACCGCACCGATCAGGAATACATGTACTTTGCTACTTAATTTTTTTATTTGCCTTAATGAACTGATAATTAAAATACATTTTTATTAAGTGGAGATAACCAAAGAGAAATGGATCAACATTGAAATAGATTTTGTTAAAAATGGTTCTTTGAAGTAGGGAGGAAGTCTAAAACATGTTTTACCAGTGGATCGTATTATTGCACAAATAAATGATCTAATTTCCATATGAAGCATTAGATGGACTGTGTGGGCCGTAAAAATAGTTTGTATAACAGAATTAATTATATCTGATTTACTGGAAAATAGCAAGATTTGAGGCCCAAAGTATAAGGAAATTAGAATTTCTTTAAAATCTATTTTAAAATATTGTATGATACATTTGTGAAACAAAGAAATCAAAGATGGCAAAAGCTCTGGTAATTTGGGATATTTTCCATACTATTTTTAAGACTTCATTTTGCAAGTCACTATATAGTTACTCTATTTAATTAGGGGTAATTATGGATTTGGTACATTACTTCTGTGTGTTTTTATAGTGACAGAACGTTCCTCTAGAAAGTTACTGGTAATTGTCAGATTGGTGGAATAAATTCTCCTGGAAGTTTTCAGAATGAGGGAAGATCATGTCAGAAACAATTCTCCTGGAAGTTTTCAGAATTGTGACAAGTCCCTGCTGTAAGTTGGATAGGGTCTAGGGAGTTCTGGTTGGTTGAAGGGCTTGGGATTTCCTGGTGGAAGCTGTCAAAGTGGTGGAACGTTCAAGAGGTGATCAAGGCTTGTTGCTGGTACATGTCAGAAGTAAAGATCCTGTTGGAAATCATGAACATTGATGGAACATTTCTGATTTCTGTTTTAGAAGGCTTAATGAACAGTTTTTGCTCAAAGACATGTTCATTCTGTCCTTAGCAAATCTGTCCTTCTATAGAAGTGAGCCTTGGTTAATTCAGAACCACCCAGACCTGGACATCTTCACATTCAAGTACATCTTATAGCTATTTGTATTCGAGAATTCCAACTGACACTCTCTCAATAAGAGTGCATCAAACATCTCTCCCAACACTCATTCAGTGTCTCCTTTTCTAATGATACCTCCTCCCCTCGTCCTGTCTCTGTCGGAGTCCCACAAGGCTCTGTACTTGGCCCTCTTCTATTTTCTCATTATACTGCCTCTCTTGGCAAACATATTACCTCATTTGGATTCCACTACCACCTGTACGCTGATGACACCCAGTTATATCTCTCCTCCCTGGACCTCTCACATGCCGTCCTGCAACGTGTCACTGCTTGCTTTTCTTCCATCCCTGACTGGATGCCCTCCCGCTTTATGCAATGAAATCTCTCTAAAACTGAGCTCCTTGTCTTTCCTCCTCCTAATACTGATCCTCCTCTCCCGCTCTCCCTGATGATATCTACATCAGTCCATCCTTGCAAGCGTACGGTCTTGGTGTCATATTTTCTTCTGGCATCACTTTTGAGCCTCACATCCAGCATGTTACCAAGTCCTGTAGATTCCATCTTAAAACATAGCTCGCATCCGCCCCTATCTTATTCAAGATGCTACTAAGAGCTTGTCCATGCTCTAGTAATTTCCCACATGGATTATTGTAACCCTCTCCTAATTGGTCTTCTCAAAAACCGTATTGCCCAGCTACAGTCTGTAATGAATGCTGCCGCCAGACTGATTTTCCTCTCTAGTCGCTCTCACACCTCACCCCTCTGTCAGTCCTTACATTGGCTTCCTGTATCTTATAGGAGTCAATTCAAAGTGCTAACCCATACCTATAAAGCATTGACCGATTCTAGCCCCTCTTGTATATCTTCACAGATCCATAGGTATGCCCCTTCTCAGTCTCTCCGCTCTGCCCGTGACCTTTTTCTGTCCGCTGCTCGCACACGTACGGCCAACTCACACTTGCAGGACTTCTCGTGGGCGGCTCCCTTCCTATGGAATAGACTGCCTACTGCCATCAGACTCTCCCCTAGTCTTCAGTCGTTTAAGAATTGCCTTAAAATCCATCTCTTTAGGAAAGCTTATGGCCTCCCAGAGTAACCTCTACCTCACATACATGTCTCTTGCTCTCGCCTAAAGGGCAGCACTCTACTCTTTCCTCCAGCTCTGATTCACTCCCACCTTCTTTGATTGCCATTTCCTGTCCTAATGTGTTTTATACCCCACCTCCTATAGAATGTAAGCTCGATTGAGCAGGGTCCTCTTCAACTTATCGTTCCTATAAGTTTTCTTGTAATTGTCCTATTTATAGTTAAATCCCCCCTCTCATAATATTGTAAAGCGCTACGGAATCTGTTGGTGCTATATAAATGGCAATAATAATAATAATAATAAAAGGAATATTCCTTTGGCAACAATCGCAAGAAAGTTTTTGAAGCCTTCAGAACAAAACCTTTTTTTTTTCAATATCTATCTTATACCTCTTCTCTCAGCTGTTCCATAAACAAGGAGATCAGTCTCGAAGCAGCTCTAAGTTCATCATGGAACACAAGTAAAAAATCAAAGATAAGAAATATACCAACTCTCTACATGACATCCCAATATCGACTGCCTTCAGATCTACCGTTACTAGAAGATACAGCAGTGGAGACAGATCCAAAATCATGTTTAGGAAAAACACCAATGAGATATAATGCATTTACTAACCACAAGCACTGCATGTGCTAATATCCTACTTTAATGTCTTGCCCTAATTATGACAAGTCTAAGAATAAGAACCAATGGAAGTCAATGTAGAATATTTTGTCGTGAGCCACAAACTAGTCCTTTGGATATTGTCAGATGACAGCCTTTACAATTCTTGAGCTGAAAAAAAATCCTGTTGGCCTTCCAAATCTCTCTGCTTTGATTTTCCTTTCAAAGGAATTTCAAATTTAAAGGAACTTCCATTACACTTTCTTTGCTACTTCGATATTGAACATTGTACTTTAATCTACGTCACGGTCTACGTTGACTGTTAACCACATCACTGTTTGCTTTCGAGAGTAATTAGAAAACGCTTCCTATATATCAAGATATCTCCCCAGAATGCAACCAGTTAACTCATCCCTTCTTTCTCCCGTCAGAGAAACATTTGTTCTGATTTTTTTTTTTTTTTTAATTGTTCTAATGGAAGGAGCTTCAAAAAGCAACGAAGGAAGAAAACACAGCAATCGCCAGCATTTTTAGGGAAAAAAAAAAAGAAAGGGAAAAAAAAGCCAGTTACGGCTGACTTTGAAATCACTTTAGTTTGGTTTTAAGGAAGGTGTATGCTGACTAGATGAACTGAATGCTAAAAGAATGGGGCTTTAATTTGTATTCACATGGTATGAATTCCATCCTTTTCAAACGAGACAACGCTGTTTAATTAGGTCTGGTAGTTAACTCAGAAAAAAGTCTACTGCAGGATGATTTGGGAACTGGAATCCATTTACTTAGCTCCCCTGAGAGAATACAGGTATCTGACATTATATATATATATATATATGGATAGACAGACAGACAGACAGACGGACGAACAGACAGACGGACGGATAGATAAATAGACAGACAGACAGATAGATGGATAGACACAGACAGACAGACAGATAGATAGATAGATAGATAGATAGATAGACAGACAGACAGACAGACAGATAGATAGATAGACTCGCTTTTTCTTGCACGCCTGATGCTGGTAAAAGAACTGGGAAAATTGATGTGCGGCATTGACAAATGACACACAACACATGGGTGTCCGACATGAATAGGTGAATCACGTACTGACTGTCCAGCGTCAGTCCGTCAACCACACTGAGAAAATGATGCCGGTTGGCTGGCGTTTCTCACCGACTCTTGGCCTGTCCTAATTGACCTATCTTGGTTTTATTTATAAGTGAGGTCAATCAACAGCAATGAAAGAGTGCTTTGAAATAAACGCATCAGTCATGTTACGGTTTAAAATTAGACTTAAATTTAACAGCTTTAAAAATAAGTTTTATTTGCGAAAGAAGCACTTGTGTTATCTCGTTTGGGTAGGCAAAACTAACAGACACTTATCTTGCTGAATTTTGGAAAAGAAATACAACGAAAGAGGTAGTTAACTGTTGAAAAGCTCAGCCCCTTGGATTCATGGTGTCTGTTAAATCCTAGACTTGTGGATGGCAGAAATTTTCGGTTTTTCCAAATTAATACGGAAGAAAAAAAATAGTTTTGTCTGAAATAAATTTCGTTTTGCATGAGATTCGTACATTATTTTTGGTTCGGAATTTCCATTTGGACAAAGTAAATGCCGCAATCGACGGCAAATCTTTAAATGGTTTACAAAGCAGATAAGTTCCCAATTTGGTTCCCTTTTATGTGATTGACATATTTAAGGGAATTCAATTATCGAGGAAGCTTTGTTTAGTAGATAGCTCCTTATATTGGTATATTTAAATATGGCAATCCCTCATAAGGAAGGATACCAAATAAGCAAGCTATTTTGTAAGCCGCTGAAAGATCAAAATTAAGGATAGGGCTTTTCATTATCTTTCAGCGATGTTTAGTAGATAACACCCTAAATAAAATTGGTACCTTTTTGTGGAATTGTCATATTTTAGGTTACCAAATTAGGGAGCTGCTTAGTAGATATAGCTCCCTACTTAGGATACTAAATCAGGATGTCTACAGATGAAAGAAATACCCTCTGTTCATTTTGGTTTTTCAGCTGTTAAGTAGACAGTTCCTAATTTAAAAACCTTAGTGTGGGATTGCCATATTTAAAATAAGAATTTGTCAACTAAACACAGCAGCTACCTAGCTTGGTAATGGTTACCTCAAATATGGCTTGGTAATCCCATGTAAGGGTATAACTTTAACACGAATGAACTAATGAATGAATCAAATCAAAGTTTTCATTTCGAGCAATTGGTTCATTCTTCCATTGTTTCATTCAGAATTGTGAGGAATGAGATAATTTTTCCCAAAAATATTAAAGCCTATTGTAGTTCCTAGCGTATATCTTCCCAACAGCAATGCAAAGTGCTGGATCCCTCTTCGTCAGTCCATGGGTTTGTCCATTTATTTCCACCTCGCAGGAGATGGATAAAGACTCTGACCGGCTCTACTTAGTTCTTAGTTTAGCTTGGTCTAACGAATATTGAATAATTATATTGGCTTGAAACTCCCTGCCCTTTTACTGTCACTCTGAGACCTGGTACTCCAGTAAGAGTCTCACGATGGAGTGAAGTTATCTAAGAGTTTCTTGTGATTCACGACCCTTGAAGACTAGAGATAGACACCCAAGGATCCATAGGTGGTTGAATGAACAGTCAGATTAATCTTCAGAAGTTCATTACATAACTTTCTTCTGGACCCTTTTAATTACTCTGATGTATCAAATGCAGAGGATCTCTTGCAACAATGTTAATAAGCAAACTTCTCAGATGCCTATTGTCTTTCAAGCTAAGCACCACCAACTAGACTTTACTAATTGGAATGTAATGTAGCATTAATTTGTGTTGAATTGTTTTTATTACGTTTACATTTGTTAAGCGTACATATTGCATATACAAACTTTTACTGCATCGTCGCCTACGGAGAGGCTCTGCTTGTGTAACAAAGGTAGTAGAAAATGCGCCTACGCAGAGGCTAACTTTTAGCAATAATTTACAGTTTCGTAGTGTTGTATGTGTTATTAGTGTATTGGCTCGGTTATTTGCAACATTGGCCTATTTCAGTACACAACTGTGGTTGACTCTTATATAGTTATATGTGGGTTGGCTTGTGGTGTCTGGGAGGTCTGTGGTGTGAAGAGTGTATGTCCTCGGGATCCATATGATGAGGTGTTTGGTTCAGTGGGTTTGATCCCTTTTGAGTACCACCGTTGAGTGTAATATAGCAGTCCGAGGTGTCGATGTCATCAGGGTCGTTAATTGGCGTGATTTTCCTGGGCAGTCTGAGTACTTGTGGCGCCGTGTGTCCTGGTGTGTCGTTGTTGGGTTTGGTTGGTTTGGTGTCGGTCGGTGTCTTTCCCCATAGCAGTTCAAGTCGTAGCCCTGTGAAAAACTATGCATTGTAAGGCTAGCCTGTTGCCAGGCCCTCTCTATGGGTTCCTGTAGTGAGTGCTGTGTGGTTTTTGGTGCTTGTTTGTGTGTATGGTTACCCTGCTTCCCCGCGTCTCGATGTCTGTGTGGGACGGCGTCCGGTATGATATCAGGCGTTACTGTGTTGGCATTGTCCTATTGCTGAAGAGGTGGGTGCCATCTGTGTGTATTGACAGGGGCGTATTAGCTGCGAGGCAATTAAGGCATTTGCCTTGGGCGGCATTTTCCAGGGGGCGGCAAAAAACGCCGCCCCCAAATGCCCAGGGCAAATGCCTTGTTAGCCTTGTGGCTAACTGACAAGCCCTCTGGGCGGGCGATCTGCTGGGCGGCGCTGGTGGGCGGCTGGCGAGGGAGCACTTCCTCTGAGCTGTCTGCTCAGCTCCCTCGCGCGCCGCAGAGTGAGGCTGGGAGCCGGAATATGACGTCATATTCCGGCTCCCAGCCTCACTCTGCGGCGCGCGAGGGAGCTGAGCAGACAGCTCAGAGGAAGTGCTCCCTCGCCAGCTGCCTGCCAGCGCCGCCCAGCAGCCATTGGACCACCAGGGAGAGAGGGAACCCCCCCCCCCCCCGCATTCCCAAAGGTAAGGAGGCTGGGGGGGGCTAAATTAAAAAAATTAAAAAGTGAGTGTGTGTGTGTATATGTCTTAGTGTGTGTGTGTGTGTGTGTGTGTATGTCTGTTAGTGTGTGTGTGTATGTCTGTTAGTGTGTGTGTGTGTGTGTGTGTGTATGTCTGTTAGTGTGTGTGTGTGTATGTCAGTGTGTGTATGTCTGTTAGTGTGTGTGTGTGTGTGTGTGTGTGTGTATGTCTGTTAGTGTGTGTGTGTATGTCTGTTAGTGTGTGTGTGTATGTCTGTTAGTGTGTGTGTGTATGTCTATTAGTGTGTGTATGTGTATGTCTGTTATTGTGTCTGTGTATGTCTGTTATTGTGTGTGTATGTCTGTTATTGTGTGTGTATGTCTGTTAGTGTGTCTGTGTATGTCTGTTAGTGTATGTCTGTTAGTGTGTCTGTGTATGTCTGTTAGTGTGTGTGTATGTCTGTTAGTGTGTCTGTGTATGTCTGTTAGTGTGTGTGTATGTCTGTTAGTGTGTCTGTGTATGTCTGTTAGTGTGTCTGTGCATGTCTGTTAGTGTGTGTTTGTGTGTCTGTTCGTGTGTGTGTGTGTCTGTATGTCTGTTAGTGTGTGTGTGTGTGTGTGTGTGTCTGTATGTCTTAGTGTGTGTGTGTGTCTGACTGTGTGTGTCTGTTAGTGTGAGTGTGTGTGTATCTGCTAGTGAGTGTTTGTTAGTGAGTGTGTGTTTCTGTTAGCTAGTGTATGCGTATCTGTCAGTGAATGTGTGTGTGTGTGTATTTAGAAGGCGGGGGAAGGGTTGGGTGGGGGTGGCGCAGGCGGGCGGGAGGGGGGCGCCTTAGTTTTGTCCTGCCTAGGGCAGCACAAAACCAGGATACACCACTGTGAATTGAGCTGTGCCTCGTGTGTCGTGTAGGGATGTAGCAGTTCAGGTGCTGGCCATGTGTCTGCTCCCGAGTCATGTGGAAAGCTTGGGCAGTGTGGGCGGGTTACATTATGTGCTTGCATCTCCTGGTCCGAGTGGCAGGGTGCTGTTTGTTACACTACTGGGTCCTATGCCAACCCGGTTCTTTTGTGGATGTGTGGGTTGTCTGGATTGGATCTTGGAATTGGTCAGTAATTGGATCATGTGTGGTGATGTGGTCGACCGTGGGTCTTGGGTTTATGTGTCGCGGTATTAATGGCATGTGAAACGTCTGTGGATGGTGTGTTTCCTCCCAGCTCGGTGCCTGGGTCCCGCTGGAACGCGGTTAGGGTAGTGCAGTGGTGGAGCTAAACGGCTCATCAAAGTGTGAGTGATTTCATCTCAGAATTTTCCATTTTATTGTATATAATGTACAGGTTGCACTATGTTCTTCTCTGTGTTTATATTTTTTGTATAGGGAACTCTATAATTGAATCTACTTACTGTATATAAGGAGGAGATACCTATTATCTGTTATACTCCAGGTAAAAAACCTCCAGGTTTGTCGTCTCCCGGGGCCTCACTCCGATACCCTCTGGGTCCGCCCGTGACTCCCTTCTCGTTCCTGCTTATGGTTCGGTAATATGTTGCAGGAAGTCGTCCAAGTTAAAGTTACGTAACCAGTAAAACCAGCGTTTTGTGTAGTTATCTCTTTGTTTTGGGGTGGTTGCTTTCATGTCTTCGTATCTTCTTATGTCCTCTACTTCCTCCACCCAATGTCTCATGGGTGGTGTACTTGTCTGTTTCCAAAACATGGGGATCGTTGCCTTGGCCGCGTTAAGGAGTCTCGGGATGACGGATCTGGTGTACGCCGGCGTCGGCATGGTGGTGTGATGGAGGAGGAAGGCGGCTGGCGTCCGTGGTAGGGTCTCGTCCGTTACATCTTGTATTACTTTTCAGATCGTCTCCCAGAAGAGTCGGATACTGGCGCATTCCCACCAGATATGTTTAAAGGTGCCTGCCGCTGTTTCGCACTGCCAGCATGTATCTGGGATCTGGGGGTCTCTGGCGTGGAGGCTTGATGGGGTTATGTACCACCTGGTAAGGATTTTGTATGAATTTTCTTGTAGTCTTGCCGAGCCCGTCGTTTTCTGTACGTGGGTGATGATCTTGTCCCAGTCTGCATCTGTTAGGGACTCGTTGAGGTCCTCCTCCCAGCGTCTGATGCATGGTGGTGCCAGGATGTATCTGTTTACTATGATGGCTGAGTAGATCTGCGATATGGCCCGGGCTGGTTCCTGGTCCTGCGTGCAAAGCTGTTCGAACTGCGTCAGTTCTCGTAGTAGGCATGGCTTTTGGGGAATTGATTGGGTGTATTGCACGATCTGCGCTCTTGCTAGGGTGTGTGTGAATGTGTGTGTCTAGTCTGGAAAGAGTTCGGTCGTCGGGCGGACGGCAAATGGCCGTTGGAGTACGTCTTTGATGCGTTAAGTTGGGATGTGTTTGGTCAGGCCCGGTAGCAGGCCATGATCCCCCGCTGGGAAGTCTGGGTTGCCTTTCAGTGGGAGTAGCGGGCCTGGATCCGTCGTTAGGTATTGTTGTAGCAATAATTTGTATATAAAGCCTCAGCTGGGGATACTTGTGTGATCAAACCCTTTGTCCTTTATGTGAACCTTAAAACGAAATAGATATTCCCACTGCGCATGTCTTCAGTGGCAAAAATTGACAATAATCATATAAATGTAATCATATACAAATAAAAAATAAGAACTATATAAATATTACCCTATCAAAATCCTCACTGTAAGGTGTGGTATGAGGTTCTATAGCAGATATGTCATGGTTACCCAGAATGAGAGTTACATTAGTTATGAATCTTCCCTTTTATCATGTAATTATTAATATTTATTATATTATTTAAAATAAAATAGTACATTAAAATATATCTAATCTATCTATCTATCCAGGAAAGGTTAAAGGATCTTAACATGTATAGCTTGGAGGAAAGACGAGACAGGGGGGATATGATAGAAATATTTAAATACATAAAGGGAATCAACACAGTAAAGGAGGAGACTATATTTAAAAGAAGAACAACTACCACAACAAGAGGACATAGTCTTAAATTAGAGGAGCAAAGATTTAAAAATAATATCAGGAAGTATTACTTTACTGAGAGGGTAGTGGATGCATGGAATAGCCTTCCAGCTGAAGTGGTAGAGGTTAACACAGTGAAGGAGTTTAAGCATGCGTGGGATAGGCATAAGGCTATCCTAACTATAAGATAAGGCCAGGGACTAATGAAAGTATTTAGAAAATTGGGCAGACTAGAGGGGCCGAATGGTTCTTTTTTTTTTTTTTTTTTGCTCACTTTGTGGTTTGTTGACAACCAGCTTTTTTTTTCTTTTTAAAGATGATCTTGAAGAAAATGACAATGTATTTCCTCTTTTAGACAATCGCTACTTTAGCATACATTCGGAAAGTCAGTTATTAATGTTACCGCAAAGCACTTCAGTAAGTAAACCCTATTGGACACAGACCTCAAATAATGTTTCTGCAAACGTTTTATGGTTTGTCTGAACTGTACATCTGCCTTATCTCTGCGTCTGTAGCACAGATAGGAACGATACAAAACAATTACGCGAACGCGGTATCGCAAATTAATTTGAACGCCTTCTGTAAGAGTTATGGCTCAGCGTCCATATATCAGCCAAGCTGAAATATTAAAAATGACATTTTATGGATGTGAAATGTGAGAATTGAAACAAGTACACTGTTTCCAGTTTTTTACGGCGAGCAGAAGCTCAAGGATTCAGAAAACTGAAGTTTAGATTTCATACAGGAAATATAATTAGGGGTTGCCACTTCCTCTCCTGCAGAGCACAATTTGCAGGTACTAATCATTCGAGAAGAGTATCTCCGAGATCTGATTTATGGAACATTTTCATACAGGGCCATCCAATTTCACAAATCAGGACTGTACCCAACCCATTTAAAGGGGAAGCATCACATCTGTTGAAATTTTACCACTGAATAAAACACTCAAAGTCACCTATAACTTGTGTTAACCTTTTTTTCTGTGTCATGATCTATTTTCTTTTAATTGTATATTAAAGATGTATCACTTGACTTCACATTCCAGTTCCGTCCTGGCACAGTTACGGCACACATTGCATCGGAGGTCACAGCCAGGGCACACATTGCATAACAATGATTGACAGGGAACCAAGGTGGATGCGCTCAGTTCCAGGATAGAGCTCAGTACAAATGTAAGGATTTTTACTTTAGATATAAAGAGGGGTGGCCGGATAGTGGGTCCCAAAGGACAGAACAGGGGGTAACCCTACGTAATTGGAATGAAAACAAGAAGAGAACGGAATCTGTCCTATTTGTTATGGGGATATACCCCATATGTCAAAAGAAAACAGTTAAAAAGTTAATCTTTATTCGGTAACATAAACTGATTTATGTACACAGGGGGAGGGGGGAGGAGAAGGGAGACGATGAGGTGCTCAGCACCTTAATCAATCAATTTAAGTTAAAAATAACAATAACACTACCTAACCATAAGGTGGTGTATAGTGAGATACTCAGTACTGGCCAGCGTTAGTGCTGGTTTTTGATGGTAATAAATCAATGGTCGTGATTTAAATGAAAAAATGAAAAACCCACCCGGTCTTAGGTAACCTGACCTGTCGGGGTTAGCAATAGATACCGCAAGCTCGTACAGCCCACTGTCAGCTGTAGGCTGGACTGTCCAGGGTTTTACTCATAGGATCAGTGTTATGTATCAATTACTGTCCAAAGGGTGCTAACAACATCTCGTGTACAGGTTGGTGATACTCGTCGAGGGATATATGCCCCTAATTAGAGCCCACCGTAACCAGAGTGCTGTGCCGCTTTGGTCAGAGTCGATTATAGCAGAGCGGGGTTTAAGGAGTACTGTAATTGCTTAAGGGCTAAGATGTACGTGTACGGGGGTGATGCTGAAAGGATCGATAAGATGAACACCCTTCACATATGCAAACAAATCCCAGTACATAAATTAGCCAATTTAGCAAATACTGACTCACAATGCGATATGGCTATTTAGGGAATACTGCGATAATCTCAGGGCTAAAGTGTATATGTCCGGGGAAGTTGCTAATAGGATCAGAGTAATGGACACTATTAGAATATATAACCAGAACTCAGTATACAAATTAACGGTGCTCGTGGAGAGAAATATCTCCTTAGTGAGAGCCTTAGGTTGAGAGAATGTAACAGAACTCGCCTGCCAGTCTGCATGTGGTAAGTACAATGCAGTGTACTGTAACCCCTAATCTGTGCCTGTAAGGATTGAGTATCCTAGATATGCAAAATAGAGAGTAAGAAGGAATGGTGCCTTCGTGGGTACCGGTGATAGGAAAGAGAGAGGTAAGAAAAAAATAATAATAATAACGGAGAGGGTACAGTGCTGAGTGCACACGTAACCCGTCTAGGTGGTCAAAACACTGAGTTAATTGAATAACTTTGTAATAGTCGCCCGAAGGGCATCAGTGTAGGTTCTAGGTAATGAGAAGCCCAGCTGTATGGTCCAGTGGGGCGGGTGAGGGTCTCACCCGAGGTAAAGCCTAGGTCGGTTTGAGTGTCGGCAGAGTGGATATAATCTCCCGGTTGTCTTAGCCCGACGCGCGTTTCGCCTGAGTGTCACAGGCTCGTCAGGGGAAAAAGGCACAGATTAGGGGTTACAGTACACTGCATTGTACTTACCACATGCAGACTGGCAGGCGAGTTCTGTTACATTCTCTCAACCTAAGGCTCTCACTAAGGAGATATTTCTCTCCACGAGCACCGTTAATTTGTATACTGAGTTCTGGTTATATATTCTAATAGTGTCCATTACTCTGATCCTATTAGCAACTTCCCCGGACATATACACTTTAGCCCTGAGATTATCGCAGTATTCCCTAAATAGCCATATCGCATTGTGAGTCAGTATTTGCTAAATTGGCTAATTTATGTACTGGGATTTGTTTGCATATGTGAAGGGTGTTCATCTTATCGATCCTTTCAGCATCACCCCCGTACACGTACATCTTAGCCCTTAAGCAATTACAGTACTCCTTAAACCCCGCTCTGCTATAATCGACTCTGACCAAAGCGGCACAGCACTCTGGTTACGGTGGGCTCTAATTAGGGGCATATATCCCTCGACGAGTATCACCAACCTGTACACGAGATGTTGTTAGCACCCTTTGGACAGTAATTGATACATAACACTGATCCTATGAGTAAAACCCTGGACAGTCCAGCCTACAGCTGACAGTGGGCTGTACGAGCTTGCGGTATCTATTGCTAACCCCGACAGGTCAGGTTACCTAAGACCGGGTGGGTTTTTCATTTTTTCATTTAAATCACGACCATTGATTTATTACCATCAAAAACCAGCACTAACGCTGGCCAGTACTGAGTATCTCACTATACACCACCTTATGGTTAGGTAGTGTTATTGTTATTTTTAACTTAAATTGATTGATTAAGGTGCTGAGCACCTCATCGTCTCCCTTCTCCTCCCCCCTCCCCCTGTGTACATAAATCAGTTTATGTTACCGAATAAAGATTAACTTTTTAACTGTTTTCTTTTGACATATGGGGTATATCCCCATAACAAATAGGACAGATTCCGTTCTCTTCCTGATTTTTACTTTAGGTTTTGTTTCTCAGACTTTACAAACACATTGTTTTAAAACAAAGGTTAAAGAAACAATACAACGCCTTGGAAAAGACGGTTCCCTTTAACTCCTTAAGGACACATGACGTGTGACATTTCATGATTCCCTTTTATTCCAGAAGTTTGGTCCTTAAGGGGTTAAAGGGACGCTATAGTCACCAAAACAACTTTAGCTTAATGAAGCAGTTTTGGTGTATAGATCACGCACCTGCAGTCTCACTGCTCGCTTCGCTGCCATTTAGGAGTTAAATCACTTTGCTTATGCAGAACTAGTCTCACCTCCCTGCATGTGACGTGCATAGCCTTCCTAAACACTTCCTGTAAAGAGTCATCTAATGTTTAAACTTCCTTTATTTCCAGCTCTTTTTCAGTGTTTCTTTCTCTGGCTCTGCCCCTTCTCCCTAACCCCTCTCTGTTGGCGATCCCCAAGGGTCTGTCTTTGGTCCCCTACTGTTCTCCATCTATTCTGCCTCCCTTGGTAAACTCATCAGCTCCTTTGGCTTCCATTATCATTTATATGCAGATGACACGCAAATCTACCTGTCCTCTCCTGATCTCTCTCCGCCTGTCTTGACTCGTGTCCCTGACTGCCTCTCCGCGATTTCCAACTGAATGGCTGCTCACTTCCTTAAACTCAACCTGTCCAAAACAGAACTTCTGGTGTTTCCTCCCTCAAGTGTTGTTACTCCCGTGTCTGTCTTCCTTCAAGTCAACGGCGCCACCATCACTTCTACCTCGCAGGCTCGCTGCCTAGGTGGTCTCTTTGACTCCAACCTCTCCTTCACCCCTCATATCCAGTCGATCACCAAATCCTGCCCCTTCCCATATGACTCCTCTCCTGCAACTGTCAAAAATAACCTACTAAGTTCTCAGTGAATACTTTTCTAGCGTCCTATTTTATTTCCCCTACTTATACCCTTTGTGTCACTATACCCCACTACCTCTAACATGTAAGCTCATTAAGCAGGGCCCTCAATCCCTCTGTTCCTTTTATGTACGTAGTGGGGAATCGCGATGCAGCTTAGAACAAAAACTAACCCCATTCAACCCCCCAAACAAATGGAAAATGAAAGCATGTATGCACCCACAAACAAATTGTGCAATAACGCATATCTCCCATAAATCACTCAGGGGTTAAAGAAAAATCATACCTTATTTGTAGCAAATTCATTTTTTTTTTTTGGACCGTTGCAGAATTCGACGATTCTGCCCCTGGCATATATTTAGATCTCTAGCTGATGCAGAACTGTAATACCCTAATGGTGTGCCCGCCTTTAGAATGCACCCCTGGAATACAGGTTATCAATCTAATTAGAGGCTGGCCTGTATTCGGCACCAGATATAAATAAAAAGTATATTTAACAATTGGCCGGTCTGGAAAGTGGCTGGTTAATGCTGGTGAATGTTATTAAGTGCACTCCAACCTTTATTTATCTCTCCATATATCCAGGGGATGCAGAAACTGTTCCCTTGGCCGAAAGTGATTGCAAACATGGGCAGGGGGAAATCAAGCTTATGATTCATTAAAATGACTCCCGATCTACAACTCTAAATATTTATAGAAACTACTCGGTAATAACAGTAAAAACATATAGTGACCTAAATCTGCTGAGTATTTCAGGATTTCCCAAATTAGCAGGTAATCAGACTATTAACAGGGCCGGTAAATGCCTTAATGTAAAATGCTTTTATATGAAACAGCACAACCGTAAAGAAAACATTAGCAAGCAACGCAGTTGAAGAGGATAGTTGCAGAGAGATACAATAGAAAGGAAACTGACACAACTAAAGCCAAGGCTGTTTTTTTGATTGACATCCTTCTGCTTTTCACCAATTAGAATTCGACTAGAATTCCCATCACGGTCAGTGACCAGAAAATGCATAGATTAGAAAAAACTAATGTCTGGGTCCTTTCTAGCATAAAATTAAATCAATACTCCAAGCACCATAACCACTAAAGTACTCTGAAGTGGTTATGGTGCTAGGGAGGCACTGGGGCTCTCCTGATTGTAAATAATCAAACTGTTTGCTGATGGTTTTACTTCTTACTTGTGGTTTGCCTCTCATTCTCAATATAGGAAGTGAATGGAGCTTGGTGGACCCAGGTAAGATGGCAAACCATTAGCAAATGGTTTAACTACTCACGTTGGGGTGAGCAAGCAATCAAAAATACATTTACCTTTCCAAAATGTAGTTTGTTCGATGTATTTGCAGGGTCGAGCTAACATGGACGTACAGGGTGCACAAGACAAATTTACTCTGTTCATTGCTCCTAGTCACATACATGTAGCCACATATGGCCAACAACTCCGTCACATTCACCAAATCTGAAACTGCCAGCCAGCCACATTCACCAAGCTAGTTACCTTCACCGAACGACCAATCCAGTCTCATACAGCTACTCAGCAAAGAAGAACGAAAAACAAGGTGGTATTATCCACACACCGTGCCTCCAGTCCAGAGGTGACCAGGCTATCCAAATGTAATATAAATTAAGGACTGGGCACAGGTAGAAAGCCCAGGGCAGATTTGTTGGAGAGAACCAGGCAACGTTTCGGCTCTATGTGAGCCTTTTTCAAGTAAACCTTCCTGAAACCTTATAACTGTGCCCAGTCCTTGATTTAATTTATCACACAACCATACACACAAAGCCAGCAATCACGCTGCCAGTCATTTACAATTGGTTACTAAAAAAAAGTGTCTTGTGATGACTTGAAAGATCTTTGGCAAAATTCAGGACAAATCAGCTGAAACTGACAAATCTCAGCCCAAGTTATTTATATCTCTCTACTTAAGCTAAAAAGAAAAATCACTAATTATTTTTTGACTTTCCGATTCGTGAACTGTAACAGTGTCCTTGTTCAGCACTTTGCTGTCCTTACAAAGTCCCACTTTAAATTTGTTTTAAGAACAAATAATTACCTTAAAATAGAGCCACTTACGCAGCTCTCCAGCTAGCTTCTGGTATAAGGTTAATTGAGTTTACACTGAAACACTGATAATTTTTGTGAGATAAATTAGGACATTCGGGTAGTATAATTGGATCCCACATTTAAATATTAATGGTAAAGAATGTGGCCACATTAACCGGACATTAAAAAAGGCCCTTTTACCGAGGCCAAAATAGTAGAATTTTTCGAGATGTTAAAAGATAAAACTGAGACAGTTTCCTCCAAACTGTAGCAACTTAAAAATCCGACTCGCAAAATTTTGCCAAACGTTGCTGAGTTTGAAAATTCTTCTACCCTGCAATCATCACATTTTGGCAACTTTTACAGGGTTTTTATTAGAAAAAAAAAATGAGAATTTAAAGTTAATTCAAAGCGAATTTCAAATTTAAGGCAAGAGTAGCCGATCTAGAAGCATAGCTGATTTAGAGAATGTTTCTGGTTTCGACTGTTTAGGCCTTAAAGCCTCCCTTTAGTAAATTACCCTGTTTGTCTACATTTTGCCATTTCCCCCAGAAACGGTTTTACCATTTTAAATACATTCTATAAAAAAATAAAAAGCCAGCACTAGGCGATCTGAGATGTCCCACGTCAATGTAAAGCAGTAACAGTGAAGGAATGGGAGAAACGTAAAAATTGGGACATTTTGCCTGCCACGGGAATATCTGGAAACATAGTGGAAAATTGCTATTCACAGCCTTGACCCTCCAGATGTTTTGTACCACGTCTCCCAGAAGTCTCTTGCTGCCGTAATGGTGTTAGGTCACAACACATGGAGTGACGAATGCTGCCTACCCCTGATCTAAACACTACTCACACACAGTCTTTTGTCACCCTGCATCAGGAATCAGCAATGTGCGAAATCGGCCCAATAGTTACACAGCTATTGCATTGATCGTAAGGGCAGTTGTGCCCATCACAAAGATGGCGGTTTGAGTATCTGTAACAATATAATGTACGTTCCAAAGAGTGCCATGTCACAAAAGGCAGCGTATACTTTTTTAGAAGATAATTGTTGGAAAAAGACTTCTTGGTTAAAAATATTTTTGTTTTGTTTGTTTGTTTTTTTACTTATTTGTTTTCAGACCAGGGTTTTGGGAAATTGCGGTCCATAAACATCTGGCAGTCCGGAGTTTGACAACCGTTAATTTCATTATTAGTGTGCTGTGGTCTGTTGCTTCCTGATCCTGTGCGTTTTCATTTTCAGTCGGATCTACCGGGATTCAGTTCCATCGAAGTTGACATTTGCCTGTCTTTGAGAATGTACTCCCTGCGTTGACCCACGACTGTAAATGGCAACATGAATCGTGATTGTATCCACACTGAATCTCGGTGCTCCTGGGTAATACCCCATAACAGCTCATATTAGGTGTCCGCACTGCTGCTGCCTTAATGTTTAGCTTGGGTTGAGACTTTGATTTGTTCTACTTTAGTCAACCTTTAAATATGACCCAAACTTCGACACTGTGCTACCAGCCTGGACCTTCGACCCTAACGAAGTCCAAGTGTCTATGCTGTCTTTGCCTTGAACTTACTTCGATTATGTTTCGATCTAGATTCTGATTCTGTGAAGGCTTTTTTTTTTTTTTAATTCTTTTTTTTTTTTTTGTGCAGGAGGGTACAATATATCAAACAGACGCCACAACAGCATATTGCAGGGTTAACATACATTAGGTAGTGGCATGATAGTTTGCACATTTTTATAATTTTAACCAGCTTAAGTAGGCGATTATACTTGCAGTGTAAAAGTAATTAAAACAAGCGAGAATGAGTGTTGTTTAACCATTTTGTATTAACTACGTTAGTGTCAGTATGGTGTGCAATTATGTTTTCGTGTTTCAGGTCTATGGTATGTGTTGACCATGTATGAGCAGGCTGTAGTGTAGCGATGTGCTGTTAGTGTGTAGGCTAGGGTGCATGAGAAACGCAGGCTTGTAACACAATAATGGTACCGAAACATTCTCAGTGCTGTGTGTGACTGTTATAAGGCAATTGCAGCGTGGGTTAAAGTGTGTATAAAGCATTTGTCAGTAAGGTACCTAAAGGATATCACTTCTAACTTTGCTTATCTGCAGGAGAAAGAGTCCTTGGCAGTTCAGTGTTAGGCATGTCAGCCATGCAGATAGATGCAACAGGCGTCCCGGTGAAGTGTAAAGCAGGTGTGGGACACATGCAGCCAGTCCACTCCCGACCCTTAAACTACGCCAGATCTCGAGGCCTGTCGCCTGGCGGCAAGGTTCTGTTCGGCAATACGGTGTATCCAGCCATCTCGCGGGAAGCAGGATGTCGTAGTGGCAGCGGGGTCGGAGCTCCGTTCCAGGGAGGTGGGCCCGGCAGCCGGGGGCAGTCTGCGTAAGGAGGTGTACCACAGACCGCGGTACCGAGGTGCAGACAGGTGGGTTGTATTTCTCGTTAAGCTTGGGGTGCTGCACTGTACCTCTGATCGACTCAGCACTCCAGTCCAAGGTTGCGGGTAGGGTGGCTTCTCAGCCGCCTTGTGTCTGAGTGATGCGCGGCGTCTGACCCTACGGCGTGCCGCCCCCCTCAGAGCCGGCAGGGTTAGCAGTCTGTGATGCTGGGTTAGGCGGTGCAGCTGGTCCCGTGTGCACCGTTGTTTCGCTGTGGCCATTTTGCTGCCGCCACTTGGGTGCTGTGAAGGCCGGGCGCCATGTCTTGCTGCAGCGTTTTGTTGCATTTGCTGTTCCAGTTTGTACAAGAATGCTTTAAAGATAGCGTCCAAAAGTGCCGCATAGTCAGAGCGGTCTGCTTGGCTGTCAGTAGGTTTTTCGGAGCTCTCTCCGGGTTCCTTAGGTATTCCCATAGCGGAGGTCCCAGGGGCGCTCCGAGTCTGCTGGGTTTCAAGCTGTGTTGCGGGCGTAATCATCCCCAGCAAGGACCGGGATATCCCCCACCGGTCCAGAGGGGGGGGGCAGCAGGGCTGTGGTGAGTGCTCTCATGGGGGCTTGTCCCGTGCTGGGAGATCGGCCGCCTCCCCCAGGCCCCAGGCTCCACTCTTGACTAGGCCGCATGGCCGGTGTCGGCTTTTCGGCGGTGTTTTGGTGCCAGATAGGTATCTTTCTGTTCCTTGTATTCTTTAGTGTCAGTCTCCGGTCACCGTGAGCCGCTGGCCTTGTTAGTTCGGTCGATATTGGCATACTTGTGCCCTCTGTTACAGGAGCTCTTGGTGTGTGCGACCGGCCATCTTGGCTGTCAGGCCCCGCCCCCCTGTGAAGGCTTTTTTGACTCAGACTCTGTATCCGATATAATTTTATGTGTCCTATTTTTATTTTAATTCTTTATTTTTACAGTGCATAGTGTTTACATGGTCATGAGATAGCAAGATTAAAAAATGAGATAGACATAATACATGAGTTATACGAAATGAGAACAATGCACTTTTTTTTATATATAACAAGAAACCAAGACATTGCCTCCCTGTGGAAAAATAGAGAGTTTGGTGCGTGTGAGTAATCCTCGCAGAGAGGGCTAGTGGGATATTTGTGTCAGGTGCTGGATAATGTGTATGCAGAACATGGGCGCATGGGAGCGCAAGGTGATGGAGTGATCAACGCATGGCAGCAGTTACTCTACAAGGTAGTATACCTGGATTAGATAGGTTGGTTGGTTGGAGCCTGTTGCTTGCTTTGCTAGTTAGATTAGTGGTTAACTGCTTTGCGTTCTGAGTGGTGTCCGCTAACCAAGGGAGTTGTGGGGGGGAGGGGGGGAGGAAGTGGATGGGTTATGATCATGTGTGTCACCAATTAGTGTCAACTGCATACTAACACTCTAGTTTGAGTGGCCCTAGTAAGTGGTAGTGATAGGTATCGGTGGGTCTGAGCCTCTTAAGAGTCTCCTGTTTGCACAAAGTAAAGTTTTGAACTTGAAACTTAAAAAACAAAACAACATAAAAAAATAAAAGTAAAATATGAAACTTTTGTGTCCGTGGGACTTGTAGGTGATTTGTCTTCTAGGCATGGTGTCGTCCAACAGGGACCTGGGTGTGATGGGTCAAGAGAGTCACCTGTCCCAGTCATGGAACTGGAGCTCTGGTGGTGATTGGCCTCGGGGTATAAGGAACAACAGAGTCAGGGTTAATGTGTCCTGTTTTAACCTTATTGTGGTGAAGTGCTCATATTTTTGACTGTGATTATTCTATTGTTTAGAATGCAATTTAGTCCAGAATTCTTAATCTTCTTCTGGTGGATACCTAATAAGTCTGAATTTATTTCACTAGACTGGAGTATGCATTGCCAATATATTGTGTCTCTGTTCTAAGAATTATTTGCTGTCTACGTTTTATTCCGCTTGCGACCCTCAACTGTGAAATGATTTTGTTGGCATCAATCATTGTTTGTGACCTCAATCATGCTACCCGCTGTGTGAAGTGTCAATCCTGATTTTGTCACCATGAACTGCTTATTGGATATATTATTCCTACCTAAGATCTGCATCATAATTCTGGGAAATTGTCTTTCCTGTTTTAAATGGTAGATACAAAAATGTGTTAGGAGATTAACATCTCATAACAGTAATATCACGTCAGTCTCTTTTTAGTAGATAAAATTGTCTACTAACTGGTCACCCAAGAGGAGCCTATAGACATTATATCTTCTGTTCAACATTTCTCTTCATCCGATTTCCAGTTATTGTCAGATCTGGGTAGAGTGATATCCAAAATGACTAAGACACCAGGACAACCACAAAGATGCAGACAAGGAAAACATGATATCAATCTCAATTGCATAGGTTCGGTCTAGCAAAAGATTAAAAAAACAATTATAAAATCACCAAAAATGTTTTTCACCAGAATAATTTAAAGTGTCCAGGCTACATTCTTCACCTTGCCCACTAACCTCAGAAAACCAATGCTTCACAAAGGTCCACCAGGGCTGATGATGGACATTACAACGTAGCAATTTATATACTTTATTCCGACATGGACTGTCTTAGACAGTCAGCCCATACAAGACTCTGTAGAACTCCTGATACAAACTAACAAAGCATTTTAATGCTGGCATTGTATCTTTGAGTACCAGATAACGATGCCTTCATGGATTGTCATAAGTCCATAAATGGTTAAGATCCTTCAAGCATGGATCCTCTCGGACATGCCCTGTCTATCTATGAGAACATTTAAATTATATCAAATTATAATTGGGGTTTTTTGGACAAACCACAAATTTACATTGAATTCACTAATCGTAAGCACAAGACAAACTGTCTAATGCCAAATAAAGTAGACAGATTCTGACTCGGTAGAAATGTTAACAGACAGTTACAGACGCCCCCAAAATATAAACCAAGTCTGTGTACTGCATTCCCGACTGAAAGCCAACTTTCAAAGCCTATTATTTGCAGACGCTTGAGTTTTGTGCATAAAATTATAAAATATTTGAGGCAGCAGCTTAATTTTCACAGAGGTGATTTTCCTACAGCGGTCGTACTCATTGGCAGATTTTTTTTGCAGATGTTTTTTTTTTTTTTCGTTCACCCAGCTAAATAGCCAAAATATGAAAGAGCATCTTTGATGTACTGCATTGCACAGCTCTTGGTTATAAAACTGATTGCGGTAGGGGAGGGCAGGAGTCCACAGACACACACACACACAGAAAAAGGAAGGGACGCTTAGAAGCTTCTAGAAGATAATCTTGCCGAACTTTTTTTCTTATTTATTTCAATCTTTTTTTTTTTTTCCTGAAGAAATGTTGTTTGAGGGAGTGTCGCTGCAGCTTGGCAGACAATCCAGACGTTACCTCATAGCTGCAGACAGACAGCAAATTTCCTTGCCAGGCTAACTCTGTTGGAGAACTCAGCCATGTGCCTCTGTGATTAGCACTTCTGCTGTTTGAAGAGTCCTAAAGGGCTGTCTTCAGCATTGGCTATTAAGTGGGTACTTGGTGTTTCTTTACGTCCAAATAAACTCTCGGATAAGGTGATAATGGGAGAAATGGCAATTTTAATATCTCCTTCAAACAAACACACACACACACACACAAACACACAAACACAATACACACACACACACACACAAACACACAAACACAATACACACACACACACAACACACACACACACACAAACACACAAACACAATACACACACACACAAACACACAAACACAATACACACACACACACACAAACACAATACACACACACACACACACACAAACACAATACACACACACACACAAACACACAAACACAATACACACACACACACACACAAACACACAAACACACAAACACAATACACACACACACACACACACACACACACACAAACACACAAACACAATACACACACACAACACACACATATATTTATATATACAAAATTAAAGAATATGTGCAGCCCATTTATCTATCACCTCCACCTCCCCTCCCCCCCCCCCCCCCCCAACCAAAGAGAAAAGTTAAGTAAAAATAGATGTGGGCACATCGGAGAGAAATTTGAGGTTCCTATCTCCGAGAGGCTTGTCTGCAGTGTTCATTTTTCACAGTGAGCTGAATCAGGTAACTCATTCATTAGTGACTGCTAAAATTAAAACAGGAGGATGGAGCTCTCGAGCCTAGCACTGACAGATTCTGTGTAACGCTGTCTGCTGCATCTTGTCTTTAGATATTAGAGTGGGGCTCACAATAAAGCACAAAAAAAGTGGAGTACGGTGTTAATAGAACATAAAGCAGAAGAAAAGTGAGTTTAATGAACGCTTTTTTTTTTTTTTAACTGTAGATGAAAGGAAAAAATAGACATATATATATTATTATTATTTTTTTAAAGTGGTATAAGCTCCATATTGTATCTGCTCAAGCTGTGACCTCACTGCTTGGCATTGTTACCACGTCATGTCTGATTAGAGTGACTATGTGTCATGACATGTCGTGGATCACTCGTCACGTCATATTATGGCGATGTTGCGGTGCAGAAAAAGTTTTGTTTTTTTTTAAATCTAAAAAAACGTATAGTGAAGTATGCTATTTTAATTTTCTCTTTTGCATTCAAACACACAGAGGTACAGATTACTGCAGTGTACTCGAAGATCAGTGTTTTTTGTTTTTTTTTAACAACCACGTGGTTTGTAAAAATCTACTTGATTTCACGTGTAATAAATTTGATTCCTATTTATATATATCGATAACTTGGATGATCGTACTTTACGTATTGTCTCACGTGGTGCTTTATTTAACAAACAGTATAAATAATAGCAATAGTATTAAGAAATTAAAAATATGAGAACTATATTAACTCCTTTGCGATTTTCATTAAATATAGAGTAAATGTTATTTGAAATGGTATTTATAACTATCGCGTAGACTGGGGCAAAGCAGCAATTATATTGTCCATTCCTCTCCCACCTCTTCACTGTATTCATTCCTTCCTTACGTCCGTTGCTCTCCTCTTATCTCTCACTATCTCTCTCCCTCTGTATTTGTTTGTTCATCGTACAGTTTCATTCTGTGCCTTTTTTCTTTTTTTCCCCGTTCTCTCATCTTCTCTCGGTTGCTCTCTCTCTGTCCCTCTTTCCATTTGTTTCGCCCTCTTTTCAAGCTGTGTTGTCCATCCTTTTTCCTATTGCTCTCCCCATATCATTTCTAAATCCCCCACCTCTTTCCGTTTCTCGTCGCTACGCATATCTACTCTCACTTTTCCACCACTTTTACCTCTTTTCTCTGTTTAAGAAAATGTTGCTGCACAACTGATTTGTGGTGCTATACTGGTCCAGAATAATATAATGATCCAAATGATGCAGATCTTTTGTTTGCAGCTTTGTATAAACCCTCCCCTTCTAACCCCGCCCAGACTTTTTGTGGCTGTCCAATCACAGACTTCCCAGTGCAGCTCAATGAGAAGTCTTTGCAAGGCAGGTGCTCTGGGCAATTTCGGCCTCTTGAGTTTATCTCCACTGAGCTAACCAAACCAGGAAGTAACAGGACAATTTGTCTGATTGACAGCCAGGAGGTGTAACCAGGTTAATTCATAAAAGTGACAATTTGTATTGAAACCTGCTCTTTTTTTAATATGAGGAAAAAGCCTACATGTTCCTCATATATAAGACACATCAGCAAGCTGAAGTGTTTAATGTGATGTTTACTATGTTGTTTAACAACATTGTCACATGATTCAGTTCATTCGGTAGACTTGTTATTGAATGCATGCTTACTCAGTGACTAGTTAAATGTCACTTTTGCTCTTGATTTTGGCAAAGACATCAATGGAAGGCAACTTGTTGCTTGTCTACAGCGGACTGCTAGCCCATTAATGCCGTGCTCTTTGTCTTTTGGACTACTGCTCAATCTGGACTGTGGTGATCATTGAGACAGCAGAGCCAAAACAAAAAATCACTCACACGAACACTGGGATTGGTAATCTGCTACATCAGCACCAGTTCGATAGCCAATGCTTTTAATGACTATATCCTAAAACACACGAAGTTGCAAAGACACCAGGCTTTTAGGTTGAGCTCCTTTCTTAACAGAGCAGCTTTTGCTCTAAAAAATGTGAGTATATTTCATGTAAATCTTCAATATATATTCAATACTGCAACAACATACCAGCACTCTGGGGATTATAATAATTCTTCTTTATTCAGTATCAAGACCCAAGAGTCAACGTTTCAGTTCCTACCAGGAGCTTTCATCAGGACAGCACTTTGTTTTTATGTATAGAAAGGGCTATGATACTTTTATTTATTAGGAAGAAGATTAATTTATAATTTAGAAATATTTTTCTTAATTTTTATAAGCACAATATTTTTTTAAGCACAATCACATTAATATATATATATATATATTTGACATATAAATAAATTGCAAAGCATATAAATAGATATCTGTATGTTTTGAATATATATATATTTAAAAAAAATTGTTGCAAACTTGTAGCAGTTTTTCTCTAAGCAGTTTCCTACATGTAAAAGGTAACTTTTCTTTCGAGCTTTATTTTATCACTGCCCCCACCCCTCCCAAACTTGTTTAAAGCTCCCAGTCACCCCAAGATTGCTAAAGCTCCCAAGTACATTGAAAGGAAGCGCCGGAGGTTCTCGTGGGGCATTTACAAAGTCAGGAGAAGCTGCAAACTGATGGCGTTAAGTTGATTGCTATTCAGCGTTTGTCACAGACAACTGGTTTGGAAATCGTACGGTGCACATCCAAACAGAAAGGTCAGTGCGGAGAGGAGACGAGAGAAAACAGAGGGATGATGGCGTGACCTCTCGGATTAAAAGCAAGCCAACCTCTTATTGTTTCTGCTTTTGAGTTAGACCTCAACCGCTCGTTGACAAAGTCAGTGTAACTTCAGCCGCATCTGCACACGCTCTCATTCAGCGGGGCCTGGGGAGAAACAAAAGTGTCTTCGAATAATGCTTTTGAAGTGTAATTTTCCTTTTCACCTATTGATTGGCGGTGTGCAAACGTTCCATGCAGATGGAAGATCTGTCATTGTGACCTTAAGTCTTCTGGAGACTCAATGCCGTCCTGTGCCGCTCTATTTAGGCCATTTGAGTTATTCAAATCAGGCCAAGGTTCCAATTGGCAAGGATACAACTCGGCATTGAAGTTCGCAAAGTTACCTTCCTCGGGCTTCAATCTTTAAATGTAACCATTACACGTGGCATGGTGTTTATTTGGATATTTGTAATAATGTAAGCACATTTCATTAAACCCCATACTCTGTAATTTGTACATATATATTGGTTGCTAAATCCTAAACAACAATAATCTCATTAGAAACGCAACCTATTTATTTATTTAAATGTAAAAAATTACTATAAATGTAATTTAATCTGAATTGGGTTACAGGGAAGCAAAAATCTGACTTCAATTAGACACATCCATTGCAAACTCCTATGTGTAAAAAAATATATATATACACAAGAGTAATAAAGAAAATTCACTCCAATCTCAGTAAAACACTTACATTTTTATTAATTCCATCATTACAGTAATACACTATGCCAATTTATACATTTGGGCAATTCTCAAATAGTTCAGTAATTACATATATTTTCCTTTACATATATTTTTTTTCCAACGGTAAAAGATAATTACATTGTTGAATGCTGAATGCAATGACTAGATCTATTTGTTGGGATCTATTCACTAAACAGTGAATTAAGTTGCGTTAACAACTGACTTGCCAAAATTAGGCCACAAAAGCCACGATTAAAACCGGCAAAGGAAAACTGTCAATATCTTTTTATTAATACTAAAAATAAGAGATTACTTGTAATATAGCCTTGCTGTGTATTATTGGGAGTGAACGATGTAAACACCACTCTTTAATGGATCTCTTAGTCACCGTAACACTGCGGGGACGGCCATCTTTGGCTCCTTCCCATGGTAAGTAGTCAATTTGTTTGAGAACTGTTTGTTAGTTTACCGTTGTCACCAAGGTGCCCGTGCTGAATTCACCATCTCCTGCATCAGAGGCACCATGTCTTCATAGAGCTTAATCATGACCAACCCAGGACCTTGGCTGAGAGCACTCAGCTGACGTTCTCAGAGAACGTTCATGGTACGGCTGAACTTAGTGTAGCTAACTGTATTCTCCTGCAAGGAGAGTCCGGACGCAGAACATGCGGTACCCAAGTACGTTGTCAAAACATTCTAAAGCAATTAAGTTTACGTTTGAAAAAAAACAAAAACATTCTAAAACAGTTTGACAAATTACACTGAGAAGGTGCCACAGCACTCCAGCCTCCATAACCACAAAAGCAGACTGTGGTAGTTATGGTGCCTGGAGTTTTCTTGTTCCGTGAGTGCATTTTTGAGATGCCCAGGGCTTGAACATGAATGTCAGGATCCATGACCACACTATCTGTTGATTACTTGCCTGATATTAAATCGAATAAGTGGTGCTTCTGAGCAAAGAGGCGTCAAACATGGCTGCCGCCACAGAGGAAAGGTGAGATGAAAGTGACTCTGAAAGAGGTATTTCCATATTTGCATTACAAAATAATCCATGTACAGGGTTTTATTAAATTGAGAATTGTCAGCTGACTTGGATATTTTGGACTTAAAGAAACACTATAGGCACCACAACTACTGCAGCTTAATGTAGTGGTTCTGGTGTCTATAGAATGTCCCTGCAGCCTTAACATTGTTAACGCTGCCTTTTGGGGAAAAGGTAGTGTTTACATTGCTGCTTAGTAACGCTTCGAGGTGCAGTCACTCAGACAGCTGTACACTGGGCAGCACTGACATTCGGCGTCTTTGTGCTGTGCATGGAGACGGTGAAAGTTCCCCATAGCAATGCACTGATTCAATACATCTCAATGAGGAGATGCCGATTGGCGCCGTGCAGCGTTTTGCTGAGCATGCTCAATAGCCTCCCAAATGCTTTCCTATGGGAAAGTATTGGATTGGCTGAGATCATCAAAACGGATAATCTCAGCCATAGAGGCGAAACTAGGCAAGGTCTGCCGCGGAGAAAAGGCAAATTAACAAAAAAAAAACCTTTTCAAAGTGATTTGAGGTGGCCTGGGGACCTAATGCTGCACTCCAGCACTATAGACTGTAAGCTCATTTGAGCAGGGTCCTCTTCAACCTATTATTCCTGTAAGTTTTCTTGTAATTGTCTTATTTATTGTTACATCCCCCCCTCTCAAAATATTGTAAAGCGCTACGGAATCTGTTGGCGCTATATAAATGGCAATAATAATAATAATAATATAGTGTCAGGAATCCATGTTTGTATTCCTGACGCTATAGGGTTCCTTTAAATGTTTAATTAACTTTGAATTCCTGGCAATCCTCACTTTAGTAAATAACTCTGATAGAGTCTATAATAAATACAATCTTTTATTTTAAAAACAGCAGTTTTCCTTTAAAGAGTTTACAACTATTTGCCAGAAAAGTATTTTGAGGTAGCCTGAGTATTTGTCTTTTTTTTTTGCTGTGCTATCGTACTCCATTGACCCGGGTATATTCAGCCGCTGTATGAGATGTTGATATCTTACGAAAACCCCTTTGGGATGTATCTCGATGCATACCCGTTTTGCTATAATCCTAATTAGTAGGGTCTGCAAGAGAAAATCTGGTTACTTGCTAAATAATTAAATGCCAGTCTTTAATATCAGTAAGCCTTCGAGAATAGAATCTCAGTTCCAATCAGGCCCCAGGCAAAAATAAAAAAAAAATACATTGAATAAAAGCCTGATAACAACAAACAAGACTGCGTAAAGCTAGGAAAAGGCCATTTTTATTAAATAAAATGCTAAACTGACGGTATTATTCAAACTAATAGAGGCAGCCACCATGAAATAAAATGTATTAAGGGTGAACTAAACTAATCCATTTCTTCAGCTGAGCTAATATCTGACAAGCACTTAACCATTTAGATCACAGGGAAAGCTTAGCGTACTATGCACTAATATCCGCCATGCTTAGATTTAAAGGGCTAGTGTCATGGGGATATTTTAACACAATTAAATTGAAACGAGCAAGGATCTGACGAAGGTTTGTTACAAGGTTGAAACGTTGTCTGTCTGTGTGGGGACCTGAACAGTGGAACATTTTTTTGCTGTGAGATTGGGGAGATTTTAGACAGAATAGAAAAAAAAAATCTCAAATCAAAATTTTACTTTTGAGCTTAAACTTGAAATTCTGTGATCAATTTTCTACAATTTTAGATTAAGTGGCTAAACCCTGTTTTATCCGTTTATTGTAAGAAATTAAAAAGGGGAAGTATTTGGACTAGCCATTGTTTTGGTTAAAGTACATTAAAATTAGAAAAAAAAGAGCCATGCTAAAATATATACTTTTTTACATTTCATTTTTATTTGTTCATGCAATGAACCTAATGATGTATGTTTTTTCTATATATACAGAAAAACAGGGTAAGATCGTTTGTATTAACAATGCACAAATAAATAAAAAGTGTTCAAACGTCGTAGTCGTCTGTTCTGTTTCCGGTGGGATTAACTTCTTGACTTATGAGGTTTATAAAGTAATTATCCTTAAGTATGGTTGTAGCAAAATAACTATTAGTCAGTTGACAATTTTGCTAAATTCACAAAAGTGGAACAAATTGCTTTGATTGCACGGGGGGAGGGTGGGAGGATTTTTTTTTTATAAAACAATTATTCATTTATTTTCAAAATTGTTGTTTTTTTTTACCCAAAGTTAACAACGTTTTGGTATACTAATCATAACTCCAAGTTTAGAGAAAAGGTAGATAGATAGAATGACAGACAGATAGACGGATGGACGGATAGATGGATAGATAGATAGATGGATAGACGGATAGATAGCTAGATAGATAGACGGATAGACAGATAGATTGATAAACGGATGGACAGATAGATCGATAGATGATTGGACGGATAGACAAACGGATAGATAGATAGATAGATAGATAGATAGACGGATGGACGGATAGACAGATGGATAGATAGATAGACGGATGGACGGATAGACAGATGGATAGATAGATAGACGGATGGACGGATAGACAGATGGATAGATAGATAGACGGATGGACGGATAGACAGATGGATAGATAGATAGACGGATGGACGGATAGACAGATGGATAGATAGATAGACAGATGGACGGATAGATAGATAGACAGATAGGTAGATAGATAGATAGATGGACGGATAGATAGATAGATGGACGGATAGATAGATAGATAGATAGACGAATAGATGGACGGATAAATAGGTAGGTAGGTAGGTAGATAGATAGATAGATAGATAGATAGACGAATAGATTGACGGATAAATAGGTAGGTAGGTAGATAGATAGATAGATAGATAGATAGACGAATAGCTGGACGGATAAATAGGTAGGTAGGTAGATAGACAGATAGATAGATGTAGATAGACATATTTACCCAATGCTTGCTGTCCCCTTTCAGCAATTAAAGGGTTTTGTCTAAACTATGAAGATGAAAGTACTCCAAGAGATAATTGTCGAAATGCTTTATGATTGCAGCAGAGCATTTAATTAACCGATTAGAGCAATTAAACATTGACAAAGTAAATGGCACATGTGATTAATGAAATCAATCTGGAGAAAGTAACAAGACAGAACGGGATCTGGAGAGCTCAGGCTGACAAATAAACTTGAAGGGGTCGGAGATTATCCTATTTAAGGTAGAACAATTCAGTGGGAAATGTCAATAAAAAATGATTTATTTTATGCACCTTTATTGAGTGCGCTAACTATTTTCAATGCGAGCCATTTTAAAATCGCAATCTAATTCCTCCTGAAAATAAGGGAGACTTGTGAATCTCAGAAAGGCTATCGCTGACCCGTCTTAGCTGATCCACTCACTGGGGAGATTTATCAAAGCGTCTGTTCTAAAAAAGTGAGACAAACATGTAAAAAGGGGAGGGGTCACCAATGGAATGTATCTGTTTCCATGGTGACTGCTCCATTTTTAGTACTTTGGACCACTTTATAGAAGAGGACGCTTTGATAAATCTCCCCTATTGTTCCAGCCTTGAGACTGGCACATCGCTAATATAAAGACTGGCGCAGCACTAATATAAAGACTGGCACATCGCTAATATAAAGACTGGCATATTGCTAATATAAAGACTGGCACAGCGCTAATATAAAGACTGGCACATCGCTAATATAAAGACTGGCGCAGCGCTAATATAAAGACTGGCACATCGCTAATATAAAGACTGGCGCAGCGCTAATATAAAGACTGGCACATCGCTAATATAAAGACTGGCGCATCGCTAATATAAAGACTGGCATATTGCTAATATAAAGACTGGCACAGCGCTAATATAAAGACTGGCACAGCGCTAATATAAAGACTGGCACAGCGCTAATATAAAGACTGGCACATCGCTAATATAAAGACTGGCGCAGCGCTAATATAAAGACTGGCACATCGCTAATATAAAGACTGGCGCATCGCTAATATAAAGACTGGCACATCGCTAATATAAAGACTGGCGCAGCGCTAATATAAAGACTGGCGCAATGCTAATATAAAGACTGGCACATCGCTAATATAAAGACTGGCGCAGCGCTAATATAAAGACTGGCACATCGCTAATATAAAGACTGGTGCATCGCTAATATAAAGACTGGTGCATCGCTAATATAAAGACTGGCACATCGCTAATATAACGACTGGCGTAGCGCTAATATAAAGACGGGCACATCACTAATATAAAGACTGGTGCAGCGCTAATATAAAGACTGGCATAGTGCTGGTATAGAGAGTGCCACAAAGTCAGGAAAGAGACTCACACACAACTGATTAAGAGCTTTGCACATAGATGGTAAAAGGACTTCATACCTCCCAAGTATCCCAATTTAGAAGGGGCAGTCCATATTTTGAGCATACATCCATATTTCCCTCTTTTCTAGGAGTTCTATATTGTTTGTTGGTGTATCTGAGTGTATAACAGAGCCCCACAGCAATAATACTCCCAGTAATGTGTCTGAGTGTATAACAGTGCTCCACAGCAATAATACTCCCAGTAATGTGTCTGAGTGTATAACAGAGCCCCACAGCAATAATACTCCCAGTAATGTGTCTGAGTGTATAACAGAGCTCCACAGCAATAATACTCCCAGTAATGTGTCTGAGTGTATAACAGAGCTCCACAGTAATAATCCTCCCAGTAATGTGTCTGAGTGTATAACAGAGCTCCACAGTAATAATCCTCCCAGTAATGTGTCTGAGTGTATAACAGAGCTCCACAGTAATAATCCTCCCAGTAATGTGTCTGAGTGTATAACAGAGCTCCACAGTAATAATCCTCCCAGTAATGTGCCTGAGTGTATAACAGAGCTCCACAGTAATAATCCTCCCAGTAATGTGTCTGAGTGTATAACAGAGCTCCACAGCAATAATACTCCCGGTAATGTGTCTGAGTATATAACAGAGCTCCACAGCAATAATACTACCAGTAATGTGTCTGAGTGTATAACAGAGCTCCACAGCAATAATACTCCCGGTAATGTGTCTGAGTATATAACAGAGCTCCACAGCAATAATACTACCAGTAATGTGTCTGAGTATATAACAGAGCTCCACAGTAATAATCATCCCAGTAATGTGTCTGAGTGTATAACAGAGCCCCACAGCAATAATACTCCCAGTAATGTGTCTGAGTGTATAACAGAGCTCCACAGCAATAATACTCCCAGTAATGTGTCTGCGTGTATAACAGAGCTCCACAGTAATAATACTCCCAGTAATGTGTCTGAGTGTATAACAGAGCTCCACAGCAATAATACTCCCAGTAATGTGTCTGAGTGTATAACAGAGCTCCACAGCAATAATACTCCCAGTAATGTGTCTGAGTGTATAACAGAGCTCCACAGCAATAATACTCCCAGTAATGTTTCTGAGTGTATAACAGAGCTCCACAGCAATACTACTCCCAGTAATGTGTCTGAGTGTATAACAGAGCTCCACAGCAATAATACTCCCAGTAATGTGTCTGAGTGTATAACAGAGCTCCACAGCAATAATACTCCCAGTAATGTGTGAGTGTATAACAGAGCTCCACTGCAATAATTCTATCAATAGTGTGTCTTTAAACTACAATAAATATGTTTAGAAATCAGTCTGTGTAAATAAGATACATTGTTCTTGCTCTAAATTACATTTTTGTTGTACAAATTATTATTAGTAAGTCACCTAAAATTTCTCAAAACAGCCTAGTTAGTAAAGAAAGCTAATGCAAAATATGAAGCCTCCTGTCATGTTATAAAATTAATTTGTCCCTCTTTGTCCATATCAAGTGTTGCGAACTTTGCATACATTCACACCACTACAGAGACTCACATAGACTCACAGACACTCAGTGCAAAAATCCACATAGTTACAGTAGTACATAGACTCACACAGTGACAATACAGAGACTCACAAAGACTCAGACAGTAACAGTACACAGGCTCACACAGTGACAACACAGAGACTCACACAGTGACAGTACGGAGACTCACACAGTGACAACACAGAGACTCACACAGTGACAATACAGAGACTCACACAGTGACAGTACAGAGACTCACACAGTGACAACACAGAGACTCACAAAGACTCAGACAGTAACAGTACACAGGCTCACACAGTGACAGTACAGAGACTCAGACAGTGACAATACAGATACTCACACAGTGACAGTACACAGACTCAGACAGTGACAATACAGAGACTCACACAGTGACAATACAGAGACTCACACAGTGACAGTATAGAAACTTACACAGTGACAGTGCACAGACTCAGGCAGTGACAAGAGACTTACACAGTGACAGTGCATAGGCTCAAACAGTAAAAAGAGTCTCACACAGTGACAATACAGAGACTCTCACAGTGAGAAGAGACTCACACGGTGACAGTACACAGACTCAGACACTGATAAGAGACTCACACAGTAACAGTACACAGACTCAGGGAGTGACAATATAGAGACACACACAATGACAGTACACAGACTCACACAGTAACAAGAGACTCACACAGTGACAATACGCAGACTCACACAGTAACAGTACACGGACTCAGGCAGTGACAATATGGAGACTCACACAGTGACAATACACAGACTCAGACAGTGACAGTACACAGACTCCGGCAGTGACAATATAGAGACTCACACAATGACAGTACACAGACTCACACAGTGACAAGAGACTCACACAGTGACAAAACGCAGACTCACACAGTGACAAGAGACTTAAATAGTGACAATACAGAAAAGAAGCTGGTATAGGCTTACACAGAACCAGTACAGATACGTGTTCAGACCGAGGCCCGGGGGAGCTAAGCGGACTAGGACACATGTATGAGTGTGGGGACAGATGTGTGTGATTGGTTGTGTATGAATGTGTGGGTGGGATTATGTGGTGTGTGAGTTTGGTGGGGGTAGTCTTACCTCAGTGCCACTTGGGATTCGGGCCAGCAAGTAGATTACCTCCCGCGCGCCCCATTGGTATATTTAGTCACAGCTAGCCGGGGGTATGTCCTTGCCAATTAAGGTTAATATGTGGAATGAGGTGGTCAAGTTTCAGGTCTCAACCTCCCCTGCTCTAAAAGGTTAACCTGTTTGGACGTGCCCACCGAGCAAGGATAAGGTAGGCTGGTGGTAAGCTTTGGAAGGAAAGGAATTTATGCCGAGGGGGGAGGTTTGAAGAAGTGGTACATAGGCTCATGGTCAGTCTATTGGCAAGGACGGTTGGGTTATACAGTATGACACTATATGTTAACTTATTTGTTAAGTTATGGTTAATTAAGTTTGACGTTTGGTTTATATCAAGTAAAGAAGAATATTAAAATAAATTATGGATGTGTTATACAGTATTTATCATGTGTTATAATAAATGCTGTGGCCTGTTTCATCCATAGTACGTTGTCTGTCATTATTTGGGTGGTAATTAGGATAGTTCTATGTTCCCCACTACGTACATACATGTACAGGAACTCACAGAAAGCAAGTAAAAGACTCATCTAGACCGAGTCTTTACTGTCACACGGATCCAGTGCATCGATTTTCATAATGACTGCAGCCAGTATTCCCCAAATTAATTCCTCTAAAATAACCGGACCATTTAAAGGGATCTATTGTATAATATACAGATTGCAGGGCAGCATAAAACCATTTCTGCATGGCCAAATCCTCCCCCCAATAAAAGGTTCAAACTTTACCGTCACACCTAATCACCCTAATTGTGTAGTTTTCAATGCTAGACATAACATCAACTATGTTCGTTATGTTTTACGCAAACATTGTATTCGTTCTTCTGAGAGGAAGAGCAGAAAGTCTGCGGGATCGGAACAGGAAGGTTGGAGGAAATCTGTCTCCTCTGTTTCCTCTCACAATATCCTGTGATCTATTATATGTTTTTGCCCTTTTGTTTTCACCAATTTCAAAACATGTCAGTAGAACTGTCTATTCTATCATTTACAGGCGATATCAGAAAACATAAGTGAATTTGAGGATGGTACTTGTTTGGTAATCGGAGAAATGATTATCTAAAGTTTAAAAATTGGGAACGTTAATGTGAAATTAAAGGCAAAATGTCTGGGAAATTCCCCAAGTCAGCTAATTTTCAAGTTTGGAAACTTGGGCCTTAAATTTGAAGTTACATAGTTACATAGCTGAAAAGAGACTTTGAATTTTCGGCAATTCACATCTCACAGGGATATTTACTGAAGTAAGAATTTAAGGTGAATTTCAAATTTAAAGCGACTCTATAGGCACCCAGACCACTTCAGCTCGTTGACGTATTCTGGGTTCACTGTCACTGTGCCCCCTAGTCCTGTAATGTAAATCATTGTTTTACTTTTAGAGAAACTGCAATAATTACCTTGCAGGACTCAGACTGCCTCTAGTGGCTAAACGCTGAATTGAAACCAGAATTCATCACGACACTACCAAGGTGATATTAAAAGGGAATGACCGCATCTCTGGAGATTACACCTCCAGATAATACATTCTAAATCACCGGGAACTTGTCTTATAATAGCTGCTTTTACAAGTTGTCATGGTGGTAGTTGTCTCTAGGTGCAGCTTTTCTGCTTGAGATATTTGCAGTTGTTTGTCATGGGCTGATCAGGTGATGGTTCAAATTCGGAGCCAAGATATACCCGTAAAGCAGACTAAACCAAACACTCAATGTTGATTATGATTGGGGTGGGGGGCCAGTATACTGAATTCTGTCTGTGGCGCAAAAATAAATAAATAAAGATAATAGATGAGAAAAAAAGTTGGTTAACTGCATGTGGACAGTAACTAAATGTTAATTTTACTCACCGACAAAGTGACAAGTGAGCAACAGAGCGAAACGCGGCAGATTTGTATCACTGCTCCTGTTTTCCCCTTTAGTTTTAATCACTTAAACTGTGAACCAATTGTATATATTTTGTAGCACACTGATTATCGAAAAGTATCTACCTTTTTACCGGGTTAGAATTTGCAGACATTCATTTTATGAACAAAAAGCTGCCCATGGCAATAGATTTCTGGGAGCGATCACGGACTGCCACAACTCTTTAGTTTGGCACGAGCACTGTGAGTACCTGTAGAGTCTGGCAATAAGATATTATGTTATAGCCCCGCCCCCTGCGCACTGCACCTGGCTCGCGAAAGAATTCTTGATTAAGAAGTTATCTTACTAAACAACTGAAAGATCAAAATTAAGAAAGGGGCTTTCCTTAATTTTGATCTTTTAGCAATTTAGCAGATAACTCCCTAAATTGGTACTTTGTAACTTTGTGACTTTCACATTCCTTTCTCTTATGGAATAGTGGAAGTCCCAATTTGGTAAATTAATAAAAAAAAAAATCCGGACAAATTTTGGTTTGTCCGAATTGATATTTTCAGAATATTGGACAAACAACTCAAAACAAAATAATATTTCCTCCATGCACATCTATAATTATGAAAGAGAGAGATAACACAACATTGCAATTAATCTTCAAGCTCCCCGTCTGTGATTGCGCTCTGGATCCGGATTATCACCCCCACACTATTACTTAATATGCCTGACAGACCATAAGCACTTCTCTCAGCCGAGGTTTAGGTGCTTGGTAACGTACTAAGATTGAATCTAAAAAAGGTTTTATTGAATAAAGAAAGCTGTAGCTTTGTACGTGTATTTTTCTTGGTGTAGACAATGTTCGGTGGGAGCCAGACCAGCGTGTCTCTGTGGTTGGGATATACCTGTCATACTTGCTACCTGTCCGTAGCTGCTGTGTATATTCAAGGCAGACATAGGACGCAGAGGGACGTTTTATTGAAAGTCTCATGAATGACCATGATATGAGGTCAGCAGATCTGCGAGTCCCAATAATGATGCACCCCCTTGTTATAGCGCTAAGGACTAGAGGAGATCTGACAGGGGCTGCCCTTCAGTACTCCATTCTAGACTTCCCCCTGCTGTTCAGAGCAATGAAATTGAGCAGCTGGAGAGAGAAGAGGCCACTAGGGAGACAGACATGTCTAGACTGGCACGTTTCAGCAGCCAGACGGCCCCTCCTTAACCCTCAGCTTTCCGGAGATCTCCAGAGATGCCCGAACGTCTTCACGAAGATTTCAAATTAAAAATTCACCCTTCGGGGAAGGCATCGGAAGATAGATTGACCATTCTTATCTTCTGAACTGAAAATTCTACACTCGTACAACCTTAATTCCGTTACTCGTGTACAGTGGACAAGACTATTGCGTCCAGAAAGCCCCCCACCCCACGTTCCCCAAAGATTCCTCCGTTGCACCTTGTCGACTTATGTTCATTGACAGAACGTAACCAGTTATATACAGGGTGAGTCAAAAGTTATGAACCAAATACCCGTAAGAGACTGTCCGATATTTACAGGGGTTTTTACTAAACTCTGCATTGTAATAAACTAAGAACGT
Organism: Pelobates fuscus; assembly: GCF_036172605.1. Lineage (NCBI taxonomy): Eukaryota > Metazoa > Chordata > Amphibia > Anura > Pelobatidae > Pelobates > Pelobates fuscus. The sequence continues at coordinate 295,376,587 of NC_086322.1, forward strand.
AAGCTCGATTGAGCAGGGTCCTCTTCAACCTATTGTTCCTGTAAGTTTATTTGTAATTGTCCTATTTATAGTTAAATCCCCTCTCATAATATTGTAAAGCGCTACAGAATCTGTTGGCGCTATAGAAATGGCAATAATAATAACAGAAGAACCAAACTACAAAATCCTGGCTGAAGTAGCCAAGCTGCAATTGGAGCACAGGAGGGGAGTTTTTTCCAAAACAACTATTGTTGTCTAAATTTTGCGATCCGAACTTAAATTCATTACAATTTGGAGTTTTGTGTGAAATAATAAAAACAAAGGCCTCTTACAGGTGTTTGATCACTTGCTGACTTTTCACTCTGACCCTGTTTATTTTACTCCTGCCTTGTCCACTCATCTGTTTCATAATTAATAAATATATACATATATATTTTTTTTAGCATCCTCAAAGATGATCGTTTAAATTAAACACCTCCCCAGACCTTAGCGTACTTCCTCAAAGCCAGACTCTGAATATTTAGGGATTTGTTTTCACTAATTTGTGAGTTTGCACTATTTAGTTCAATATAAACTAACTGGGGGAAAAAAACATCAAAATGTTGGCCTCGATTCATAAACTTAACCACAATTTTGGGTAATGTGATGGCAAAGCTGCTGTAAATAAATAAACTGATAGCACGAAAGGGTCTAAGCTGAATTCCTGAGTGGGACCTACCTGGAATTAAAGGGATAGGCCAATCATTGTAACCACTACAGCTTATTGTATAGTTTATTGCAGTGGTTATGGTGCTTCTTTACCTACCTTTCCCATATGTTTACATGCTTTGTTAAATGTTTGCCTTGTTTACCTGTTGTACAGCGCTGCCGAATATGTTGGTGCTATTGAAATAATTGTAATTGCTAGGATGCTTTTTTTTCAAACCTTTTCAAAGTTCCTCAAAAATAGGGATTTCCTGGAATTCCAAGTCTCCCCTGTGCTTCCTCATAATGAGGGATCTCCCATACTGCAGGGCATCACTTTTCACGCACTGCCCTTCATAACGGACCGATAACACTTGTCCAGGAAAATAAGATGGATATTGACAACAGTTCAGGGGCCAAACACCCTGCACATAGACACATTAAATTAACCTATTAGCAGATGTACTCACATTATAGAAGGATCTAAATATAATGGATTGATATAGTCTAGCATATGGGCTTTATTCACTAAATTCAAATTGTAGTCAATTTTTAAAAATTTAAACAAATCACACAATTTAGAATAAAATCGCCTAGAATTTACTATAACTGAATTGAAGGCATTTCTCAAATCAGCTACTACTACATTTTCAAACCTGGTTTTCAATTGACTGCAATTTACTGCTTAATAAATAAGCCTCAATATGAATATATTTGCCTGTCTGCCAAATTGCCCTTGTGGCAGATTGTATCGCTTTAAAGACCTATATCCAGATTTTGCAAGTAAAGTATTCTTTTAAATCAATTTTAATAATTCATACTTAAGCTTAGCTTACTCCCTGGATCCATTTTTTGCACTAAAGGGAGGATTTAAAAAACATAAATCAAAACACGGAAAGGATTGACCTGAAGATTTTTGGATACGCATTTTCAAGCCATTATCACTCATGCACGGACGCAAGGAATCAGCGCCAAGGCTGCGAGATGATCTCCACGAGATTCTATGCAGGAGACGGAATAACAGAATGTTCCGTTTAATTGCTACAATGTATCAAGTTGTAGTTTATCAATTCTACATTACAATACGAGAGTACAGAAACTTATTAAAAGTTTTAATCTATCCTGCAATGCAGTTTTAAGGACAACACAAACAAATTACGTTATTCACGAAACTCTGAATTGTAGCAAACTGCAAAATAGTTAAACTGTGACTTCAGCCGAATCGAAGAATTTCTCAAGATGAGCTATATTGCCATAGATTTCTAATGACCTTAAGAAATTTATCAGCCATTTATATATTTTTTATTATTATTATTTTTTTTTATATCCTCGAAGTGCGATTTAAATAATTACAATTGAGGCTTTTTTTTTTTGTTTTATAATTCCCTGCCGGTCCCTTTAATAATGAAATTAGACTATTTATAATGAAGAATGCTTTGCTTTAGAGAACATTAAGAATATATTGATCCTTCGTCTCTGGATGTAAACTTGGAACCTACTTATCTCCTTCGTTTCTAAAATGTCATCCTTTCACCAGACACCCCGCCTCATGCCAAGCATGTGAGCTTCAGATAGGGTAAAATCTGTTACAGGGAAGAAGTCTGTGCCCGGATACATCTTTTATCTGTCTCTGGCAGAATCCTAGGAATATACAGGAGCCTGTAGGGAACGCGGAAATATATCAGAGAGATTCTGGCCAAGGGATTAACTTGCTAAGAACCTAACGGATAGATTGTAAATAAGATCTGCCATAACAACGCTCTCACCAAGATCTAAATTTCAGCAAAACTGGATGTTTTTCAGAGAAAAAGGCAGATAATTCTCTCAGCAAAAGATATGTAAAAGAGACAGCGTCAATATCAATCAAAAATGTTGAGAATATTAAAGAAGTATTAGGAGCACTCCAAACATCTAAAGCGCTTCGGGTTGCTGACATGAGTCAGGAGTCAACCGAGTGTCCCCTACCTGGTGGATATCGAGGTAACTCATTTTTAGAAAGTGACGAGGTTTCACCCTCCCAGTTGTCAATCAGACAGCCGGGAGGACACTTTCTGATTGCTTTGTACAGGGGCACAAAAGAGGTCTATGCTTCTCATAGAGAGGCACTGGATTCATTGTTTGTCTTTGAGAAGCATAGCAGGCCACGCATGCGCCATGCCTCCCAACACTTCTCTGTGAGAAGCATCTGATTGGCTGTGAGATCATCAGTTTTTTGGGGTAAAGAAAGGGAAGTCAGGAGACTGGCCAACACTCCAGCATTATAAATAGATATATTGGAGTGTTCCTTTAACGCACGCATTTTTCCACTTTACAGACTAGGCTGTCCATCTATCATTACCATTGGATTATGTTTAAAACAATATTGCACGTTTAACATGATGAGAAACGCGTGGGTTTTGCACACAATTAAATATTCTTTTACATGTTAGCTCCGCCCCTTGTCTAACACTTTTAGAGGAAGTGAAAAGATATCTGGTTTGGGAAATGTACAGCTGTATGTATCCCATAATCCCATGAACTGTATTGTCTAAATTAAATCTGTGAGCAGTGCATGAATGTATGGTACAAAATTGGGATTAACTCAAATGACTGAGAGATATCAGACAGTCATTTTTAATGATTCAACTGTATGACGCTTAAAACCAAAATGAACTGTAAATCCACCCTGGAGAGATCTTTTAATTGTTCACTTCTCACTTTGTGTTTATTACAATTACCCTACTTGTCTTTCAGTCAAACAGTCATCACATTCCTTGTTATTATGTGTCTTGGTTAGACTCAGACATTCTTGTTTGGCTGTGTTTAAATCAATGTCGCACTTTACAATCCTAAATTGCAAAGTTCGGGCCGAGTGGCCAACTTAGTTTGCATCAAAATGTCTAAATAATAAAAATGATTTTGTGTTGTTATAGCCCATTACCCATACTGTTAGCAGGGATTGCAAGGACATTCTGGATGGAGGAGACATGTTTTTTTTAATGAATGATATGCAAAATATATTAGAACAGAAATAAACAAAAAAATAAACAAAAACAAAATTTAAAAAAATATACATTTGTCCTTGCATTTGTTATGAGCCCTCCGTGCTTTGTCAGGAACAGGAAGTGCTTCAGCCAATCAGGATGCTGACATTACATTTAAGAATCTTAGTGATGGGAGCCTAGTGCAGGATATTATTACCTGCCCAGCAGAGATTTATGGGATATGTAGTTCTGTGTCTTGCAGAAATTCCATTCGTCAGAGACAATGAATTGAACTACTATTTAAGATGATAGCAGAATCACCCTGTCTGCTTACTGACAGCACAACACTCATAATTCTGAAGTGTGATGCTGCAGTTTAGGTGCATTGATGCTCTGTATGAGCCTGCCAAGAATATTGAAGACTTGTACTGTGTATTCTCAAAATGCAAATATATAGACGGTCAGGAGACAAAGTAAAGCCGTCAATTGTATGACTTTTTGCTAAATTCTGGAGTGTCCCTTTAATAAACAAAATCCTATTGATAATAAACAATATATATATATTTTTGCGTTTATATAGTCATGATTTAAACCCAGCACCTTTATTTATATAACTTTTCGATAGTACCTCGCAACGCAGGCTGCTATCCTCCATTTTTCTTCTTAGTACCATTTCCAGAATATTTGTCGACACTTCGTGCACTCGTACGCCTCCTAGTGATTAGCACAAAAAAGGTTATTTTTGTAACAAGGTGTGCTAATGTTTAATGACCCAGAAAAGCTACATTTAATAGCATAAAGAATAAAAACTAACAAACTAGGAAACGCAGTTTGCATATTTACTTAGCATAACAATAACCCAAGCTTCGGCCTTCTAGAGATTGCGATATCGCAGCATGGCATGGCTGGAGCAGGGTAGCTGTGTGCCAGTTGGCACTGATACTAACCCAGGGGCTGAGAGGAGGTGGCGATGACAACCTGACAGTGTATACTTTTCGTTTTGTATCACAAAAATGGACTGGAATGTACTGAAATAAAAAAATGCATTTAAAAATTTTTTTAAAAAAATTCACGTGGTACACCCTTGAAGAATTCCTGTCCTCGTGTCACCCTTGAATCATTACACACGAGTGATGCAGGTGACTTTTAAATTGGTTTGTCTGGAACAAGTAAAGGTTTATTTAGTAAAACAGGAATTTTTTTAACAATTGATGAAGGACGATGCAAATTTTAGGATAACACAGCTAAATTAGAAAATGTATTTGACTCCAAGCTTTGCCAGCTCAATTGTTTTTGCCTGAAAAATGCCACTGACTTAGTATAATAGGCGTGCGCATGTGACGTGCTCTGTGAGGGCACCTTGACTAGGGCCATTGTGTCCTCACTGCCCATTTTTACCCCTCTATGTTCCCAAACGTGCATGTTTGCATGAGTTTAGACTGTTTGGTTTTTTATGTTTTTGGAGAAAGTGATGACGATCTCCATATATAGCTGTGTACGGTGTATTTTTTTAAATGAGTATCTACAGAAAGGTTTAGGTGGCAGTTTTCTCTGGGAGCACACTATAACTTAATATTCGGTATACCCGTATATACTGAGCAATGACTAAATCTGTAACTTTTAAATGTCGCTTTACATCATTTTTGGATTTCGAGGTTGATTTAGTTACAATGTTTTTTCTAGTTTAAACATACAACATACCCAGTTTATTTTATAATCAGTTTATAATATATATATATACTTTTTTTTATATATCTATTGTGTGTTTATTTTATTTGTTTGTTCCTTTTACACTTCTCGGTCCCCCTTGTGGATGAACCACTTTTTTTAAATTCTTTATTTTTATTGTGCAATTATCAACATTCAAGCTTTTTATGCCACAACAGCATTATCCAACATAGTATAACAAATAAAGGGTATTATTAGTATGGCGTCAATAGAAGTTGCACATTTTTATATTATAATGATAACAGGCGCAGAACAATAACATAACAAATGTCAGTTAGTGAGGTAAACAGTCTGGTGTGATAAGCAATCTATTAACTGACGTATATAGTTATAAGTATTAAGTAGTTTAACAAGCGTGTACGTGTCTATATTTCCAGAGGCTGTTTCAGCGCGTTTTGTGGTTATGGTATGAGAGAGCAATGGCGCCTTCTGGCGGTGTCAGTGACCGTTAAATCTGTGTGTGCCTGCCTATGTGCCTGCGATTAAGGCTAGGCTGATACTGAGGCAGTATGTGAGAGCATGTGTGCATCAGTTGCTCAATGTTTGTTTTGCTCATGTTGTCTTGTGACCCAGGTAGGTCCAGCTTGTTCCACTGTAGTGGAGTACATAAATAACAAACAAAAAAACAAAACAGAAAGGAACTTTACATGAGATGCGGAAAGTGCACATAGTAGGTTAAATCTTGCATATAGGGTCTTGCCTATAAGGTCCGTTGTGATAGGTGTGGGAGTCATGTTCAAAGGGGTCTGTCACAGCCGGGAGTGGGGGGCTTCTTGCCTCCGTGTCAGCATCAGCCGATGCCCTGTGGGGGGGTCCTCATGTCCCGAGGTGCCGTCTGTAATGTCCTCTGGGGCATATCTGGGTGGGTGTCTGCCGCTGAATGTTGCCGGCGGGCAGGGTTTGGTGCGGTCTGTTCGGGCCCCCTCAGCTGTATCCACCTTGGGGCGTTGTACAGGCGCCGTGGAGTCGCTGTGCTTTGCCGGGTAGGTTGTAGTAATTTTGCCTGGTGATTACTGTGACTGTTCACCGCCGTCGGCCAATTCAGTCGCTTGAGTTTGGCTTTTCTTCTCTGCCGTGCGCGGCTTGGTTTGTGTGTTTTGAGTGCTTGTGCGGGTGCTCTCTCCTGTCGGGAGTTTACCGGTAATTCTGCAACAGGTAGTTTCTCCCTTGCTGTTATTTTCAGCCAGAACCTGGCAAATATCTCATCCAGCTTAGCCTCGAAATCAAGTTGCTTTGTGTTGCAGGGGCACATGGCGGCGGCCATGATGTCTAGCCCCGTGTTTTCCGGCTGCTCATAGGGTCTTATCTCCGGGGCACTTACGGGTAGGGTGCTTCTCCGGGTTGGACCGGGATAACCCCCGCCGGTCCTGGGGGGGGAGCAGGGCTTCGGTGAGACCGCACCTGCAATGCGTGGGAGAGGAGAGCGGCCGTCTCTCCCCACCTCCATCGTCCACAGGCCGCAGTCTTCAACCAAGGGTCTCCGAACTTCCAGACTCTCGATGCGGGTAACAGGCTTTTTACCAGGTCGCCCCTGATGTGGGTGGCAGATCCCGGTATGTTTTTTAATTTCGTTTTCCACCAGTTTCTGTTGATTTTTAGGAAGTATAGCGGGAGCCCAGCTTACAAGCGTCTGCTCGGCTCGCTGGCTTGGCCCCGCCCCCGTGGATGAACCACTTATACACACTGCACATTACTGTGAGTTTTATTGCTGATGAGCTCTGTGATACACTCACACACCGCACATTACTGTGAGTTTTATTGTTGTGGAGCTCTGTGATACACGCACATACTGCACATCACTGTGAGTAATATTGTTGTGAAGACTGGGGGGGACAAAGAGACACAGAGGGGTTGGGGGGACAAAGAGACACAGAGGGGTTGGGGGGACAAATAGACACACAGTTTAGGTAGTGGGACAAAGAGACACACAGAGGGGTTTGGGCAGCAAAGAGAAACACAGTGGGATCAAAGACACGCAGAGGGGCTGAGGAGACAAAGATACACACAGAGGGGTTTGGGACAAAGAGACACACAGAAATAATGGGGGGGACAAAAAACACACAGAGGGGCTGGCTGGGGACAAAGAGACACACAAAGAGACTGGGGGAGAAAGAGACACAAAAAGGGGAATGGGTATAAAAGAGAGACACACAAAGGGATTGGAGTGGAAGAGACACAGCGAGGTGCTGAAGGGGAGGAGAAACACACAGAGTGGCTGGGGAAAAAGAGACACACAATGTTGTCCATTTTTAGGTGAGGGGTGCAAGTGACTGGTCTAACCGAGAGCGCAAAAAATTCTCACACTGGCCCCCCTGCACATTACCAAGTTTACGGCTGTGGAGCTCTGTAAAACAGTCAAATGCACTGTATATTACTGTGAGTTGTATTGCTGTGGAGCCCTGCGATATATACCCATGCACACAACATATTTCTGTGAGTTTTATTGTAGTGGAGCTCTGCTAAACATTCATAAACATCAAACACTCTGAACACCTGAAAAAGAGAGATACTAGGCCAAAAAAGAGTTGCAGGGGAACAGGGACCCCACTTCCAAAAGCCAGACAATTGGGGTGCAAATTGTGTTCTTTTAACCAGGAATAAAATGACTTGCATAGGGCTACAAATGGTATCCAGCCTAGTCCGTGGCAGATGACTAGTTAATATGTTACTGCAACACCATGTGTTACTCTGTATCACTGTTAGAGATAACAGCCATTTGCGGCTAACGCCAGATTTGTTTTTTGTACAATGAGTACTGAATAGAAGCTGTCTATAAAGATGTCTGGCAGGTAGAACGAATTCTTTTAGTCCCCGGCCAAGTTTCCGAAGAGGAATAAGTTGGGTATAAGAGTGCGATCCATCCAATCAGACTGTGACAGGTTCATTCTCTTTAAAAACGGTAGAATTATATTCTACATCAGAATTTCACAGCATTGGGACATGGTTGGCTGTCAATCTTTATACGCCAAAGGGCATCATTGCTTTAAAGATTGTAATGATTTTTTTAAAGTGGGTTTGTTACTTAAAAAATACAACAAGGTTTCCTTAATTAGTTAACTAGCCACGTATTCTATTCTACATAATTCCCAATTTAGTGAATAAATGAATAAAACACGTTATTTTAACATGTAGGTATTTTTTATGCCGTTTATGTGCATGGGAAGATTTCAAGGAACTGATGCATCCTAATGATGAGATGACCCTAATGATGATGTTTGGTACGACGATATATGTGTAATACATTTATCAACTACATTTCCCATAATGCGTTGGCTTGACATTACTGTTACAGACAGTGATAGTAGCTTAGTAAAAAAAAAAGCATATGATAACGTCAAACAATTCAGGCTTCTACTTTTGTTAAAAACAAAATGATACTGTATTAAAACTACATTTTTAATTAAAGGAAGTGCACTCTAGTAATTCAGGTGCCAGGAGTAATCTGATCCCTCCTCCCCTCAGGGTAAGAAGTCCAAGCGACTGCAAATGCAACATACTCGAGATCTGCCAGGTGCCAGTCACCTCCTCCAAGTGAGCCAAAAGCTCTCTTCACTGACGCTCTCAGCCAAAGACGTAGCTTGTTAGTTGAAGGGACACTCCACCGCCCAAATACAAAGTAAATAAAAATCACTGTTTAGTAGATATACCCCAAAATGAAAACTTCCATGCATTTAATTAAGCATTTTGTCATTGGGGTTATATCTAAAAACAGCTTGTAAAAACTGGAGATCTCTTGTCTGCTGTCCTTGCAAGCCCTCCTTTTCTAACTCCGCCCAGACTTTCTGTGACTGTCCAATCACAGACTTCTCAATGCAGCTCAATGAGAAGTCTTGACAAGGCAGGTGTTCTGAGCAATTGCTGCCTCTTGAGTTCAGTTACACTGAGCTAAACAAACCAGGAAGTAACAGGACCGAATGTCTGCTTCAAAGCAAGGGGGTGTAATCAGTGTAATTTATAAAAGTGTCAATTTCTATTGAAATCTGAACTATTTACAAAATGAAATAAATGGTACACACTCCTCGCTCACAAATTGTTTTAGTAAGCTAGGGTGCTTAAAGGGACTGGAGTGTCCCTTTAACAGAAGCTCCGTATAGGAGCTTCCAGCATTCCTGGGGACTGAGAACGACACCCAATGGATCCCAAGTAAATTGCCAAACTGTTCGCAATTGGGTGGACTATTTGACCTGCGATGACACCAGGGTACTCATGCCATCATAACCACAACAGCACACTCTAGTGTTTACTGTGGTGGGAATATACCTTTAAGTCGCTACAAGTTTGTTTTTAGTAAAAAAAAAAACACTTAAGTAAATCCAAGGGCAACATTTCATTGCTTTTTTTTTTATAGCTTAATTTGGTTTTAAGCTCGCAAAATTCCCTGTTTAGTGAATAAATCCTAGGATAAGGTCCTATATTACTGCAATCCAAAACAGGAGTTTGTGAAAAACAAGCTGTGGTGAGATGACAAGTAGTGATGTCCCGAACTGTTCACCAGCGAATAGTTCCTGGCAAACATCGCTTGTTCGCGTTCGCCACGGACGGCGAACACATGCGCTGTTCGGTCCGCCCCCTATTCGTCATCATTGAGTAAACCTTGACCCTGTACCTCACAGTCAGCAGACACATTCCAGCCAATCAGCAGAAGACCCTCCCTCCCAGACCCTCCCACCTCCTGGACAGCATCCATTTTACATTCATTATGAAGCAGCATTCTTAGTGAGAGTAGGGACAGTGTAGCTGCTGCTGATTTGATATGGAAATTGATAGCTAGGCTAGGGTATTCAGTGTCCACTACACTCCTGAAGGACTCATCTGATCTCTGCTGTTAGGACAGCACCCCAAAAAGCCCTTTTTAGGGCTAGAACATCAGTCTGCTTTTTTTTTTTCTGTGTAATGTAATTGCAGTTGCCTGCCTGCCTGCCAGCCTGTGTGTCAGGCTCACAGCATATACTGTGCCCACTTGCCCAGTGCCACCACTCACTCACTGGTGTCACAATAGCTTGCATTTAAAAAAAACTAAACTTTTTTGACTGTAATATAATAGCAGTCAGTTTCCTTCACTAGTGTGCGTTTCAGGGCCTGCCCAGTGCCACCACTCATATCTGGTGTCACAATAGCGTGCATTTAAAAAAAACTAAACTTTTTGGACTGTAATATAATAGCAGTCACTTTTCTTCACGAGTGTGCGTTTCAGGGCCTGCCAGGACACAGTGTCACACCAGTGCAACTCATATCTGGTGTAACAGTAGTGTACATTTAAAAAAAAAAAAATACAGGGGGCTTGTTGTCACCTTTCGGGGACCCTTGGTGTTGTACGTGGCTGGGTGGAGGAAGAGACCTTCAATGACATCAGTGAGGACAAGGAACGGGACATGGCTAGCTTGATATCCAACCTTGTGCAAATGGGGAGTTTGCGGTTGTTTGCGGTGCGTTAAACGGGGAGTTTGGTCACTGTGAAGCGGGCGTAACCCTTACACTACATGATCGATACAACATCATACCTGATGTTTTAAAGCACGTTATTCCAAACAATTTAGGAATGTTAGGTGATTTATGCCCTTTATGCATTAAAACTAGACTCTGCATCAACTATGTAATTTTCCATGGGAGTTTTGCCATGGATCACCCTCCGGCATGCCACAGTCCAGGTGTTAGTCCCCTTGAAACAACTTTCCCATCACTATTGTGGCCAGAAAGAGTCCCTGTGGGTTTTAAAAATCGCCTGCCCATTGAAGTCTATGGCGGTTCGCCCAGTTCGCGAACATTTGCGGAAGTTCGCGTTCGCCGTTTGCAAACCGAAAATTTTATGTTCGCGACATCTCTAATGACAAGGAAAAAGTAAAATTTAGGTCAAAGCAGCTGAGTTGGAAAATTCTCTAAATCAGCCGCAAGAGGTTTATTTTTTTTCAAGCTTAACCTAAATTTTGTTTCTTTCTTGTTAACCCAATGAAGCTCACTGTTTAGGGAATAAACCCTATATTCAATGATTGCTGGGCTTACATAACATAACTGTATGTTCGTGTGGATCATATCAGTCTTAAAAGGGTCACTCCAAATATCTAAAGTACTTTCGCTTGCTGAAATGCTTTGTGTGTGAATAGTGTGTCCTCTTCTTTCAAAAAGTGCAGATTGCAATAGAAATCAACACTTATAAATTACACTTGCTACACGCCCCTGGCTGTCAATCAGACAACAAGTCTTGTAACTTCCTGGTTTGGTTAGCTCACTGGAACTAAATCCAGGAGGCAGTAATGGCCCTGAGTTCCTGCCTTTGAAATACTACACTAATTGAGCTGCATTGGGAAGTCTGTGATTGGACAGCCACAGAAAGCCTGGGTGGAGTTAGAAGGGGAGGGCTTCTGAGAGAGCTGCAGGTTTTGCAAGCTGTTTTTAGATATACTTCCACTGTAAAAGTGCATAGTTCAAGGGACACTACAGGCAATGAGCCGAAGTGTTCTTGGTGCAGTGTCCCACGTCACTCAGTCCTGCAAAGGTAATTATTGGAGTTTTTAAGAAACTGCAATAATTATCTACCAGACAGCTACTGGAGGGACTTCCAGGTTGCTATGTGACTTTTGGTCTTTACACTATGCATTGGGACATCCAGCGTCACCCAAAACCCCATAGGAAAGCTTTCCTATAGAGAAATCTCTAATTTGAGCGCAGCGGATGGCGTGCGTACATATAAGGTCTCTCTGGCCGGCTGGCCAGCGCCGATGTCTTCAGGTAAGTGACAGAATAGTTTGCTTTTTTTCTCGGTGGGGATAACCAGATAGGAGGGCAATATAGGGAGCTATAGTTCCAGGAAAACAACTTTTTTTGGGGGGGCACGATAGTTTCCCTTTAACCCCTTAAGGACACATGACATGTGTGACATGTCATGATTCCCTTTTATTCCAGAAGCTTGGTCCTTAAGGGGTTAAATGCATGCATATTTTCCTTAGGGACACATCTACTAAACTGTTGTTTTTTTAAATTGAATATTTTTTTTTTTTATTTGGGCAGGGGAGTGTCCCTTTAAGGATTACACATAGATCATAATTGGTATTTAATGCTATGTTTTAATAAGCAATGTATTATACATTATCTATAAATCACAGTTTGTTTGCAACCTTCCGGGAGAGGAATCTTAGTACTTCAGACCCAAGGTCAAAAACATACAAAGTCTTGTCACGATGGTTATTGTATGAGTTCTCAGTAAGAGCAGGTTTTGAACACAGACCAGAGTAAGAACAACATTGCACGGCTAGGGGTCCGGGAAAGTGATATAAGCCAAAGAATAAATGCATTGTACCCACCATACAGACCGCGTTACGCTCCCTGACATCAACTCAATGATCACCCACTCACATCTTATCTATTAGTTTACTCATATCTGCTGAATAAATGATAATATATTTCTTTCATGTTTTAACTGCCGCAGACGTCTCTTCTGTGTTTCCAGACATGACTATGTAACCATTATTATGGTTGCTAGAGGCAACAAGACTCACTAAATCTTTTTTGAATGTATTTATCTAATTAAAAATCTTTTTTTTTTTTTCCATCTCAAAGCTTTTAACTTGTTAATTCAGGCTGCTTTCTATAGACAAGAGTCATTTATCCATCATAGCGGGAGATAAGATGAGGACAGATATTCCTTGGTTACAAAACAGTTAAAAAAAAATCTGTTCAAGAACGGGCAAAATTCGAATCTTCGAGCGGCAATAAGTCTGCTAGCATTCGGGAAAATACATGCAGTTACATTTTGCCTGTTACTATCTTACTGTCTGTGTGTCTGTCTGCCTGAGCACCTCTGTATTGTATCAATGGGCCGGACCTGAGGCAGGGACTGTATCAAGAGATCTGTGTGTATTGAGTATATTTCGAATGATCCACATATCCGCGTCCATATTCAATGTGAGCTCAATACAGAACCCAATCAAGCATCAAAACGTCTGCTAGTTAAGTGTCTCTCCACCTCTGCAAGTGTCATTAGGGCATCACCAAACTGCAGACCCTGCCCATTGTACCCAAAACGCAGTCAAATGTCAATGAAATCTGTATTCCTATGCACAGAACTGCACTTATAGGCCGAGAGTGGTCAGCTGACGCTCTAAGCCAATGTATGATCTGCGCAAGCATTGCAGAAGCTGAATGTCATACCCCAAGACTACTGGGGATCCATTTAAGAGGGCAAACAGTTGCAAGACAGTTTGACCCATTAAGGGGGTATGGGGCAAGGTTACTGCTGGCGTCAAAGAAACTACCGCAGCCTGTAGTGTTTTCCATTCTTGGACAAACCATTTAACGTGCATAGTTTGGAGATCGCTGTTTCTTTCTATTTCATTGTTACATGGTTGTTTCATAGTTTCCATTCCCGCTATATTTCAGGTATGTAGAGCAATTATGGTCCTTGTTGATGCCTCTCTGGCCTCAATGGCAAGCTACTGCTGGGGAAATAATAATAAGAGGTGATTAGGTAATAAAACATTGTGGTTGAGCTAAGGGTGGAACTTTCTGCGAGAATGTTTTAGGCCCATTTTAACTGATCGTTTAGATGTATTTATTGAGTTTCCCCCAATTTATTTATTCTTTAAATAGTTAGTATAAATAGGTAGGAATCGTTGCATGCAGAACTAAAGTGGTAGGAATTGTTGCAGTGGAACAACTTATCATGGAGCACTCATCCCTCTACCGGAAGTGTGATTTTGAAAGATTCATGCCTTTTAAAGTACCACTGCCAGGAAAATAAACTCAATTTCCTGGCACTATATAGTCCTTAGGTCTCCCCTCCCCCACCCTAAGGGCCCCCCTCCCGCTGGGCTGAAGGGGTTCAAACCACTTAAGCCACTTACCTTAATCCAGCGCGGGGCTCCCTCGCCGCTGGTGACCTCTCTTCCCCCTCCGACGTCAGCTCCCGAGTGGAGCCGAATGCACAATCCGCGCGCGCATTCAAACCGCCCATAGGAAGACAGCCACTAGAGGTTGGATTAACCCTTAGTGTAAACATTGCAGTTTCTCTGAAACTGCTATGTTTACAGCAGTATGGTTAAAACCTGGGGGACCTGGCACCCAGACCACTTAATTGAGCTGAAGTGGTCTGGGTGACTGTAGTGGTCCTTTAAGTTTGGAAGAGATTCAGGAAGGAAACTTCAGCCCCCTACGATAAAGTAGTCAATGAAATTAGTTCATATCTTATTTCTCTGTGCTTTTCTGAAGGTTATGTTAACTTATAAGGTGGCTGATATTGCTGCAGTTAGTTAAAACCTCACGTTAAAGAGTTGTTATTTTTATCTAACCTTTATTTATTTGGTTCATTAATATTTACTGTAAATCGTTATGTTAAATTTTATTTGGTTCTTAGTGAGTTGAAAATTCATCCTTAGAAGAAAGATTGTGCTTGTGAAGTTACTGGGGTGAGATACCCCTGTCTCCATCAACACTGTTTAAAGTGGTATTGTCACAGTCTGGTGAAATTGCAAATACCCTCGACTGTGACATCACCGCTGGGGGCATGGCCATCTTGTTTTGGTAGGTCCTCTTCAGATACAGACTCTTCAGCGCATGGAGCCAACGTCACCGATGTACTCTCACTCATGCGCAAGAGTACAGCATTGAGACCTATGGAAGATCCCATCCTCCATAGACAGAGCCTATTATCTGCAACCTTCACTGGTGACTGCTGTCAGGTTGACCCTGCCAGAGTCTAAGAAAGTCAGGTGGAGTAGTCCCTACTTTGTCTTAGTATATTTTTGAAATGGGTTGGAATGTCAGTGAAATCCCAAACACAGTCAAAATCAGTGTTCCATAATTTCTTTAAAATCCCATCTCTATGAAATACTCATTTTTTCTTGAAGGGGGAAGGTGGTATGGGGGGGGAGAGAGATGGTTGTGACAGTGCTCACAGTTTGAAGGTGGATTATAAAAGTCCTTCAGCTTAATCTTGGTGACCTAGCATCGGACCAGGAGATCAGTGTTCTTTATGACTTCATCTAGGGTTGAACTTGATGGACTTTAGTCGTTTTTCAACCTAGACAACTATGTAACTTTGTAACTTGTCTAATGTTTGGTGACACCAAAGGTATAGGTGGAATGTTCGACCCCGAGAAGCTCCCAGCTCCACTCCTAAACTCCCTGAGCCCAATTGCTACGCCAGTCGGTTAAACCTTTTATGTAAGGAAGTCTCTTTACATGGAGCATAAACTGTCCCAGAGAAAACTATATTCGTTTCTGGCAGAGGATCACTAATCGGTTATAGAAGTCACACGTGAACAGGGAGTACTTTGATGCTCTTCTGATGTCTCTTTTTGCGATATCTTTAACAGAGTTATTTACTAAAGTGAACATAAACAGAAATTCAAAGTAAATCTAAAGAGAATTTTAAATGAAGGCCATAATTTGTCAACTGGAAAAATTCTCAGTCAGCCATGCCTCCAATTCAGCTATTACAGTCTAAAACAGGGATAGGCAACCTTCGGCACCCCAGATGTTGTGGACTACATCCCCCATAATGCTCTTACACTAATAATGCTGGCAAAGCATCATGGGAGGTGTAGTCCAGAGCATCTGGAGTGCCGAAGGTTGCCTATGCCTGGTCTAAAATATAAAAAAACATTTTGAATTTTTGATAATTTTCACTTGAATAATAAGCCTTGTCTGCCTTTTTTATTTTTCAAGATTATTTCTATTCTCAGTCTCCGACCTTGATTCCATTTTTCTTGTGCCTTACCATTGGAGTGACGCATATTTATATAGCTATGTCTCGAGTTCAGAATGTCCAAGACTAAGTATACGGCTTAGAAACCCGATCGCCAGGTTACAGGAGGCAATTTCACAATGTCACAGACTGGCTTGAAGAAATGTAATTTCCTGTTAGACGGAAAGAAAACCCCAAAACACAAATTCCTACAAGAAGAGTAATTCCATTAAAATGTGCTTTGGTTTTAGGATTGCCCATCCCGGCTGAATTTCCGTCTTGCGAGTCATCTCGCTCATTTCTTAGTTGTGGTTATTGATCGTTTTGGTTTCTGTCCCTAAAAGACTAACATTGAATGAATGTTAAATTTACATCCAGGTGTGTGTGGTAAATAGACACACAAAAAATGAATCCCTTAATGAAAGCATGAGGTGTTAAAGCTTTGGCAAAAATTATTCTAACCCTGTATATCTGGGATACGGCTATTTACTAACCCTGTATATCTGGGATATAGCTCAGCTATTTACTAACCCTGTATATCTGGGATATGGCTATTTACTAACCCTGAATATCTGGGATATAGCTATTTACTAACCCTGTATATCTGGGATATAGCTATTTACTAACCCTGTATATCTGGGATATGGCTATTTACTAACCCTGTATATCTGGGATACAGCTCTTTACTAACCCTGTATATCTGGGATATAGCTATTTACTAACCCTGTATATCTGGGATACAGCTCTTTACTAACCCTGTATATCTGGGATACGGCTGTTTACTAACCCTGTGTATCTGGGATACGGCTCTTTACTAACCCTGTATATCTGGGATACAGCTATTTACTAACCCTGTATATCTGGGATACGGCTTTTTACTAAACCTGTATATCTGGGATACGGCTATTTACTAACCCTGTATATCTGGGATACGGCTATTTACTAACCCTGTACATCTGAGATATAGCTCAGCTATTTACTAACCCTGTATATCGGGATACAGCTCAGCTATTTACTAACCCTGTATATCTGGGATATAGCTCAGCTATTTACTAACCCTGTATATCTGGGATACAGCTCAGCTATTTAAAAACCCTGTATATCTGGGATATAGCTATTTACTAACCCTGTATATCTGGGATATAGCTCTTTACTAACCCTGTATATCTGGGATACAGCTATTTACTAACTCTGCATATCTGGGATATAGCTCTTTACTAACCCTGTATATCTGGGATACAGCTCTTTACTAACCCTGTATATCTGGGATACAGCTATTTACTAACCCTGTATATCTGGGATACAGCTCTTTACTAACCCTGTATATCTGGGATACAGCTATTTACTAACCCTGTATATCTGGGATATAGCTCTTTACTAACCCTGTATATCTGGGATACAGCTCTTTACTAACCCTGTATATCTGGGATATAGCTCTTTACTAACCCTGTATATCTGGGATACAGCTCTTTACTAACCCTGTATATCTGGTATATAGCTCAGCTATTTACTAACCCTGTATATCTGGGATACGGCTATTTACTAACCCTGTATATCTGGGATATAGCTCAGCTATTTACTAACCCTGTATATCTGGGATACAGCTCCGCTATTTACTAACCCTGTATATCTGGGCTATAGCTATTTACTAACCCAGTATATCTGGGATATAGCTATTTACTAACCCTGTATATCTGGGATACGGCTATTTACTAACCCTGTATATCTGCTATACAGCTCCTTACTAACCCTGTATATCTGGGATATAGCTCAGCTATTTACTAACCCTGTATATCTGGGATATAGCTATTTACTAACCCTGTATATCTGGGATACGGCTATTTACTAACCCTGTATATCTGGGATATAGCTCAGCTATTTACTAACCCTGTATGTCTGGGATATAGCTCAGCTATTTACTAACCCTGTATATCTGGGATACAGCTCAGCTATTTACTAACCCTGTATATCTGGGATACAGCTCAGCTATTTAAAAACCCTGTATATCTGGGATATAGCTCTTTACTAACCCTGTATATCTGGGATACAGCTATTTACTAACTCTGCATATCTGGGATATAGCTCTTTACTAACCCTGTATATCTGGGATACAGCTCTTTACTAACCCTGTATATCTGGGATACAACTATTTAATAACCCTGTATATCTGGGATACAGCTCTTTACTAACCCTGTATATCTGGGATACAACTATTTACTAACCCTGTATATCTGGGATATAGCTCTTTACTAACCCTGTATATCTGGGATATAGCTCAGCTCTTTACTAACCCTGTATATCTGGGATACAGCTATTTACTAACCCTGTATATCTGGGATACAACTATTTAATAACCCTGTATATCTGGGATACAGCTCTTTACTAACCCTGTATATCTGGGATATAGCTATTTACTAACCCTGTATATCTGGGATATAGCTATTTACTAACCCTGTATATCTGGGATATAGCTCTTTACTAACCCTGTATATCTGGGATACAGCTCTTTACTAACCCTGTATATCTGGTATATAGCTATTTACTAACCCTGTATATCTGGGATATAACTCAGCTATTTACTAACCCTGTATATCTGGGATACGGCTATTTACTAACCCTGTATATCTGGGATATAGCTCAGCTATTTACTAACCCTGTATATCTGGGATACAGCTCAGCTATTTACTAACCCTGTATATCTGGGATATAGCTATTTACTAACCCAGTATATCTGGGATATAGCTATTTACTAACCCTGTATATCTGGGATACGGCTATTTACTAACCCTGTATATCTGCTATACAGCTCCTTACTAACCCTGTATATCTGGGATATAGCTCAGCTATTTACTAACCCTGTATATCTGGGATATAGCTATTTACTAACCCTGTATATCTGGGATATAGCTCAGCTATTTACTAACCCTGTATGTCTGGGATATAGCTCAGCTATTTACTAACCCTGTATATCTGGGATACAGCTCAGCTATTTACTAACCCTGTATATCTGGGATACAGCTCAGCTATTTAAAAACCCTGTATATCTGGGATATAGCTATTTAAAAACCCTGTATATCTGGGATATAGCTCTTTACTAACCCTGTATATCTGGGATACAGCTATTTACTAACTCTGCATATCTGGGATATAGCTCTTTACTAACCCTGTATATCTGGGATACAGCTCTTTACTAACCCTGTATATCTGGGATATAGCTCTTTACTAACCCTGTATATCTGGGATATAGCTCAGCTATTTACTAACCCTGTATATCTGGGATATAGCTCAGCTCTTTACTAACCCTGTATATCTGGGATACAGCTCTTTACTAACCCTGTATATCTGGGATATAGCTATTTACTAACCCTGTATATCTGGGATATAGCTATTTACTAACCCTGTATATCTGGGATATAGCTCTTTACTAACCCTTAGAGATGTCCCGAATAGTTCGCTGGCGAATAGTTCCTGGCGAACATAGCTTGTTCGCGTTCGCCACGGCGGGCGAACATATGCGATGTTCGGTCTGCCCCCTATTCGTCATCATTGAGTAAACTTTGACCCTGTACCTCACAGTCAGCAGACACATTCCAGCCAATCAGCAGCAGACCCGCCCTCCCAGACCCTCCCACCTCCTGGACAGCATCCATTTTAGATTCATTTGGAAGCTGCATTCTTTTTTTTTTTTTTTTTTAGACAGAAGTGTGTTATATTTGAGCATGCTAGGCTGAACGTGCGTATATCATGGCTAGTTGCACTGAGGGTATGAGTATATAGCAGCACATTGTTGTGAAAGATGGCTGTCATGTTTAGGGTGTAGCTTGCACGTTATCAACTGTGTATTTATATCAGCAGCTCCACCACTAGTTATAAATCAAGTGTGAGTCGCCCCATGAGATGAGACTAGTGAATAACATAATACATGAACGGTTAAGGTAAAGGCATGTAAGGAACTACGACAATAAACTCTTTAGGAGGTTAAATAATGACATGTTTAAACGCTTGCTACTTTACGATTAGTTAATGTGCAGAGAGCAGTTCATGTGATCAAAGGCATGGTGTGGAGGATCGGCTATAGTGGGACATGCTTGGCAGGCTGCTGTTTACTGCTTCTGCTCATCCGATCCCTTCTGGGCGCCAGGTGCAGACCCTGGGAGTCCCTGATACCTGGAACAACAAAGGCAAGTCTCTGGCTGAGTGCCGGGTTCGCGGCTTGAGTTGGTGGAAGCTTGTTTTGTCGGGTGGTCGGATCTGTCCCGGTGGTGCTTCACGTCCGGTGCGGGATTGTGGTGGCTTAAGGTGGAGGTGAGTGCTTGACGTGGGGCAGGCTCTGCATTTCTGTTTGTGCCTCCGGTCCCGTCTTCGACGCCTTTTGCGTTGGTGTATTTCTTTTAATTTTTTTTTTTTTATTCTTTATTTTCGTTGTGCATGTTACAACAATAGGCTTGTGCAGCCATGACAGTAGTTACAGGAAGTAGAAAACGTGGCACATCTGTAAACAGCACATGTTTAGTATTGTACAAGAAAGACATAACACATTAGCTGAACATTCTTGGCACAAGAGTACCCGCACAGTTTCACAGCTTATATTTGTAACGGACTATTCCAAAAGAGAAAACCGTCTAGCAGCATGCTACTTTTTGTTGACCTACTGGGTGCAGACCAGTTTTGTTTGTCCAGCGGTAAGGTCATCCCGGTTGTGGCGCCCAGCCTGATATCGATCCACCCTTAATGGCATTAACTATAGGCGATTAAACATTGCTTACTTAGCTGAATATGGCCTCATGTTGTTTCCCAGCATATCCCCAATCCCACGGTTTAATGTAGTCTGCCTGGCCTATCACCTATTCTGGTTCATTTAGCTACGCAACCCGTCCAACCGCCTGTACCACGTGTCACCGGCTACTGGACGCTCAGTAGGCCACCGCCAGCAAGACGGGTACTATAATGCCTGCCTCGTGGAACCAAAACGAGGATGCAGCTTGCTTATGGGCCCTGCTTTCAACCGGCTGTTCGGCTGATGTCATGTAGGGTTAAGCGGTGGGCGCTATGTTACCATCTGGCCTGCTAGTCTAACTGTCAGATCTTCTGCATGGTTTGTGACTTGCTTTATTTTATTTATTTATTTATTATTGCCATTTATATAGCGCCAACAGATTCCGTAGCGCTTTACAATATTATGAGAGGGGGATTTAACTATAAATAGGACAATTACAAATAAACTTACAGGAACAATAGGTTGAAGAGGACCCTGCTCAAACGAGCTTACATTCTATAGGAGGTGGGGTGTAAAACACATTAGGACAGGAATTTACAATCAAATAAGGTGGGCTGCCCTTTAGGAGAGGGCAAGAGACAGGTATGTGAGGTAAGGGTTAGTCTTGGAGGCCATAAGCTTTCCTAAAGAGATGGGTTTTAAGGCACTTCTTAAAAGATGCAAGACTAGGGGAGAGTCTGATGGCGGTAGGCAGGCTATTCCATAGGAAGGGAGCCGCCCGCGAGAAGTCCTGCAAGCGCGAGTTGGCCGTACGAGTGCGGGCAACGGACATGTCACGTCTAAACATTTGTTATGAAGGAACACAACTGCAGATTTCTTATAGTTTTAATATTTATTATAAAAAGTAAAAGGTATTGACTTTAAGTCCAATTACAGGTACTGTAGCTTTAATTAGTAAACGATAACTGAAGTCCACAATTACAGGCACTGTAGCTTTAAGTAGTAAATGATAACTGAAGTCCACAATTATAGGCACTGTAGCTTTAAGTAGTAAACGATAACTGAAGTCCACAATTACAGGCACTGTAGCTTTAAGTAGTAAACGATAACTGAAGTCCACAATTATAGGCACTGTAGCTTTAAGTAGTAAACGATAACTGAAGTCCACAATTACAGGCACTGTAGCTTTAAGTAGTAAACGATAACTGAAGTCCACAATTATAGGCACTGTAGCTTTAAGTAGTAAACGGTAGTAATTAGCAGACACTGAATCAGAAAGAGTCTCTTAGTAGTATTAATGAATTAGGTGATAAGAAGTTACAATAGCTGTTCCATAGACTTTAACTGAAGCAAGACAGATGCAGCTAACTGAGATAAAGTATGAGTTTGTAGATCTCTGACATAAGTGAGAATTCTTTCGTTAGTAACTTGCAGGTCTTGCACACCTTGGGCTAGTGTATCAACTCTTTGATTCAGCGTAGTTATCGTAGAATCGAAATCTGCTGGATCCATTACAATGGCTGGATTATTGAACTACGTTCCTTACTCACAAAACGGCTACAACTTCATGGTGAGAGCCTCTGCTACCAGACCGGACTGAAAGACTCTGCAAGTTCCCTTCACCTCTCCTCATCCACGACTAAGGATTAAACACTCTTCATACGCCTCTGAGGAGATCTCGGGAACCAGTGTTCTATGTGCCGGAAGCTAAGTAAAACCAATGTGATAATAGTTGCATCTAAAAGCTGTTATTACCTGTCTCCAAAAGTCCTTCGGTAAAAACAATCCCGTTACAGCTAACTTCAACTCATACTTCATATCAGTTATCTGCATCTGTCTTGCTTCAGTTAAAGTATGGAACAGCTATTGTAATTACTTATCACCTAAACCGTTAACTCTACTAAGAGACTCTTTATTGATTCAGTGTCTGCAATTTACTACCGTTTACTCCTTAAAGCTACAGTGCCTGTAACTGTGGACTTCAGTTATCGTTTACTACTTAAAGCTACAGTACCTGTAAATTGGAATTAAAGTCTTTTCCTTTTACTTTCGTTAATAAATATTCAACTATACGAAATCTGCAGTTGTGTTCCTTCATAACAAATGTTTAAACGTGACAGGACAGGAGGTGGTCACGGGCAGAACGGAGAGACCGAGAAGGGACATACCTATGGATCTGTGAGGAGATATAAGAGGGGCTAGAGTTGTTCAGTGCTTTATAGGTGTGAGTTAGTACCTTGAATTGACTCCTATAGCATACAGGAAGCCAATGTAAGGACTGGCAGAGGGGTGAGGTGTGAGAGAAACGACTAGAGAGGAAAATCAATCTAGCAGCAGCATTCATTACGGACTGTAAGGGTGCAGTACGGCTATTGGGGAGACCAATCAGGAGAGGGTTACAATAATCCATGCGGGAAATTACTAGAGCATGGACAAGCTCCTTGGTAGTATCTGGTGCAAGAAAGGGGCGTATGCGGGCTATGTTTTTAAGATGGAATCTACAGGATTTGGCAACATGCTGGATGTGAGGCTCAAAGGTGAGACCAGAGTCAAGTATGACGCCAAGACAGCGCGCTTGCAAGGATGGACTGATGTTGGTACCACAAACTTGGAGGGAGAGCGAAAGAGGAGGATCAGTATTAGGAGGAGGAAAGACAAGGAGCTCAGTTTTTGAGAGATTGAGTTTCAGAAAGCGGGAGGACATCCAGTCAGAGATGGAAGAAAGGCAAGCAGTGACACGTTGCAGGACGGCAGGGGAGAGGTCCGGGGAGGAGAGATATAGCTGGGTGTCATCAGCGTACAGGTGGTAGTGAAATCCAAAAGAGGTAATAAGTTTGCCAAGAGAGGCAGTATAAAGAGAAAATAGAAGGGGACCAAGGACGGAGCCTTGGGGAACTCCAACTGAGACAGGGCAAGGGGAGGAGGTATCATTAGAAAAGGAGACACTGAATGAGCGTTGGGAGAGATAAGAGGAAAACCAAGAGAGGACAGAGTCACAGAGACCAAGCGATTGAAGAGTTTGAAGAAGGAGAGCATGATCAACGGTGTCAAAGGCTGCTGAGAGGTCAAGAAGAATTAGTATGGAGTAGTGGCCTTTGGATTTAGCTGCGATTAGGTCGTTAGTAACTTTGATAAGGGCAGTCTCTGTAGAGTGGAGAGGGCGGAAGCCAGAATGAAGAGGGTCAAGGAGAGAGTTGGAATTGAGGAAATGAGACACACGGGTAAAGACAAGTCTTTCCAGAAGCTTTGAGGAAAAAGGGAGCAGGGATATGGGACGGTAGTTAGAGGGAGTGGATGGGTCGAGGGATGGTTTTTTTAGTATAGGTACTACAGTGGCATGTTTAAGGTCAGCAGGGACGATGCCAGAGGAGAGCGAGCAGTTGAAGATGTGTGTTAGAGAAGGCACGAGACAAGTGGAGAGAGATCTAATAAGGTGAGATGGGACAGGATCGAGCGGGCAAGTGGTGGGGCGAGAGGAGCAAAGAAGAGCAGCCACCTCTTGGTCAGTAGCTGGGGAGAATGTCTGAAGGGTAGGAAAGGCATGATCTATGTGTGATTGAGAAACAGAAAGGCAAGGAGGGGAGAATTATTTCCTTAGCTGTTCAATCTTGTCAGTGAAGTAACATGTGAAGTTATCAGCAGTAAGGTTAGTTTTGGGGGTGGCCACAGCAGGGCGAAGAAGAGAATTAAAGGTGTGAAAGAGACGCCTGGGGTTGCGGGAACATGAACTAATGAGAGTGGAAAAATAGGACTGTTTGGCAAGGGCAAGGGCTGCACTGTATGAACACAATATGAATCTATAATGGAGAAAGTCTGATTGTGTACGAGACTTCCTCCAGGAGCGTTCAGCACAACGGGAGCATCTTTGCAGGTAGCGCGTTGATTTAGTATGCCATGGTTGGGGGCGGGTCCTCCTCGAGGTGCTTGTTTGGAGTGGCGCTGCAGTGTTCAAGGCAGATGTAAGAGTAGAGTTATATATGGAGATGGCCTGTGAAGGACAGGAGAGGGAAGGGATGGACAGCAGTTGTGAATCAATGTCAGCTGACAACTGTTGGAGATCAAGAGAATTAAGGTCCCTCCTGAGTTGAGGGGGGTTAGGCTGAGGTTTTTGGGTGAGGGGGTATGTGAGAGCAAATGATAAGAGGTGGTGATCAGAGAGTGGATATGGAGTGTTGCAGATATTAGATACTGTACATGCATAAGTGAAGATTAGGTCAAGGGTATTGCCAGCTACATGGGTGGGAGAATCTGCCCACTGCGATAGCCCGAGGGAGGAAGTCATGGAAAGTAGTTTGGTGGCTGCAGAGGTCAAAGGTGGGTTTATAGGAATATTGAAGTCCCCGAGAATTAGGGATGGAATGTTTTATTTTGCTTTAAAATGCTTTATTTTGTCTTTGTGTAACCCGTGGCTTACGGGTACCAATACAGGTCGATGACGTGCAACCTGTCTTGGCAGGTGGGAACCTTGTGTGATGTTATTACAGGCAGACCCCAAACATGTGGCGGTAGAGCCGAAAGTGCCCTGTTCTAAATCTACTCTGCCCTCTACAACTCGTGAGGCTGGCCTAAAGCCGCCTACCTCGCTGTATTTGTGTGTTCAACAATCAGCTCCGCGTCTTGTATGTGTTCCTGGTCGCCCTATTCCTGGCATTCCCACCACATGTGGACATACGTCCCTCTCAGGCCGCACCCTCTCCAGCACACGTCTGTGGGAGTCTTGTGCATTTGGTATAGTTTAACTGGGGTAGTGTACCAGCGAAGCATTGTTGCGTTGGTGGATTTTAATGGGGACTGCTTCGCTTAGCTGTGGTGGAGCTTGTTGGGGCTGTGGTGGAGCTTGTTGGGGCTTCCTGCTTGTTATTTGCTTCCACAATTGATTAAAGAATCTGTCCATCTTAGACTCAATATCCTGCTTTGCTGGTACCAGGAGGACACGCGGCTGCCGCCATATTGGGAGAGTCGCAGATGAGTATGTCAGCCTTGGCGGCTGTGCTTTGTGCGTCCATTAGCTCCAGACAGCCTCTCAGGGGTGGACCGGGATAACCCTCAGCCTCTCCCGCCCGGTGAGCACCAGGCCATACATGCCACGCAGAGGTAAGTAAGATTCTGTCGAGTTGCTGACCGATTTTAAGCATGTCGGGTCGGTCAGGTAGGAGCAACATTGCTGTGTCATCCCCTTCTGGGGTGAAATTCGCTTGTTGATAGCTGCTTACAGTGAGATATTGAGGGAGCTCACACGAAGTGCGTCTTTCCTCCATGACAGCTAGGCCCCGCCCCCCGGAAGCTGCATTCTTAGTGAAAGGAGGGACAGTGTAGCTGCTGCTGATTTAATAGGGAAATCGATAGCTAGGCTAGTGTATTCAGTGTCCACTACAGTCCTGAAGGACTCATCTGATCTCTGCTGTAAGGACCGCACCCCAAAAAGCCCTTTTTAGGGCTAGAACATCAGTCTGTTTTTTTTTTTTGTGTGTAATCTAATTGCAGTTGCCTGCCTGCCAGCGTGTGTGTCAGGCTCACAGTGTATACTGTGCCCACTTGCCCAGTGCCACCACTCATATCTGGTGTCACAATAGCTTGCATTTAAAAAAAAACAAAAAACTTTTTTGACTGTAATATAATAGCAGTCAGTTTCCTTCACACGTGTGCGTTTCAGGGCCTGCCAGGGCACAGTGTGACACCAGTGCAACTCATATCTGGTGTAACAGTAGTGTACATTTAAAAAAAAAATACAGGGGGCTTGTTGTCACCTTTCGGGGACCCTTGGTGTTGTACGTGGCTGGGGGAGGAAGAGACCTTCAATGACATCAGTGAGGACAAGGAACGGGACATGGCTAGCTTGGTATCCAACCTTGTGCAAATGGGGAGTTTGCGGTTGTGCAAATGGACTGATTGCGGTTGTTTGCGGTGCGTTAAACGGGGAGTTTGGTCTGTCACTGTGAAGCGGGCGTAACCCTTACACTACCTGATCGATAAAACATCATACCTAATGTTTTAAAGTACGTTATTCCAAACAATTTAGGAATGTTAGGTGATTTATGGCCTTTATGCATTAAAACCAGACTCTGCATCAACTATGTAATTTTCCATAGGAGTTTTGACATGGATCCCCCTCCGGCATGCCACAGTCCAGGTGTTAGTCCCCTTGAAACAACTTTTCCATCACAATTGTGGCCAGAAAGAGTCCCTGTGGGTTTTAAAATTCGCCTGCCTATTGAAGTCTATTGCGGTTCGCACCGGTTCGCGAACATTTGCGGAAATTCACGTTCGCCGTTCGCGAACGGAAAATGTTATGTTCGCGACATCTCTACTAACCCTGTATATCTGGGATACAGCTATTTACTAACCCTCCATATCTGGGATATAACTCGGCTAGTTATTAACTCTCACAAGTGCATAGATGATAATGTATGTGGGCAATTTCATGTATTTTGAGTAGAAATAATATAATCAAAATCAATTAAATTTATCCCAAATCTCGCAATAGGAGGAGTCAAGTGTCACTAAATCTCTCATAACATCTCCTTGGCTGACATTAATTCCGTTTATTTGTATTCATATCAGAAAGACGTGATGACATTGATGGCTCTGGATATTTTCCAAAACCACATTCTTAAAGAATAAAAAACATTTCTTCCTTATCATTTCTCTGAAGATAAAACCTTTTCAGATGAGTAAGTGAAACAGCTCATCTCATCCGTTCTGACAGCAAAAACCAATCCCGACAGATCGCCCAAATCACCTCACTTGTTTATCAACGTTTGTTCCACATTTAGTTTGAAATGTTCTCCAGCCAGTCCTCACCTATAATTTTTGAGAACAGGCCACAATAAGGCAAAACAGGCTGGAATTGAGTGTTTGAGCCTTGAATATTAATAAGGAAATTGTAGTCAAATACTAACATTTTCTTGTCTCTTGCCTTGTTGAGAAGACACAAGTGAACGATGGCATTTGTGACACATGGCGCATGTTTGATATTGGCAGTTTTAGACAGAGTGAGAATGGCTCTCAAACGCAAATGTCTTATTATTACATACAAAAGAAAGCATATTTCTTAATGCTTTATTTTATTTTGTATTAAGATCTATTTTTTTATGCTTTGTTCTTCATTCTTGTTTCTTTGGGTTATGTAAACAAAAATTTGACTTTCCAAATCACCTGTAGAGGTTTGAGATCTGGGCGGATTGTGGAGTAAGTGCTAGCCCACTCTCTAAAAAAAAATTGAAACTTCTATACTTACCCTATATAGTAAGATAAGAGCAACCGAGCAGTTTAATTTATTTAGAGCCGTGTAGATCTGCTGGCCAGTGGACCCTCCACCTTTTTGGACCAACTGCAGAACCAGAGGTATAGATTGTTGAACTTGGTGGAATTGAGTCTTTTTCAACATAGATTATGGGTGGTTACTTTGTTAAAGATTTTCTTTGTGACTTTATGCTAACGAAATTTTAGCCAAAAGATAATCTTTTGGATTTTAAATCTCATCAATTCAAGTTTAGGAAATAGCCCTGTTTGTATTATTTGTTCCAAGAAGCTTGTTCTTCATTATAAGGAAAACATCCTGATTTATTTTCATTTTCTATCCAAATATGTTAGCTGTGGATTTACAGTCATTTAAAGGCACGTATGGTCCAATCCTTATACCTGAGTGACTTTCCACCATTTTTGAGCAACAGACAGAAGAGCTAGCTAAAATTTGAGTAATGTTTTTTTATGGGGGGCGAGGGGGGTTAACAGGTTATTTTCACTCATAATAATCCGTCCCATCTTTTTATTTTATTACATGTATTTGAGCACAAAATTTTGTATTGTATGAATTTATATTGTTATTTTTTTTTTTTTTTAAATGATAGCAAGGGTAGCCATCACTGCACTAAACTGTAAGGCTTGCGTGTTCCGAATCTGGAATTAAATTCTTAAAGTTTAATCTGTCAAAATGAAGCATGAAGAAATACCTCTTTTTTATTTTTTTTTTAAATAATTATCCCATTGTGTTACTTATCCGCGTTGTCGGCGTTCACCCCCTCTTTTTTAACTGATGACGGGTGAAAAGTTAAGAGTACCAATTACATGCTTTTTCTAATAGCACAAAAATACTATCAAGACACTTAAACTCATATTAACACCTTTTTAATGTATCTGTGTGTTGCAAACCCTGCCATTTTTCATCCTGCGAGCATCATTAAATTGATATTAGCAACATATCTTGACCCGCCGTCCGACTGCATTAATAATACCCACCAAGTATCATTTTCATTGCTAATTTATTTTGCATGGTTCCTGTTATAAATGGGAATGAGATTTAAAAAACGGCCAACAATTTTGGGGTTTGTTTACAAGAGAATTTCTTCTGTAAGACAGGGGCCAGGAAATCACTACGGCCCCCACCCACGGAATATTATCGTAAGGAAGATGCAATTTCTTTTCTTTCATAAAAATATATATATTTCTATTTAATTTTTCTTCCTATTTTGGACTATACAGCAGGAGTTAAAATTGTATAATTTGATTGTATAAAAAGATCCTATATCCTGCTCATTTTATCTCTTCCCCCCACCAAGAATCTTCCAACGAGGGAAGGCATTCATTTAACAGATATTTATTTTGCAGGAAAAACATTACCATCTTCATCATAACTAGGTCCAAAAGCTTAAAGCGGCACTGTCATGCCAAATTTACCTTTCCCCAATCGATTCCTCTTCTCTCCCTCTGTCAGGATCTGTTCTTCATTTCTTCCTATCTGCTCTAGTTTTCATTAAAACGTAAGAAAAATTAGGGACTATTTCTCTTATGGAGGTTTCCTACGCCGTGACCAGCAGTGACCAACGGTGAACAGCAATGACAAGCATAGGAGCAAAGTGTGCTTCGTTTCCGGCGGTCACAGCAATTTTCCCACAATCCTTACCTTTCCTCCCTGTTCCCGCGATGCTTCCCATCAGTATTGCCGAACGTCCTGTCACTTAGACAGAACGCCAGCAAAACTGCTGAATTGCGGTCTAACAGTTTCTCCATTCGTGTTAGAATGCAATTCGGGACTTTGTTCGTATCGGAATTTCATTTGAATGAATGAAACTCCGATCCTATTCATTGCCGCACTCATCTTGCAGTCGCTTAGTAGATAACCCCCTAATTCCCAAGGTATTAGGGAGCTATCTACTAAAAGGCTGAAAGACCTAAATTGGTCTTTCAGCCACATTTACTAATACTAAGTAAAGATTACTTAGTATTAGTAAATTGTGCCCCTACTTGCTATACCGCTGCTCACGGTAAAAAAAAAAAACCTATTGCCCCCACCCCTGTGCGACGGGTGGGGGCCATAAAGATAATAGGGGGGGACCTACTATCCTCCCCCCGGCCCCCACCCTTAAGCGGTGGGTGGGGGCCATAAATTACAATGGGGGGCCATAAAGATAATGAGGGGGGGACCTACTGTTCCCCCCCTGGCCCCCACCCCTGAGCGGCGGGTGGGGGCCCTAAGACAAATTCCCTCCCCCCCATCAAAGGTGACTAGGGGTCCCTAAGCCCCTAGTCACCCACCCCCCCACCCAAATACAAAGTTACCATCTACCTACCCCCCTCACCCTAAAAAAATGTGAGGGGGGAATAAAATAACTAACCTGTAAAGAAAAATTAAACTTACCATTTGACGTCTTCTTTTTTCTAAAATCTTAATTTTTCAGCCCCACAAAAATTTCGAACATAAAATAAAATAAAAAGCCGAGCGCAAAAAAAACAGACGAAAAAGAAAAAACTTGAGCACAAAAAAAATATCCTTCTTCACCCATGGAGGGCTCCGCGCAGACTGAGCTCTGCAGGGCGGGGGAAGCCTTATAAAGCCTTGCCCCGTCCTGCAATCAGGCTAAGAACACTGATTGGTTGGTTAAAGCCAATCAGAGTGCTTTTTGTCATTTTACACAGCGTGGGAAAATTCCAAAGAACTGTACCCACGCTGTGTAAATATCTTTATGGCCCCCACCCGTCGCACAGGGGTAGGGCAATAGGTTTTTCTTTGTTTTTTTACAGTGAGCAGCCACTGGCTGCTCACTGCTTACTAGACATGCCCCTACTCGCGGTATAAGTAGTATTAGTAAATGTGGCTGAAAGACCAATTTAGGTCTTTCAGCCTTTTAGTAGATAGCTCCCTGATACCGTGGGAATTAGGGGGTTATCTACTAAGCGACTGCAAGATGAGCCGCGGCAATGAATAGGATCGGTGTTTCATTCATTCGAATGAAATTTCGATACGAACAAAGTCCCGAATTGCGTTCGAACACGAATGGAGAAACTGTTAGAACGCAATTCGTCAGTTTTGCCAGCGTTCTGTCTAAGTGACAGGAAGCATCGCAGGAACAGAGAGGAAAGGTAAGGATCATGGGAAAATTGCTGTGACCACCGGAAACGAAGCACACTTTGCTCCTCCGCTGGTCACCGCTGTTCACGGCGTAGCAAACCTCCATAAGAGAAATGGTCCCTACTTTTTCTTAAGTTTTAATGAAAACTAGAGCAGATAGGAAGAAATGAAGAACAGATCCTGACAGAGGGAGAGAAGAGGAATCGATTGGGGAAAGGTAGGTTCGGCATGACAGTGCCGCTTTAATGTACTAAATCTATAAAACTTAGCTGATGCGGAAATATTGATCAACAAAGTATCGCTGTCACCATGTGTCTAACGCAATTCTGAGAACTCAACTCATAATTCCACTACCACCAGTGACCTTCTCATCTGACTCAACAGCACCAAAGGTGAGAAAGAGAGGAAAACAAAAAATAAGAATAATATTAAGAAAGGAGATGGGGAGAATGGATGTAAGGGAAGAAGGGATACAAAAACGAAGGGTTGGTGGTAAATAAAGGGGATGGGGAAGAATAATGCTGTGCATGACTCCGGAGTTCCATCCCCGCAGCCTTCGCATCCATCGAACCAGACAAGGAATCCCATCAAGGCCACCCAATCAGCCGCCAGGACCTCTACGGCTACCACCGCCCCCGGGTGGTCCACCTCAAGCTCCCTCCCTCAAGACAGCACCCAGTAGAGGGTACAACACACTTCCTGTTTATCTTAAAATATGTAGACAAAGTAGCAGAACTGAAAACAGAGGTAACTTGATTCATTTTTACAGTTCTGCTATTTTATCCTACATTTTGATATTCTCTTTGAATTTAATTTGAGTTCCTGGCAATTCTCACTTTAGTGAATAAAAATGTTACTGCTGAGGGCGGAGCCTAACCGCTGAAACGAACGGACGCACACTGCAGAAGCTCCGATCGACAATCGAGAAAAAACCCTCTAAAAACGGAATATTTCACTCCTAAAGACAACCACACAACCAGGGGAACTATCCTGACCTCATGAGACGAAAAAATAAAAAACTAGGGGCGGACAAACCTGCTCCAGGGCTGACGATAGGAGACATGTGGCGGCAAGCACGCAGCACGGGAGAATCCAATATGGCGGCCCTCCACGGAGGCTGCTCGGATTTCTACTCGGACGACTACTCTGAAGGCGCAGAGGAGGATTTCCTCCCACCACCAGCCCCTAAACAGCCGGCGAAACCTAATAAACCCACAGCGGACAAAGATGCTGACCTAGTTACTACCGGCGTACTGAAGGCACTGCTAGCCGACCTACAGAGGAATATCCTCACGGACGTCACTGCACTGAGGGGAGAGCTGCAGGGCCTGACAGGCCGCATAACAACACTGGAGGCCTCCTCCCAAGATCACCAGCAGCGTATATCCTCCCTCCAGATGGCCGTACAAGACTTACAACGCCAAAACGTATCATATGAAAGGCGCTTTGCTGCCCAAGAGGATAGCAGAAGGAGCTGTAATCTAAAGGTCAGAGGGGTCCCAGATGACCTGCCAGAGACGGAATTACCTCAAACGTTGAAAAAAATGCTGACGGCCATACAACCCGCCAGCCAAGCCAAACCCATCACTCCCACGGACTTTTTCAGAGTCCCCAAACCTTCCGGGGCCCCGGCCACAGCCACCAAAGATACCATCCTCACCTTCCGAAACAGGAAGGACAAAACGGCGATCCTCGCCACACTCCGAGGCAAGACCCCACTACAGTTTGAAGGCATGAGCCTGACATTCTACGCTGACCTGTCCGGGGCAACACTGGCATGGCGCAGGTCACTCCGTCCCTTCACAACCTTGCTTCAGCGCAATAATATAAGGTAGCGCTGGCGACCCTCCCAAACACTCCTCGTTCAACAAGGAGACAAAACACACCAAATCCACGACGCTCAAGAAGCAGCCAACCTCCTACAAACCCTGGGCCTACCACAGGTTACACATACCCAGGTGAGTTCCCAAGAGCCTACCTCCCCAAACCGCAACTGGGACCCAGCACGAATCCCTGCATTTGTGCCGAGAAATAATACACCGGACGCCTACGCCTCGATCACCAATTGAATGGAGAGGCATAGGCTATCCCACTCACCTGCATAGAACAGTGAACTACCTTCCAGAGCTCAACACTCTCGGACGCACCACTTGTCCAATATCCAATTGCGGAGACCTGATCCTCTGTCCACCGAATTACAAGCAACACCTTTTTATGTGGGCATCGGCCTCCACGGAACAACGCAGCTTACCCGAAAACCAACTCCGACTCCACGGACAGTTCTCCCTTATCCCCTGACAGCGACAACTCGGAAGCGCACTATGCACACAGATCGACTGCTCCTGCTCCTGACAACGTTCGCCTGCAACGACGTCCCGACATCAGATTTGCATACTAGACCACCGAGGAAGGCATCGGCCGACGGCGGGGTGCACTCGCAGGGACTTATGCTACCCACCGATGTTCTGGCCGCACTATCTAAACGCGCAACCCTGGGACATCATCTCTGAGTTGGACTTTTATTAGGACTGCTAATGTTAAGGACATGTTTTCAAGTATCCTCAGTTATTACTGGTCAAGCAATAGCCAGGCTGGTACCCCAAACCGCTGCCATGCGAGAGCGTTGTTCAGCTACATAAGTTAAGTTTTGTTGTGTTTGTGTTTTGTTTTGAGCCACTACTGTGACACTGACATGCATTGGGGGAATTCGGCCAATCCGGCACTTGAGCAGGTGCGATAACATAGTTTACCACATGGCGCAAAGCAAGCTTATTTCTATGCTTCGCGTTAAAATTACCCTACACACAGTAAGTCACGCTTTCCGTTTGACTTCCAGTTTCACCCACGCTAAGACATCTATTGGCTAATACACTACACCTTATACCATTAATTGACTGCCCTGGCAATTCACCTTAGCAACACCACCAATCATTTGAGAAAGTCAGCCTAGTTATGGGCGCCCTGGGCCCCCTGGGATGGGTGCCCTGAACCTGGCAGGATACGCTTCTACACACC
This sequence comes from Pelobates fuscus, assembly GCF_036172605.1. Lineage (NCBI taxonomy): Eukaryota > Metazoa > Chordata > Amphibia > Anura > Pelobatidae > Pelobates > Pelobates fuscus. The sequence goes on from NC_086322.1 coordinate 295,410,699, forward strand.
CTGAGCAGGCAATCGCTAATTTCATGTGCGTCAGTCTTCTGGCCCACTCAGCATGCTACCTAGCCGGACTCAGGCTAGCTAGAGACACCAGCTATCACCTGTAGACAGCACTAGGACTACTCAGACGGTTTTAGTCTCTTGTTTTAACGTTTATACTTCTGTATTAACTGTCTAGATCCGCTCTTAGGCTAGCTAAGCGTTCTGTGCGTTATGTAGACACGACCTAACAACATGTAGTATCTAACACTAATTCACTAAGCAAGCTAAAATACCGACAGTATACACTTTCATTTTGTGACCCATTCTTGTTTATTTTCTCAGGCCAGCCCTGACCTGTAATGCTCAGTCCGACTGTAATTATATAACGGCGGGACGCACATAGCTACTTGGTTTAGGCGACTTACACCAACCTGTAAAATGGCCCCGATTTACATTGTTTTAGGCAGCATGTATAACTTGAATGTTGCTATATGGGCATTCCTGTCTCTGCTCACACTTGAATGTTCCTCTCATGCCTTGCTTGTTAAGCTAACCAATTGCATTACTCGTTCTTAGTTCGGAACCCTGCACAGCCTCACCTGCATAACTTTTTGTTTCTGTGTTCTCAAGTATACTCTTTACACACAGTTCTGCTTTGAAGATGCAGAAGGTAGCTCTGCAGATACAGAGAAGAGCATTAGGGATGCAAGGAGTAGCTTTATTTCACATACCGTCTCCACAATGCCCTAACTAGCCCTAGCATAACAGCGACACACGTCCTCCTTAGTAACCGGACGTTCGTGAAACATGTATAGCATTCAGTCAGCTGTTATGTCTATTTCCTAAATCATATGTCAAACATACAAATTGCCAGTTAGTCCCATTCCTAAGGCTCACCCTCAAATAGTCAGCCAGCATGGCCTTTGCTTAATCATTTCGCAACACACCACTAGCGTCCACATAGCAGCAAGACTTAACATAGCACACGTACTTAACACAGCGAGACACTAAACTATCATAACTAACAGGGCAGCACACCTAACCATGCCACCAAGTGAGAATGTTTTTGCTATGTGCACATATATCCTGGCGTATCTATTGCAATGGCAGATGTCCCATAGCCTGTTTACTCTTAGTTATTATCATGCTAAAACAAAAACTAGGCTCTTTACCCAGACACCAGTAGGAATACTTTATAATGTACGTTTATGCTTTTTATTCCTCGGCAGCACTCCGTAGGCATGTGGACAGATCGCCTGTTCCCATTTAATCTTACTTAAACTAACATGTTTGCCTAATATTTTATTCGTTTTTTGTCTCTTGTGTTACTTTAATTTGTTAGCTTGCTACCTACCCATGTGTCACCAGATGGCGGACTATCATAATTTAGCAAGTTACCAACCGGATCTTATGGTCCATAACTTGTGTTATCTACGAAAGTTTAACGACAAAACAAAAAAATTTTAAAAAATGAGGCATCGCAACTCTGGAAATGTAATTTAATTTTGCGTATGTATGTATCAACCCTATACTGTAATTCACTCAAACGTTTCCTCCAATTTCTCTTCTGTACCCCGTATTACATGCCTTTAATAAAAGAAAGATTGACAAAAAAAAAAAAAAAGTGTTACTGCTGTACAAATACTACTACCACTGTATACACAACGTTACTGGTATTCAATAAATATTTCCCTGCTGGGGAAAAAATAAATAGTACCACTGTGTCAAAACGTTACTCGTGGACAAAAAAATACTACCACCGTACACAAAATGTTATTGGTATTAAAAAACACGTTACTGCTCTATAAAAAATACAATACTATCACTGAATAAAAATGTTACTGCCGTACAAAATAAAATACTACTCCTGTATACTAAAACTGTTGTACAAAATAATGCTACCATGGGAAGTAATAAAGTATCCCCCTGGACAAATAGGGAAGGGGGAACATGACTGCTGCCCAGGATGGTGGGCTCGAGTTAGGGAGCAACAATGTTGCAAATGGTGAAGGAGTTAAAATGGGAGAGCAGGGGTGGGGACTTACCAGTCAGCAGGAGTGGTTCAAAGCCCCTGACTGAATTTCCCACCCTCCCTCTTTGGTTTGTGGTGGTGTGTTGTGTGGTTTCTCTTTTTGTTTTCTTATTATCACAGCTGGCGGTTTTCCCCTGGACAGCGGAATCAAAAGGAAGGAGTATGACGCAAGGTCACCCTGGGGAGACTACAGCCGGGGCAAGGCTGATGGATAGTGACGCATGTGTTGGGCTCTTGGAGATTAAGTATGGAGAACTGTCTGTTGGGCCCTCACCCAACAGCGGACAGAAATCAAGAGTTTACTATGTTTAAATAAAGCTGTGGCCTTACCCACTTTAAAAGGAGTCCAATGTGTTATTGGGGCAACGGTGGGATGGATATGGGTCAGCAGTCATGTGCAAATTACCAATAATGCTACTGTAGTGAAAACAAAGGAGATTGAGTTATTGGTTGTGTTCTCCAGTATTTGTACGTAGAATGAATTCCCGCTATGTCACAATCCAGGAGATCCACGATGTATAAGAAGTGTTTATCTCTAGATATACTTTAAATATTTACATTACACATCAAGTAGATTTACCATGTGTTGAAAGCAACTTGCAAACCTTTCTTTTATCTGCTGTGAGAGAATGGACATTTTCTGTGGTCTAGCTGGAAAAAATGAGAATTTGTATTGAATTGATCAGTTGATTTGAGCAAACACAGCATCAACCCCATCAACAAGTGTAAGCTCTTGAGTAATTCCCACACCTTTCCGTTCCGTGACTTGGCAGAACGGCTTGATAACAAGGCTCCGTGTGGCTGTAATATTTGCACAGATTAATCAGCGCTCATCCCGTGATATTATTTGTTAAGTATCTGTAAACTTTCTCGTTCAACGGGGCAAAGGTACGAATTCAAATCACTAATTCAAATCTGTGCCAAGAACGTAGTTCCTTATAGTATATGGAAACTTTTTCAACTGTGAAGGAATTCCCAGAGAATGTGAATGATCATTGGACGTGGTATATCATTCTCTGGGATATTATTAATAGCATAGTTCAATTCATCAGCATGTCTGTGAAAAAATATGAAAAAAATAATAAAAAATATGACCAGTGTTGGGAATATATACAAACCCTTCTAGGGGTGTCCACGGGGGTGGGCCAGAGGGGATTTGCCCATTCTCTGTGTAATTTGTGTGCATGGTTATTCTTTCCCAATAATCACCGTAAATACTTATTATCTATTACTCTTTCATCGTTCTATCTTCTTGTCCTCGTTCAGCTTACTGTAGCAGAATGTTGGAATATGGCGTTATAGACAGAACACATCTTCTTCTAGGGAATCAGAAATTTTTCTGATAGTGCCAAATCCCATTTCACACACCCCTAAACCCTTTTGAAGCATTTGCTTGGACAAAAAGCACAGTTGGTGGAAGTGTACAACACACTCAATTTCTGATGCCACCACCTTCTCATTTGGCAATTGGGGAATTCGGCAATTTGGGCATTCCGGACTTTGGCAATTCCCTAACCCTAACCCTTCCACTAACCCTACCCCTAACCCTAGTAGGGTTAGGTTTAGATTCCTGTCATCATTCCCTTAATTTTCCCTCCCTCTCCTGTTTTGCCACTTTTCAGAAATCCAAAGCACTTCGGGAATTCCGAAATTCGTCAATTCGGACATTCGGAAGCATCCGAATGTCCAAATTGCCGAAATTCAACCGAATCTAAATTCGTAACGAAACGAATTGCACATGTCTAACTTCTCATGATGCCATGTTAAGCCTCCTTCATTCTGCCATGAGACTTTGTGTGAGTTTGGGCATTCCTTTCATGGCACCACGTTCCCTGCTGCTTCTTGTAACGTGACGATTTGTATTGTATACAAAATTGCTGATTTTCTTTTTAGTGCAAGTGACTTGTGCAAATACACCAGAAGTGACCGCACAAGGACAATAAACTATCCTAAAACAGAGGATCAGGGAGCAGAATACAGAGGTCACACCAATGACATTATCCCGAACTAGATTACAACAGAGATTTGTTTATATTGCCGAATATGAGTTACCGTATCACTCATGAAAAAGTAAAAGACTGACAGGTTCATCGCCTCGGACTTTCTATGGCCTACCTGATAGGCGTGTTTCATCCTGTTCTGCTCTTTTAATGACCCTCAAATGGTTAATACGCTCCACACCCAACCTGTTTAAATCCCAGCTGAATGTGAACACTGAAAGTTGGATTAGACAGTACAGCATGACATTGGAGTTTCGCAGGTGTGCTTAGCTCGGTGTAACCTATTGAATTGATTTTCTCGAGCTGTTGCCGCAGCCCCGCAGAGAGTAACATTTACTCTGCAAAGTCTAAAGAGGGCCAGTGTTAAATTGCTTTTCCCTGTCCATAATACAGAATCATTTTATCTGCCTGATTATTTATGTACAGAGGAAGACCGGGGAAACATCGCCCAAATACCTCGGAAAGAAAATGTCTGCAGAATAATTTACTGTTCTCAAGGAAAGTGGAAGAACTTTAAACTTACTGAAAAAGAGTAAACTAAAAAAAAAAAAAAATGTTTTCCTGTCGAATAACCTGCAGCCGTACCAAGCTCACCCTAGCAAAAAAAACAAAACAATTCTCTGCAGTACAGGAAGATCTACTGTACCTGAATTAATAAAAATGATGGCTTTGATTGTACATGTGCAGACTGCATGACTAATATTGTCATATGATTAAATATGCCGGATAAACAATTCTCACATTTTTCCAGTGCACAAAGTTATGGTGAATTAAATAAGTATGAAAAACGTTAGAGAGATAGGGAAAGAAAAGGTAATGAAGGGAGAGAGAGAGACAAGCAGGGAGAGAGACCATCCTTTTTACTGGTGTTAATCAAAAAAGGCAAGCTTACATTTTTCCAGTAAAAAAAAGCAGAAGAAATCTGTCTTGAACCAAAATGACAATCATACATCGTTCCCACAGTCCTGTTAATGACTCGACTGCTGACCCATACCATTCCCACCGTAGCCCCCCAATAACACACATGACACATTCTTATATATTCTTATATATATAAAGGACCAATATAGGCACCCAGACCACTTCAGCTCAATGAAGTGGTCTGGGTGCCAGGTCCATCTAGGATTAACCCTTTCTGCTGTAAACATAGCCGTTTCAGAGAAACGGCTATGTTTACTTTAGGGTTAGTCCAGCCTCTAGTGGTTGTCTCATTGACAGCCGCTAGAGGGCTTCCGCAAGGGCCGGACTGGCCCACCGGGATAGCGGGGAGTTTCCCGGTGGGCCGGTGGACTTGGGGCCGGCAGTGCAGCATTCGATACGTTTCTTTTTCCCTCCTGTGAGGTTTTGTGTGAGGCTGGGGCAGACAATTACCGAAGTGGCTGCTACACAGACAGAGGGGGCAGCCAGCTGCAGCAGGGAGGAGAGAGAGTCTCTCCCACACTGCCAGCTCCTCTGCACGGCCTGTCTGGTAAGGATCCAGCCCCTGCACTGGAGCTCCGCCCACCAGCCTCAGCCTGGTAAACTTCCACACAGGAAGAGGAAGTACAGGAAGGATCCACACTGCCAGGGACAGGTAATTGTATGATTGATACTGAGAGAGAGAGAGAGTGAGAGGGAGAGTGTGAGAGAGAGAGATAGTGAGAGAGAGAGTGAGAGAGTGTGAGAGAGAGAGAGAGAGAGTGAGAGTGTGAGAGAGAGAGTGTGAGAGAGAGAGATAGTGAGAGAGAGAGTGAGAGAGTGAGAGTGAGAGAGTGTGAGAGAGAGTGAGAGTGTGAGAGTGAGAGAGAGTGAGAGTGAGGGTGAGAGAGTGAGAGTGAGAGAGAGAGAGAGAGTGAGAGTGTGTGAGAGAGAGGGTGAGAGTGTGAGAGTGAGAGTGAGAGAGTGAGAGTGAGAGAGTGAAAGGGTGAGAGAGAGAGAGGGTGAGAGAGAGAGTGAGAGTGTGTGAGAGAGAGAGTGAGTGAGTGTGAGAGTGAGAGAGAGTGTGAGAGTGAGAGTGTGAGAGTGAGAGTGTGAGAGTGAGAGAGAGAGTGTGAGAGAGAGTGAGAGTGAGAGAGAGTGAGAGTGAGGGTGAGAGAGTGAGAGTGAGAGAGAGAGAGTGAGAGAGTGAGAGGGTGAGAGAGAGAGTGTGAGAGAGAGTGAGAGAGTGAGAGTGAGAGAGTGAAAGGGTGAGAGAGAGAGAGGGTGAGAGAGAGAGAGTGAGAGTGTGTGAGAGAGAGAGTGAGTGAGAGTGAGAGAGAGAGAGAGAGTGGGAGTGTGAGTGTGAGAGAGAGAGAGTGTGAGAGAGAGAGAGTGAGAGTGTGAGAGAGTGAGAGAGTGAGAGAGTGAGAGTGTGAGAGAGTGTGAGAGAGTGAGAGAGTGAGAGAGTGAGAGTGTGAGTGAGAGAGTGTGTGTGTATCAGTGAGCTTGTGGTGTGCTTGTGTATATCAGTGAGCTTGTAGTGTGCATCAGTGAGCTTGTGGTGTGCTTGTGTGTGTATCAGTGAGCTTGTAGTGTGCATCAGTGAGCTTGTGGTGTGCTTGTGTGTTTGTCAGTGAGCTTGTAGTGTGCTTGTGTATCAGTGAGCTTGTAGTGAGCTTGTGTGTTTGTCAGTGAGCTTGTGGTGTGCTTGTGTGTATATCCGTGAGCTTGTAGTGTGCTTGTGTGTGTAACAGTGAGCTTGTGTGTGTATCAGTGAGCTTGTGGTGTGCTTGTGTGTATCAGTGAGCTTGTAGTGTGCATCAGTGAGCTTGTGGTGTACTTGTGTGTATCAGTGAGCTTGTAGTGTGCTTGTGTGTATATCCGTGAGCTTGTAGTGTGCTTGTGTGTGTAACAGTGAGCTTGTGTGTGTATCAGTGAGCTTGTGGTGTGCTTGTGTGTATCAGTGAGCTTGTAGTGTGCATCAGTGAGCTTGTGGTGTACTTGTGTGTATCAGTGAGCTTGTAGTGTGCATCAGTGAGCTTGTGGTGTGCTTGTGTGTTTGTCAGTGAGCTTGTAGTGTGCTTGTGTATCAGTGAGCTTGTAGTGTGCTTGTGTGTGTATCAGAGAGCTTCTGTGTGTCAGTAAGCTTGTGTGGGTCAGAGCACTTCTGTGTTTGTCATTATCAAGCTTGTGTTGGTCAGAGAGGTTGTGTGTGTGTTGAGCTTGTCTGTAGTTAGGTTGTGTTTGTCACTGAGTTTGTCTCTAGTGTGCTTGAGTGAATGTCAGTGAATTTGTGTACAGCAGTAAGCTTGTCTGTAGTGAGCTTGTGCATGTGTCAGAGAGCTTTTGTGTTTATCAGTGAGCTTGTCTGTAGTGAGCTCTTTTGTGTCAGTGAGCTTTTCTGTAGTCAGTGTGTGTGTGTGCCATTGAACTAGTGTGATTTATTAATGTGGGACATTCTTTTAATATATATATATTTTCTGAAATTATACAATTGACACACTGATGCCGATATGCTGATATTGGCATGGAGTGTTTCCCTGCTTAAAGAATTGTCCCCAAGCAGAGCCAGTCACAACGGACAGGGAGCGTCCTGGAGGGTGGTGGTTATAGCACTGTAACACCCATGGATCATCTAGAGCGAGGGGCTGCAGGTAAGACAAAAGTATTCTTCAAAGTGCATACATATAAACAATACAAGCATACTATGTGACACAATGAATTAGAGGGCTGAAATAATTTTTTTCCAGGGCTGCTTTCTGTTCCCAGTCTGGCCCTGGCTTCCGCGGTTCTCACTGTGATAATCACAGTGCGAAGACGTTGGGCGTCCATAGGATAGCATTGAGTAATGCCCAGAAAGAAAATGTCTGACTGTTTGAATGCGCGCGGGGCTCTTGCCGCGCATGCGCATTTGGCGCTGCTGTCGGCAGAGGGAGAAGAGTTCCCCAGCTCCAAGGGAACCCGGCACTGGAGAAAGGTAACTGTTTAACCCCTTCAGCCCCCTTCAGCCCAGCGGGATTGGGACCCTGAGGGTGGGGGGGACCTATTAATACTATAGTGCCAGGAAAACAAGTTTGTTTTCCTGGCACTATAGTGGTCCATTAATTATTTAATAATGCTGCTTTTTTTTTTTTTTACTGATATCTATGTTTCAAATGTACTTATTATGTCCACAATGCTTCTCTGTGAGAAATATGTGATTGAATATTGCCTAACATTAATAGGAGAATTAGTGTTGGAAGGGGTGGTTCAGCTTAGCTGTAGAATTTGCAGAAGAGGTGAAATTTTAGTGATTTAGGAAAATAATTTTGAAAAACCAATACAGACATAACGGGGATAACTATACCCTCCTCCTGTTAGTCAACAACCCTATTCACGCTTAGTATTAAAGCAGCACTATAGTGTTAGGAATACAAAGATATAATCGTAACACTATAGGAATCATGTGGCCTGCCCTTCCCTTGTGCCCCCCGCCTACCCCCAAACGATATCAAGGGCTAAATAACCCTTTAAACACTTACCTGATTACAGCGCCGAGATTCCTCTGTGGTGGATCGGGTCCCTCCTCTGTCGAACCTTATTTGCGCATGCAAAGCTGGAGAATGTCCAACTTTGTTTCACAGAGTGAAACTCCATTAAACAGCAGGAAGCTCGCTTAGTGTCTGTGTCTTAACCCTGCAATGTAAACATTGCTGTTTCTCAAAAACGGCAATGTTTTACATTGAAGGTTAAAGGAACAGGGACACTGTACCCAGACCACTTCAATGAGATGAGGCGGTCTGAGTGCCTACAGTGTGTGTCCCTTAACCCTTTAAGGACCAAACTTCTGGAATAAAAGGGAATCATGACATGTCACGCATGTCATGTGTCCTTAAGGGGTTAAATATTGCATAGTTTTACTAAACATATATTTATAGTTATTCTCAATTCTTTCTTCATTTAAATATTTTCACCGATTTATCTAAATACCTCTGCAAGGAAGTAACATCCAGCCCCGTCTATATAAATCCCTACTTTTGTACCATCTGTTAATACTGTTATGTAAAAACAATAAATCAATCCAACTTTTATCCATTTTGAGAATTTTCAATTTACGTAGCTTTGTGCATTATTTTAAGGTTTTTGTTTTGTTTTGTTTTGTTTTTTTTGTTTTAAATCTATACTCAAAGCTTTCTCCAAAGACTGGAATTTTGTACAGAAACAATCTAATTTAACTTTTTCCATTATTATATAATAAAAATAGGTCCTTGACTCACTGCCTTGGGTTCCAAGGGTGGCAAACGTGCCTATGCCACAAGCTCCTGGAGGAGCCTGCTACCTAGTTTCCTCCCTGTAAAAAAAATGAACTTTTATAATAATGATTCTGCTTGCTACTTATTCATATGTATTTAAGTTCTTCTTTGTTATTGTTGGGTGGCTCGCCTTGTATCAAGCATATTATAGTTCTTCTGTGTCACTTAAAAATATAACGCTATCAGACTTTCCTGCCTTTTCTTATAAAAGAGATTTATTCTTCTTGTTTTGTAAATACAAAGCCAGTATGTCATTGATGTTAAATAGGTCAACAGTTGATGGTACACGCTTGACATTCAGAATGCGGAGACACTCTCACAGCTGATGGTACACGCTGGGCATTCAGAGTGCGGAGACACTCACAGCTGATGGTACACGCTGGGCATTCAGAGTGCAGAAACACTGTCACAGCTGATGGTACACGCTGGGCATTCAGAGTGCGGAGACACTCTCACAGCTGATGGTACACGCTGGACATTCAGAGCGCGGAGACACTCTCACAGCTGATGGTACATGCTGGATATTCAGAGTGGGGAGACACTGTCACAGCTGATGGTACACGCTGGACAGTCAGAGTGCAGAGACACTCTCACAGCTGATGGTACACGCTGGACCTTCAGAGCGCGGAGACATTCTCACAGCTGATGGTACATGCTGGACCTTCAGAGCGCGGAGACACTCTCACAGCTCATGGTACACGCTGGACAGTCAGAGTGCAGAGACACTCTCACAGCTGATGGTACACGCTGGGCATTCAGAATGAGGAGACACGCTCACAGCTGATGGTACACGCTGGACATTCAGAGTGCGGAGACACTCTCACAGCTGATGGTACATGCTGGATATTCAGAGTGCGGAGACACTCTCACAGCTGATGGTACACGCTGGACAGTCAGAGTGCAGAGACACTCTCACAGCTGATGGTACACGCTGGACCTTCAGAGCGCGGAGACACTCTCACAGCTGATGGTACACGCTGGACCTTCAGAGTGCGGAGACACTCTCACAGCTGATGGTACACGCTGGACATTCAGAGCGCGGAGACACTCTCACAGCTGATGGTACACGCTGGACATTCAGAGTGTGGAGACACTCTCACAGCTGATGGTATACGCTGGACATTCAGAGTGCGGAGACACTCTCACAGCTGATGGTACATGCTGGATATTCAGAGTGCGGAGACACTCTCACAGCTGATGGTACACGCTGGACATTCAGAGCGCGGAGACACTCTCACAGCTGATGGTACACGCTGGACAGTCAGAGTGCAGAGACACTCTCACAGCTGATGGTACATGCTGGACAGTCAGAGAGCGGAGACACTCTCACAGCCGATGGTACACGCTTGACCCTCAGAGCGCGGAGACACTCTCACAGCTGATGATACGCGCTGGACAGTCAGAGTGCAGAGACACTCTCACAGCTGATGGTACATGCTGGACATTCAGAGTGCGGAGACACTCTCACAGCTGATGGTACACACTGGACAGTCAGAGCGCGGAGACACTCTCACAGCTGATGGTACACGCTGGACATTCAGAGAGCGGAGACACTCTCACAGCTGACGGTACATTGTATACATGTATATTGCAGAGTTTCTGTTCTGTCTGTATAGCTAGCTGATTAAATAGACCTGTCTGTCAATCCATATATTCACCAATGCATACTCTATTTACATGTATTTATCGGTAATTTATTTGTGTTGAATGTTTTAGCCTCCTTTCTCATTTGGAATCCTAACCTCAGAAGCATGTGTGATGAATGGAAAAATTTGCCCTGAATTTATTTCGTTTACATAGTTGGCATGCACTGGCTGGGCAAAGGGACAGCAGTATTCAGGGTTCAGTGCGGCTCCGTCGGAGCTCGCCCTAGTGTGGCTGAAACATAATATAATCTGTAGCATGTGTGAGTTACCGCAGGGTCAAGAATTAAAGGGAGCACCTGCGGTCCATTTTCACTGGCAAAGGTCTAAACCGCATGGTAGCTGGCACATGCCCAGAAATCCCTGTTTAGCTATGAGATTTGTAAATATGCGCGCATTAGATGGTCTGCTATTTTGGGCTCAGCGTGTTTCAGGAAAATAAAAACCTCTCTTATCAGATTAGTCTTCACCTCTATCTTGCAGACGCCAGAGAAAAAGAACATTACATTTCGTTAGGATCTGTTTGTGCTGGCCATGACTAGCTGGCAATGAGAGAATATCGTGGCCACGTCTGGTAAATAATAGGGCAATATATATATCACCTTCTCGATCTGTCTCGATGTCAATGGTATATGCAATATGTTACCCTATACTTTTTAATAGAATGGATAAGACCTCTAGATTGTTTTCTGATCACAGCTGAGATACACTAGTTTCGATTTTATGCCCTAATTTACGGCCCGTTTTTTTGCTATCTAATACCAGCCATTGGGCAGTAAAAAAAGATGAATGCCTTTCTGATGGTCCATCTTGTCTTGAAGACGTCAGGTGAGAGGGGAGTTGGGTACCGGGAAAACCATTAAAGGAACACTATAGTGTCAGTAATTCAAAACTGATTACAGATGTGTATTCCTGACACTATAGGTCTAAACAGCTGTTTTGTCAGGTAGTTAAAATCCACTAAGCGGTGAGTATAGGGTGTTTTAGACCCCATCATGCTTTCAACTAGTAAGCTAAGGTAACAATGTAAATCATTGGATCCAACCAAAACTGTGAAAACAAAAGATGAATAAAAATATAAAACATCGCAATAGAGAATAACATGAAGGTAGTTCTCTTATTCTAAAACATCTTTCCTCATGAGATCATGCATTGGACACTGTGATGTTCCTGACCCATGTACAAATGGGGTGTTGTCAGCAACACCACCAGAGCATGAGGCCTTTGCTGTGAGTTTCATGGTGGGCCATTGTAAGTTTTGTGTGAGAGCTTGCAGAAATGAAGATGTCCCTTAGACTGTGAGCGCATCCTTGTAGGGTTGCATGTTTGAGCTGTGGAGCTTGTAAAGTCCGTGTAACTCCTGGCAAAATGTAAGAAGAAGGGGTGGGGACTTAAAGCTTTTTATTTCTTTTTTAAAATAAAAAAATATATACATTTGCTCGCAGCTTTTCCAGTTGTGTGAGGTATATGAAACCAGGATAATTAACTATAAGGAAACCAGATACAAGGAGACCTATGTAGGATCCCATGGTGTGCCCGGGGTTTGCGTAAGTGGTGCTTTGTGACGTTTGGTGGCACAAGTGACCCATGGTTGTCAGATTGCTGAGAACATGGAGTGAGTATTTAAGGAGAAGGCAGCTAGTTCCTTCATTCTTTTTATGTCTTCAAATGTGTTTATCCATTCTGCTATGGAGGGCATTTGGGTTAATCTACAGTGGAGAGGTATAAGGAACTTAGCAGCCAAGAGAAGGAAGAGCAGGCACGATTAACATAGTTTGGCAAGAGATGTTCCTGTGTGAAGGAGAAGTATCTCCGCAGGGTCTGCCATGATTTGTAAGCCACTAGCAATGCTTATGAGTTGGATAACCCATTCTCATAATTGTTTGATAGGTGGACAAAGTCACCAAATATAGAGGATCGTGCCTTTATCTGCACCGCGGCGCCAACATGTATCTGGGATACTGGGATTCCAACTGTGCAATTTGTCTGGAGTGTTATACCTTCTTGTGAGGAGTTTTAGGCATACTTCCAGATGTTTACAACTGGTAGCTTATGTAAAAGTAATTTAAAAGAACGTTTGCCATTGATGCACAGAGAGGGTGATATTTAGGTATTTTTTCCTATAAGATGGTGTATGATGAAGTGTTTGTGTCAGGGGTTGAGAAGTAACTTGTAAGCTTTAGATAGCATAAGTTTAGAACAAGTTTGAGAGGAGCATTTGAGTTCAAAGTGTGTTGGGTGTCATAATCTACCCTCTTGGATTGGCAGTGAACATTTAAAGTATAAAAGCGGATGGTGTTTGAATTAATCGATACCAAAAGTCGATTGCAAAAGTGGATTCCCTGCCGTGTAGGTAGGTGTCTAGTGAGGTAAGAATGTCAGAGACTTGGGCATTATGTTTATTGGGGAAGCAAGTGGACAGCCAGGTTATGAGTTCCACTAGTATGTTAGGGTTATGAGATAATGAAAGAAATGGGGACCATCAGGGGATAGTCCAGTTTTGTTCCTGTGTTTGTGCCATATGGACCTAGTCGGATGAATCGTGGGGTGATGTTGAGGGTATAGTGTTGTTTGGTCGGCCAATTTCCATTCTAGGGTTGTTATTGGTCTGTCAAGGATTCTTGCTTCTAGGGTCTTCCTTGTTTTATCTGTTTGTTTACTTTCTTCCTTTTCTTTGGATTTTACCCTGGGTGGAGAGGCAGTACGGCGATGTTAATGGTCTCAGTGGATATCATATGTTCATATTCGACTTTTCCAAGTCACCCTAGCATATTTGTACTTGCATATATATACCTGCCTTATACTCACCATGTCTTGAATCTCATATATCTTTGACCATCTAATTTTTCATGCACATCTAGACATGGTTGAATAGCTTGTGCATTAATTAACTTTTATTTTCTCAATATGTGTCCTATCTATGCTAGCCAGGTAGACATCTTTACTATTTCGTATTTCGTAGAAATATTAACAAAAAGGAACAGTATATTATATTTGTGGAATTGCAACGTATGAAGGTGTTTAGTTGCACATTTTTCATTGTTCGTAGTGCTGAAAAAGGTTATTTTTCTAGGCAGGATGCGACACGTCTTACATTTCTCACATTTATGAAATTGGGTTATCTTGAACTTATATTAATTTGGTATAACTTCCTGAATTCGGGGTAGATTACTTGGACCTAATCTATTTTTTTTATTGGTTTTCTTGTATAGTATTTTTGTTTTTTTACTGATAAGAGCCCACCTAATATTATATCACCTTTAAGTATCCCCAAGCCTTTTTTGAATTGCTCGATTGATGAGATGGGCCTGCTTGTTATATCTATTAATAAATGCAAATGATCAAATTATTACCATGTAATGGTTGATTCTTGTGTTTGTTGATTAAAAGATGTTCTCCATCGAGATTTATTCCACCCTTTATACTTTCTTCCAAAAGACATGGGTTAGGTTAGGGTATCTTTTTTCTTGGACTCTGTCGATTAAGATGTAACTTTGTGCCAAAGTTTTCATTATTTTTATTCTCATAATTTGCCCCTTGGGAATATTATTCAACCCGTTTTTATGGTGACAACTTTTATAATGGATATAACTATTGGATCGGTTAGTTTAAAAAAGTTCTGGAATTCATTTTATGGTGAAAAAGTGTGATGTCCAATAAGTTAATTCAAGTTTTTCCTATTTCTGATGTAAAATCGAGGTCATATTGATTATTGTTAATATATTTAAGGATTTTGCCTTGGCGCAACTGGTATAAACTGATAGGGCACTATTTCTTTATTCCACACTGGAGTAGGTCATTGACACAGACTGGATGTGGGGAAAATATGTTTTTTTTAGGGCGGAAGGGATCTATGTGTTGTCAATTGCCCAATGCCCACTGGCCTTTTCCTTTCACATTTTGAAAATTGCAATTCTTCTAATTAATTTACTCCTCTCGCTGGTCCCCCCTTTTCACCAATACAAAATTCTAGAAGTGCTCTATCTTGTTTTTTTGAGATATAGTAATATAATTATGACAACGTGATAACTCAGAAATGGCATTGCAGATTGCAAAAATGGCTGATATTGCGTATGTATCAGGCCAGGCAATATTGTAACCATGTTTGCATTTCAGCACAATAATAAATGCCCCTTTTCGCACCTTTTTTGACATGCTCAAATATTTCTCCCTATATTTTTAATGGACGATATACCCTTAACAAAATGTTATTTTCGGTAAAATCGGTTCGTCCAGAGGTTTAGTGGTTTAACCCCTAAAGGACACATGACATGTGTGACATGTCATGATTCCCTTTTATTCCCTAAGTTTGATCCTTAAGGGGTTAAAGGGACAATGGCTAAGCAGTGCTGGTTTGAGAAGTTATTGCAAAATGTCAGCTTATACTCCCCACTGTGGCAGACTGCATGCATAAATTTTTCTTTATCGGTGTAACACTGAAATCTTACCAGCACAACTTGAGCCACCTCTGCTGAGGCTCTGGCAGATGTCCCATCCGATTCAATTATCAATCTTTATAATTGCAGCTATAAGCACGCACAACACATTGCATTAGGGTGTGCACCCAGAGAAAATGACTATCTAAATGTTACCAATTTAAAAATTATATAAAAAAACTCATTTTTGCTCTTATATCAATCTTAGTTAAAGTGTTGTTATTATGCTCAGAAGAGCATGGAATGGAAGATTGTCCAAGCTGTCTAGGTGATGGTCCTCAGTGGAGACTTTGGCCATAAAGTTATTCTGAGGTTGTCAAAGAAATTTGACCAATGCCTCGGAAGCCAGCCTTAAATCTAATTTTCGATAGTGGGGACAAGTATTTAATATCACTGGGTGGCTACGGACTACTTCTGACAAGCGTCCGCCCTGTGGATCAGTTATTTTTTGTTTGTTTGTTTTTTAAACGTTGGATATCAATACACTTGAAAAAAATAAAAATGACAAATTTTAACCCTTAGAATGCCGCGACTCGAGAGAGAAGCGACAGAGCGTGAAATGTCCAATAATAATGGAGGGAGACGCGGCGTCTAATGTACTTATTGACAATTTCACACCATTAACTAAATCGTTGTCAGAATTTCAAATAACGAAATATGAACGCGAGCCAAGGTCGTAACTGTGATTTAAGAAACAAAACACTTGCAACTCAATGCTCGGCTCTGTAAATCGACTTTTCTTTAATGATTCTG
This sequence comes from Pelobates fuscus, assembly GCF_036172605.1. NCBI lineage: Eukaryota > Metazoa > Chordata > Amphibia > Anura > Pelobatidae > Pelobates > Pelobates fuscus. Next base: position 295,426,731 of record NC_086322.1, read on the forward strand.
TGCGTTAGGAGTAAGTTACTTTGTATGGATACAATGAATTGGGTACTGTAGTTATTGCCGGATGTTAAAGTCACTACAAGGTTAACACTACGCATGCCAGCGAGGGTTTACGCCAAGCAGCCTCTATTTATCCTTGTAACGTTAGGTATCTACGAGATAGAGGGGCACCACTGCAAAGCATCGCTAATCAGGTCCAGTACATTCAACTGAAGGATTCTGCTGCGCCTCCAATACCTGCTTTGCCTCGGTTTTAATTCTAAAAGCCAGTAATTGAAAGATTAATTCCAGCAGGCGAGATGAATCTAAGGCTATTAGACTGCAAGTTCCCTGGGGCAGAATCTCTCCACTTGCACATGCTCTCATCCACCGGTTCGTCTCATCCTCTTTGTTTGGTGCAGTGTTATATTACCCGGTAATGTGATTTGGTAGAGAGCTGCGTGCACTGTTGGGTTTCCATAAATAAATTATATGGATGTAAACGGTGATCGCCGGCTGCCTGAACTAACAGTACTTTCTGCAGGGCTTTGAAAAATCTAAGATAACAGACCCGGATTATTGGGTGCTACAGATCCACCTTAATGGCTACAATTTATAGACAACTCAGATTGTTCCAATCTGGGAATCCAAAGGATACTGCAGTCTGTGGAAACCAAATATCTTAAAGGAACAATTAAGGCTGGAGATGACCCAACCGATGTATATAAAAAAAATAAAATAAAAATGAAATAACTATACATTAGACATATTGTTAAAACGCATGATATTTAACCCTTTCCTGACGTTAAGGTCTGCTATGCTGTTCAACAAAATGAGGGCCCTTATGATCAGGCCCTTTCTGCAGCCCGGATACTTACCCTCCTTGCTGGATCCGATCGGGGGGGGGACTGCCTTACAATCAAGGCAGTTCATCTGCAGCAAATCCCACTGACCTGAGTCATGTGATTGCATGACACTGTGATCATATGACTCTGATCGCCTGGATAGCAAGATTGCCTGCAGGAGAACTCCCTGGGTTGTCAGACAGACCCCCAATATATAAATAATAAAATAACATAGTTATGTAAAAAAAAAAAAAATTTAGAATAAAATGGACACTATAGTCACCAAAACCAAACAGGGTATGTCCCTACTGTCTCACTGCTCAATTCTCTGCCATTTAGGAGTTAAAGCATTTTTGTTGCTGTTTATTCGGTCCTAGCCACACCTCCCCTGACTGTGACTAATACAGCCTGCATGGAAAAAAATGGTTTAATTTTAAATCAGATATTACCTTACTTTAGAAGTTGCTGTCTCCTGCTCTGTAAATTTAACTTTACTTAAACACAGGGGTCTCCTGTAAGGTCTACCAGGCTACTAACAGTGCAGGAGACATGACATTCTAAATTAAACAGACTGTGCAAAGCATGGAGTCAAAACATTAGATCTCACTTTACAGGAAGTGTTTAGGAAGGCTGTGTAAGTCACATGCATGGAGGTGTGACTAGGGCTGCATTAACAAAGTGTTTTAACTCCCTAAGGTCAGAGAATTGAGCAGTGAAACAAAAACATTTTTGGTGACTATGGTGTCCCCTATATATATATATATATATATAGAGAGAGAGATAATGTAATTGTATTAATTATATATTGGGGGACCTACCTGACAACCCATGCAGAAAGTCCAGAGAATTTAATTTGCAAGCCTTATATATTACTCTGTACATTTTCAAAACTCCATAAAACCTGTACAGTGGCGACACTGTTGTACTCGTAAGACATTGCTGAATACAAATATGTGTATTTTATTGTAGTAAAAGCAAACGGTATTATGGCATTTACAGTTAAAACGCTATGTAGAACTTGTTAAATAACGACATTTCTTAATTCCTCACCCTTTTTTAAATTTTGTTCAAATTAAATTGTTTCATATATAAATATTTTATGTCATATGAAAGCCCTATTTCTGCTGAGCAAAATGATACATAATGTATGATATATAACAATAACTTAGTATGAAAGAGGTAAATTATGGTTAAACAGACATATACGTAACTCACATTCCAGGGTATGTTTTGGCTCAGAACTCCGTCCTTAAGGGGTTAAATTATGAGGTTCCAACATTTAGTGCAAAGTTCAGCAATCAGCACAGCTTCTGCAATGACAGCTCACCAAACCAGGAAGTTAATCAGCTCACTTAAAGTGAAACAATACGGTGAAGCTACTCCAAATTTTAAATATATTATATTGATAATTTATGAAATGTAATGTAAAAATGCAATAATTAAACAGATACTTACCATTAAAGTTCCATGTGGATAGACATTTAAAGGAACACTATGCCGTTAAGAACACAAAATTGTCCCTCTGTGATTAACTATAGGTCTGCCCCCTCCACACCTGGGGATGAAATGTTTACTCTTCACTTACATGTTTTACATTGCAGGATTAAGGGGACAGGGACACTACACCTAGACCACTTTGAAGAGATGAAATGGTCTGGGTGCCTATAGTGTCCCTTTAAGTAAAGCTTCTTGAAGCTACAGACAGACCCCTCTCTTTCAGGGTCTCAACCTCTAGTCAGGAATGTCTCATTATACTCTGTGAGGACTGATCTTATCCCATAATAATATCTCCAGGAGAGGTTAAAGGACCACTCTAGGCACCCAGACCCCTTCAGCTTAATGAAGTGGTCTGGGTGCCAGGTCCAGCTAGCTTTTACCCTTTTTTTTATAAACATAGCAGTTTCAGAGAAACTGCTATGTTTATTCTGAGGGTTAAGCCAGCCTCCAGAGCCTCTAGTGGCTGTCTCACTGACAGCCGCTAGAGGCGCTTGCGTGCTTCTCACTGTGAAAATCACAGTGAGAGCACGCAAGCGTCCATAGGAAAGCATTATGAATGCTTTCCTATGCGACCGGCTGAATGCGAGCGCGGCTCCTGCCGCGCATGCGCATTCAGCCGATGACGTCGCGAGAAAGAAGAGGAGGAGGAGTAGAGCTCCCCGCCCGGCGCTGGAGAAAGAGGTAAGTTTAACCCCTTCCTCCCCCCAGAGCCCGGCGGGAGTGGGTCCCTGAGGGTGGGGGCACCCTCAGGGCACTCTAGTGCCAGGAAAACGAGTATGTTTTCCTGGCACTAGAGTGGTCCTTTAAAGGAATAAGCAGTTTATCCCTAAATAACTTTTCTAAAAAGTGATAGCAGATACACTATTGCTGCTATCAGTTCATAAATAGTCTAAGTAGCAGCTTGCTTATGTGCTAGGCCAATGATGGCTAACCTTGACACCATAGATTGTTTCTGGACTACATTTCCCATGATGCTCAGCTAGCTTTTAGACTCCAAAAGCTAGCTGAGCATCATGGGAAATGTAGTCCAGAAACAATTTATGGTATCAAGGTTAGCCATCACTGTGCTAGGCTATGTGCAAGTATCGAGAGAGCTGGGATCTGTGCATGCACAGCTCGGCTCTCTCCTAGTAGGAGTAAGTTGTACGCACATCATATGCACAACTTGCCCTAAATAACTTTTCTAAAAAGTGATAGCAGATACACTATTGCTGCTATCAGTTCATAAATAGTCTAAGTAGCAGCTTGCTTATGTGCTAGGCCAATGATGGCTAACCTTGACACCATAGATTGTTTCTGGACTACATTTCCCATGATGCTCAGCTAGCTTTTAGACTCCAAAAGCTAGCTGAGCATCATGGGAAATGTAGTCCAGAAACAATTTATGGTATCAAGGTTAGCCATCACTGTGCTAGGCTATGTGCAAGTATCGAGAGAGCTGGGATCTGTGCATGCACAGCTCGGCTCTCTCCTAGTAGGAGTAAGTTGTACGCACATCATATGCACAACTTGCAGAAAATTGTTATCAGGCAGAGAGATCTGGGCTGCCTGATTGACGGCTCTGGGGGGCTGGCTTATAGCTGTGCGTTTTTTAAAAAACTGTCTCGGTTCTAATTGATTTTTCCATCTGACAGTTGGTGCAAGATACTCTTTTCACCAACATTTGCAATCTCCCAAAGTTGTGATGGTGCTTTGAATGACCCTTTTAACTTTCTATTGCACTATTAGATGGGCACAGGGATAATACAGTATTTGGGAGTGGTGATTTAGTTGATACCTTTCTGCTATAGAAAGCTAAGAGCTGAAATTACAACAAACAACTCTCCGTACCGTAAGCCACCAGCAGTATTTTGGAGCAAAATGGGAGGAAGTGCCGGTTGGTGGAGGAGCAGGTTGGGTAGGCCTATAACACAAAATACATTTTTATAAAAAAAAAAAAAAAAAAAGAATCTAACCCAAATGTACCCTATCTAGGCAGTTTTTGTTTTCTATATCCATTTTTTTTTATTTCCTCTTTGAATTTGGCAGCTCTTCTATAGACTTATAAATGAGTCAGTCAATATATGAGATCTCCCTGTCGGCCTGCCATAATTATTAATTAACCATCATATCATTTATAACTATGCACCTGAATATAATCTGCATTTGCGTTTATTTCTATATGTTTCTTTGTCCATCATGCAATCAGCATTTTGCAGAGAATGAACCCACAGTTTGTGGCAGAGGATGTATACTCCAGATAGCCAACACTGTCTTAAGGGGACACCATAACCACTGAAGAACTGGGTAGCATCCATTGTTGTTGTTATGGTGGCTAGAATGTCCCTTTAAAGGTTAGAGGAATAAACTAACCAACCAGCATAATCACTACAGCTCAGTGTAGTAGTTATATTACATAGAGTTCCTGGGTGCTATCCCCTGGCTCTTTGTTAAAAGGTTTTTAAGCGTTTTTATTTTATTTTTGTTTTTTAATAGAAAAAAAAGGGGTCTCCATCGCACCCAGAGACTGCCTCCATCACAGTCACATTGATAATATAGAAATTTGACTTCTGCACTATTAATGCCAGGTCTTAGAGTGTTGGGGGTTGGTTATTGGCTTAGAGTGCTGGGGGTTGGCAGCTGTTTAGTGAATAATCCCCGTGGGTTCCTGTACAATACCGCAGCTTGATCTGATTGTCGGATCATGCATTGTTGCAGACCTCACGTGGCAGGTAATTACCAAGACACAAATTTCAGGAGGACATTTGCTCCTGTTTGTCGGAGACATTTTAAACCGCAGCTCATCCTAATCTCGGCTGTTCTCACAATCTGCGCCCAGACATTTATAGCAGCCAAGCAAGATCCAAAAATCTGGCAGGCTTCACAAAGCAAGCTGGTATCAGAGCAAAATAACTAAAAATACCCTGGTTCTGTCCGCCCCACTCAAACAAAGAATAGCTTTGTAAAACATTGTAAAACAGTAGGGACAAAATGCTGTTGGCTCTGGGTCCATCCGAGAAATCTGCTGTGCTGAAAAACAGTCCTTTATTCTTTTATTTTAATTCTAAATATACATACATGGCAACTCAGAGCATTTTACTGCAACATAAAGCACTCACGGTGAATAGGTAGATTCTCAGGGTGAATAGGTAGATTCTCAGGATGAATGGGCAGATTCTCAGGGTGAATAGGTAGATTCTCAGGGTGAATGGGCAGATTCTCAGGGTGAATGGGCAGATTCTCATCTTGAATGGGCAGGATCTCAAGAAGAATAGGCAGATTCACAGGTGAATGGGCAGATATTTTGTAGGGTGAATGGGCAGATTCTCAGGGTAAATAGACAGATTCTCAGGATGAATAGGCAGATTCTTAGGGTTAATGGGCAGATTCGCAGGGTTAATAGACAGATTCTCAGGATGAATAGGCAGATTCTTAGGGTTAATGGGAAGATTCTCAGGGTAAATAAACAGATTCTCAGGGTGAATGGGCAGATTCTCAGGGTGAATGGGCAGCTTCTGAATGTGAATGGGTAGATTCTCTGGGATGAAAGGACAATTAATCTAGGTGAATTTGCAGATTCCAAGGTTGAATGGTCAGATTCTCTGGGTCAATAGGCTCAGAACGAAAGGATGGATTTTTAGGGTCACTGGATGAGTGAGTATTGAGCATCTTATATCAACCGAACGGTATGTATACCATGAGAAATATATCTTAAACTTCAACTACTAGAACATGGTGCCCCTCACAGCAAAAACAAAGGAATTGAAAAGGGACTAAATGTGCTCTTATGTTAATAATAACTAGGGGGACCCGATGCCAATTCTAATACTGTTACAATCCTGTAACAAATTGCTTCATTTACTAAACAGCGATTTGCGGTAAGCTGACACTCAACAAAAGGGTTGAAATGGGACAAAAAAATAAAAAATTTACGTTTTATTTACTAATCAGTAAAATAAGCCCACGGTTTAAAATGTAATTATCTGTCAACGCAACTTACTGTTTTGTCAAGCGCACGGATAGCAAAATGCGTTGTGTTTAACGTATTCCTAACACTGGCATCTCTTTTGTTCTAAACCGTGATCAACAAATTTGCAAGAGATTGTTAAAAATAAATAAATGGGTACATTTACAATGTTTCTTTTTTTTTTTGTTTCTTCTTGACTTTATTTGGCAGCTGGTATTAAAAATGCAAAAATCGAAAAAAAACAAAACAAAAAAAAAACAATAGTGTAGGTGGGAATCCTATTGGGTATTTTTTTATGCACACACAATTTCGGTTTTAGACAAGAGGGAAAGCTCTTAAAAAAAAGAACTCACGGCTTGAAATGACAATATAAAGGGAGCAGCATAGGTATTTGAGACTGACATACTGTTTGGCGAATTCAGTGCACTGTGGGAAATTTAAATTGCGCTATGGTAAATGTATGCATCTTATATTCAGTAAGTGCAAAGCTGTTCTCGTACAATTCTCCCCAGCTGTAAAATCAAGAATCAAAAAATAGAATCCAGATGGGTAGACAAAATTGGCAGCTTTTAAATTTATTGTTCCCTTAAAAATAACTTTGAAGCTTTCGGTAAAAGGCGGTTCTCTATTTTTGCACAAGTGGTTGAAATTCTGACGTCTGTAGACCTTTTTATGTCCATGTTTAGTGTTATTTATTTTATGTCCTATGTTTAGTGTTATTTAATGCTAAGGGGTTTATTCACTAAATAGAAACACCAGCAAATTGAAAGGGAGCCTGGGGTCTACTAAATGCACCAGGACCAATGGTTTTGGTGCCGTGTACCTGTAGTTTTAACCCTGCAATGCCCATTCATAGACATTGCAATGTTTACATTGCAGGGTTAAACACACTTCTAGTGACTGTTTTCCTGACCGCCACTAGAGGTGCTTCATGTGCAACGACCAAGTGTAACTCGATCAAGTGACATGAGGTCCGTGAGGACTTCAAACGTCCTCAAATGTAGCTCATAGAAAAGAATCGAAGAAGCGTTTGATTGGACGCACGCATCTAATTTGCTAGCGGCTCCAAGCAAACTGTTTGCAATTGCACTGAAAAAACTAAGGCTGATCTGTTTCCCTTTTTAATCGTTTGTGGAGCAGATGGTTAATTATGCAGACGTAGCTATTTCCAAGCAGGCCTGATCTATTTTAGACCGATATCCCTAAGGATAGCAACACAAATCCTAACAGGCTCAGCCATGACTGACAGTGATGGGGACTATAATTCAAGAAAATATAAATATATACGTGTGTTGTTCCACAACCCGAAGCACTTCTCTTTTGATTTGCTTTGTGTTTTGCCATTGTACAACGCAGAAAAATATACACGCTCCTTAAAAATTAGATATCATAAAAATATACATTGTGTGTGTGTGTATATATATACAGGTATATATATACTTGTTGATACTTTATAAATTAAACCATTGACAGGTTCTTCCATCTATTAAGGGTTAAACAAGTGCCATCACATAGCATTATCTAGCACAGAATTTGACTACCGATAAGCACAGTTTGTTCCACCCAGTCTGCCCTCATTTCACCCCATGCAACCGCCAACCTTATCAGGTCTCTCTGGGATTAGACGCATGTCTGTTCCATGCAGTGTTTAATATAAAAAGCACTTTACCAGCCCTGCGGGTAGGCCGTTTCATCCACTACTCCTTAACTATAGGATACAGTGCTTCGATCTAGTGACATTGTGTATATCGATATTTTTTAATTGTTTCCTTGCACTTACTAGATGCTAATCATCCCCACAGGAAAATTATTTACATAATGAGTATTACTTAGCAAAATCCTAGCATTAATTTAATGTTTTACATAGTGTATGATTACTTATTTGGTTTGTATATATACGGCAAACAATTTCTGTGTTTTGTTGTACGCGACATGTACATTAATTGAAATTAATATATTTTAGGTTTTACTGATTAGGTACTTACAGCAAAAATCAAAGAAAAAAAAGTTACCTGCGCTCTCTCCTTAATCCCTATGTATATTTAAACAAATGAAGGTCATTTAGTTACTCCAATGGCCACTGGAGGGAATGCCCGCCTGCCAATTTACAGCAAAAATAACCTCTCAAAAAATAGTTTTTTATTTTTTATATTACACCTTAAGATACATTATTGCTGGTTAAAATCATCCACTGATCGTAAAAATTATACCATTGAATAAAACACTGAGAATCGCCTATAACTTGTGTTGACCTTTTTCAAATTCCTTTCTCTTTTATGTGTAAATAAAAGATTTAGCAGTTGACGTCACAATGCAGGTCAGTCCTGGCACAGCTAGGGCACACATTAAATTAGAGGAGGAGAAACAAACAGAATTTTAACAGGGAATGGCAGGAAAGCAAGATGGCAGCCATCACTGTGGCAGCCAAGATTGTGGCCATCGATGATACACTGTGGCAGCCAAGATGGTGGCCATCGATGACACGCTGTGGCAGCCAAGATGGCGGCCATCGATGACACACTGTGGCAGCCAAGATGGAGGCCCTCGATGACACACTGTGGCAGCCAAGATGGAGGCCCTCGATGCCACACTGTGGGGTTCTGGGGTTTTGGGGTGTCCTCTGGGATCCATTGTTTGTTTGCCCTGTCAGGGTGCGGGCTTTTATGGGGCCTGCCCTGCATGCTTTGTTATTGGGTTCCCCCTCCAGTTTCTGTGTTGTTCTATGCTGCTGATGGCTATGTGTGAGGGCTATGGCGTAGTGAGATTCGGTTACGGTAGAGTTGGCTCGTTTAGCCACGGGTCCCATATTTTGTAAAAGTGGTGTGATGTTTCATGAACCAGGGCTGAGAGCCTATCCATTTCTATGGCTTCCCTAGTTTTACGGATGATTGTGGACAGTGTGGGGACCTCCGGGGTTCTGCTATTGCCCTCCTGGTTGCCAGGGCTGTTCTGTTTGTTAGTTTGTTTTGGGCTTTGGTTAAGGGTTCCCAGGGTTTGGATAGGAGCCATATCCATGGATCCAGGGGGATATCTGTGTGGAGTAAGTTGGAGACCAGTCGGGCAACCTCTGCCCATAACGGTGCTAGTTTTGGGCATTGCCACCATTGGTGTATGTATGTTCCCCTCTGTCCACACTGTTTCCAACAGAGGTCTGTGTCAGTCGTACCTATGTGATATAGTCGAGCGGGCGTTAGGTACCACCTTAGTAATGTTTTGTAGGCCTGTTCTTTGTGGTTGACACATATAGAGATAGAGGCCGTGGCCTCCCATATGTCTTGCTAGTCAGTCGGGTCCTCTGGTGGCCCCAGGTCCCTCTCCCATGCCGCCACGTAGGCCATTGCTCCTGGGGGCTGAGCAGTAATTAGTAAGCTGTAGTTGTCTGTGATCTGGCCCTTGCGGGCTGGGTTGTGTATACATGCTCGTTCAAATGGTGTGGGTCTGGTGGTGGCTGCTGTCCTGTTTTCAGGGATTTCCAGAAAGCTCTTTAGTTGTATATATCTAAAAAAGTCGTGCGTGTTGTTGGGGGAGATCTTTGTATTGCAGTAGTTTACCTCCTTCGAAGAAGTGATAGATCCTATAGAGGTCATTATATTCATATGTCATTATATTCATAGTGTGCGAAATCTTTTGGGTTAATTCCTGGGCTGAATGCTTTGTTGCGCAGTATGGGTGTCAGGGGTGACGGGTTGTTGATAATAGGGATTTTTTGAGTAAGTTTGTCCCAGGTGCTAACCGAGTTTGAGAGTGTTGGGGGTATGGGCGGTGGTGTGGGCTGGGAGTTTTGTGGGACCCAGAGGTATAGGGAGGGGAGGTCGAAGCCAAATAGGTCATGTTCTAGATCCACCCAGCGTTTTGTCACCGGTAGGGCGTGTAGGTGTTGTAATTGTGTGATTTGGGTCGCGTGGTAATAGTGTTGTAAGTGGGGTAGGCCTAGGCCTCCTTTTCTGTTGGGGATGTACATGGTCGCCCTTTTCACTCTTGGTCTTTTGTTCGACGAGATGAATTTGTCAATGTGCGTTTGTAGGTATTTGAAGTCCGAGTTGGGTATTGGGATGGGGAGGGTCTGAAAGAGGTAGAGCAGTTGTGGTAGTAGATTCATCTTTACCGAGGCTAGACGTCCCAGCCACGACAAAGACAAGTCCCCCCAGTTCTGCAGGTCTTCCGTTATTTTTTGTATCATCGGTGTGTAGTTTAATGCATAAGTGCGGTGTAATTCTGCTGGTAGCGCAATCCCTAAGTACGAGATGAGTGAGGTGTTGTATTGGAAAGCATAGGTGTTCCTTATTGTTTGTCTGTGGTTTTCTTCTGTTGTCAGCATGAGTGCTTCTGTTTTTTCTAGATTGAGTTTGTACCCCGATACCTCTGAGTAGTCGTCTATGAGTTGGAAAAGTGGTGGGAGCGCGTTATGCGGGTCAGTGAGTGACAGCATCAGATCGTCGGCGTATGCCGCCGTTTTGTATGTTTGTGTGCGGATGGTAATGCCTGTGATCTGGGGTGTGGTGCGGATGAGGTGCAGTAGTGGTTCGAGGGAGAGGGCAAACAGGATAGGGATAGGGGGCAGCCCTGCCTCGTGCCGCTGTAGATAGAGAACGAGGGGGGGTTCGTGTTTGGTATAAGTAGGTTAGCAGTGGGATTGGAGTAGATTGTTCGCAGGGCGTCTTGGAATGGTTTGGGGAATCTGAGTTTCTCCAGGATTGCGAAGAGAAATGGCCAGAGTAGCCTATCGAATGCCTTCTCGGCGTCTAGGGATAGGAGTAGTGTCGGGATGGAGCGTTGTTTGGCCATCCATATCAGGTCCAGCATCCGCCTTGTATTAGCACTAGCTTGGCGAGTGGGGATGAAGCCCACCTGGTCCGGGTGGATTAACGATGGGATGTATGGTAGTAGCCTGTTGGAGAGTATTTTCGTGAATATTTTGACATCAACGTTTAATAGGGATATTGGTCTGTAGTGGCCTGGGTCTGAGAGGGGTTTGTTGGGTTTGGGTAGAAGGCATATGTTGGCTTGAAGCATTTCTTTGGGAAGTGGGTGTCCCTGTAGCAGGGAGTTGTATAATTGTACTAGGTGGGGCAGGAGGGTGTCCTGGAATGTTTTGTAATATATGCCCGAATACCCATCCGGTCCTGGGCTTTTGTTGGGTTTAGTGGCCCCTATTGCGGTTGCTACTTCTTGTTCTGAGATCTCCATGGAGATTTGAGTGATCGCGCTATCCGATAGTGTGGGCAAGTGGGTTCGGTCTAGAAAGGTTCGGATGCGGTCCGGTAGGTTGGCGGTTTGTTGTCTATGTTGGGGGGAGTGATCATATAGGTTTGCAAAATATTGTTGGAATGCTTCCGCTATTTTTGCGGGTATCTCTGTCTTGTGTCCCGATGGTGTGCGTATACGTGATATCTGCTTTGTCTGGATGCGCTTGCGCAGCCTGCGTGCCAGGAGTGTGTCTGCCTTGTTGGACTTTTCATAGTACATTTGCTTTGTCCATTGGAGAGCTCTGGTGGCGTCAGCTGCCATTGCATTTTTTGAGGACCTGTCGTTGGTGTTGGAGTTGTGTAGTGAGGTCTGGTGTGGGGGTGCGTTTATGTTGGGATTCAAGGTCCCGGATGGTGGCTAGAGTTTTTTCTATGTGGGCGAGACGTCTTTTTTTGTGTGCTGTGGCTAAGCTGATGAAGGTGCCCCTGATCACTGTTTTGTGGGCAGCCCATAATATTGCTTTGGACTGTACTGAATCCTCATTTGTGGTGAAGTAGTTTTTGAGTTCTGTTGTGGTTTGGTGTACTATTTGTGGGTCGTGGAGTAGTATCGGGTTGAGTCTCCAGGACCAGGGTCTGGTGATCCGTGGTGGCTGAAATGTTAGTGCTATTTCGGCATGGTCCGACCACGTTATGTTGCCTAAGGAGGTCATTGTTATGAATGGTAGTAGTGACGGGGAGATCAGGAAGTAATCTATGCGTGAGTAGGTTCGATGTGGTTGGGAGTAAAAGGTGTGTGTGGTGTGGTGGGGTGTTGTAGTCTCCAGATGTCTATCAGTTTGGTTGTGGAAATGAAGTCTGTCAGGAGTTTGTCAGTTCTGGTCGGTTGCGCGTGTGTAGAAGTCTGAGGTGGCTGTTTGAGTCTGTCTATCTGTGGCTCAATCGTGGCGTTGAAGTCACCGCCTATAATCTGGTGGTGGTTTGGGTGTAGGCTAAGGTGGGCCTGTAGGGTGGGCCAGAATCCCGGATCTGGGATTGTGGGGCCGTAGACGGAGGTAATCGCGTATTTGGTTGGGCCTATTGTGCCCGCCACCGTGAGGAAACGGCCGTTGGGGTCCCTGTGTGTGGTGGTGATCTGAAGGGGGCAGGTTTTTCGCAGGAGGATCGCCACTCCGTTGTGTTTGCCTGAGTTGGAGTTGGCTAGATGGCAGTCTCTAAAGTGGTGGCTCAGGAGAGGGAAGGGGCGTGTGTCTGCGTAATGTGTCTCCTGCAATAGGATTATGTCCGCTTTGCTGCGGTTAGCCCATCGCATGAGTTGGTGGCGTTTGGTGGGGTTATTTAGCCCTTTGCAGTTGATTGAGATGCCCGTTAGGCTAGCTGTCATGGTGGTATGGTGGGATGTATATTTTGGATAGGTTGGGGTGGCGAGTACCTCCCCCCAGTGTTGGGCAGTATCCCGTGCGTCTGAGTGTTGATTCCGTCCTGTGACCCCCTGGTGAGACCATTTGAAACCATTGAACTAAACTTAACACATAAGAACATAAAATAACAGGAAAAATGAATGCCTGGTCTTAGGCTTTGTGCCAGGCCTGATGGAGTGGGGTGTGCGGGTTTGTCCCGGCCTGGTTGGGTCCTGTGACCCTTGTTCTGTGCAGTGTGGTGCACTGCGCAGTACGGTTTCGGCGTGCATCCCGCTCCGGGCATGTTTGGTTTGCGGTTAGTGCACCGGGGTGGGTTCGGTTTAGGTCCCCACGTGTGGGACCAGTGGGTGTGTGCTGGTGTGCAGGCGTAGTTGTGGCATGCTGTGTTGGAAATGGTGTTTCGTGGGGAAACTGTTGTGGATCCCTCTCTTTTCATGTATACATCTTCAGAGGGGCGTACCTCTCTAGTATCTCCCCCCCTCCCAACTCATCTCGTGTATCTCTACCCCCAGTTCCCCCATTTTCTTTAAGTGCCCAGGGCCCTTGCCCCTCCTTCCCCCCCTTTGTAGGCCCTTTTCAAAGGCCTGTTTGAGTGTCCCAGTGTCCGTTTTGAGTCCCATTAAACTTTAATGAACTGTGGCTTTAGTAGAGCCATAACAATAACGTAAAAGGATATAGTGGTGCGAGTGCCAGCACCCAATAGTGATCAAAAGTTGCAGTCCCATCAAGTCTCTGGGTATGGTCCCTGTCAGGGTATGGTTGTGCCCTTTGCATCCAAGTCCCATGTTGGTCAGGTGTCCCGGTCGTGGGTTTGTGGCGATGTTTGCTGCTGGCGCTTTGATGGTCGGTTCCGTGGTGTCCGTAGTTTTTCCCAGAGTGGCATCCTTTGTGGTCAGGCATTGCCCGCTGGGTTTCTGGGGCGTGCTTGTGCTTCGGGCAGTCTGATGCCCAGTGTGGGTGCGAAGGACGCCATCTTCGCGGCATCTTGTAGGACGTGGGTGCTGTCTTGTTTGCGTACTAATAGCTTGAATGGGTGTCCCCATCGGTATGGTATGTTTGCTTGAGCCAGTGCGCTGGTGAGGGGTTTGAGCTCCCTGCGTTTGGTCAATGTTATTGGTGAGATGTCTTGGTAGAACTGGAGAATGGTGGCATCGAGTTTTGGCGAGGTTTTGCGTGTGGCCGCCATGATGGCTTCTTTAATGGTGAAATAGTGAAGGCGTACTATTACATCTCGGGGCGCCATTTGGTTTTGGCTAGGGGGTTTCAGGGCCCTGTGCGCTTGGTCCATGGCTAGGTCTTGAGTCGTTGCCTCTGGGAGGATTGTGAGGAATAATTCTCGCAGCGTGGATAGCAGCATGTCAGGGGTGACTGTTTCAGGGAGGCCCCTTATTCGTATGTTGTTACGCCTAGAGCGATTGTTTAAGTCTTCCATACCTGTCTCCAGTTCCTCCACTTTGTTTCTCAGTGTAGTGATTTCAGCTTCATGTGTGTTAAAGTTTTCCAGGAGTTCATCAGCCATTTGCTCCACCTGTCCTGTTCTTTCTCCCAGGTCGGCTATTTCAGCTTTCAGGCTGTGTAATTGCTTTTCTAGTTCTGCGGCCATATGCTTCTTAATGTCAGCTGCAGCTTCATGCAGCGGTATCTGTAGATCTCTTTTAGTGATCGGTGTGGAGGATGAAGCTGCTGCCTCATTGTGGTCTGAGTCGGAGGCAGATTCCTCCTCCCGTTGTGGGGAAGATGGCGCCTGACCTCGTGGTTGCTGGAACAGAGGGGCCACAGATGGCGTTTGCTCCTGTTTTTTCCGTCTCCCTCCCATGTTCGCGGGTGGCTGTGGAGGTACTGGGGTGTGTGCCGTGTCGCTGGGGCGTCCGTGCCCCGCTTGTGGCTATTTTCGTCGCTGTAGTTTATGCCCTGCGGCGGGAGCTCGCTCGCTATGCGGCCATTTCAGCTCGCGGTCAGGCTCCGCCCCCCCCCACATTTACTTTTTAAGATGTTTTTGTCTGTAAAAGGAGAAGAAGAAAATTAAAGATGTTCGGTATTATGATCCTACTCGACAGAAAAGGATTTCAAAACTTCATTGTCCATTTCTTTTGTTTCTCGTTAGTCCATGCAAAATATACCTACAGTGGAGAAAAAATATTTTGTTACGTCTTGTTCCCAAATGGCAAAACAGAGTTTTCTGCTGGGACAGAGGAATTAAAAACACAAAAAAATGTGTGTATATTTTTTATGTGTTTTTGAACATTAAATCTGTGAGAACGCCTATCTTCTACTTCCCACACTTGTTCTAAAAAATAAATAAATAAAGAATAAATCCCACTATTAAAAATATTTATTGGGAGGGAGTGTGCTATGAATGTAATAATATTAATAGAAAAAATAAAGAATATGTATTTTATACTTCATTTCATTTATTATCCATTGGTTTCAAACAAAACCCAATATTTCCTTGTTTGCAGGCTATGGAAATAGGCAGAAAATATAAATTAAATAAAAAGTCTACAAACCAGAATTAACATTATACCTTCCAAGAAATGGTAGGATGTGTCTTAATATATGTCTATACTAGTTTGTCACTTTAAAGGCACACTATAGTCACCCAGACCACTTCAGCTCAATGAAGTGGTCTGGGTGCCAGGTCCCCCAGGTTTTAACCATTCAGATGCAAACATAGCAGTTTCAGAGAAACTGCTATGTTTACATTTGGGGTTAACCCAGCCTCTAGTGGCTGTCTTCCTGACAGCCACTAGAGGCGCATCTGCGACACTGGAGGCATATTATGCCTCCGTTGCGCAGATCGTACATAGGAAAGCATTGAGAAATGGTTTCCTATGGACACTTTGAATGCGCGCTCGGCACTTGCCGCACATGCGCATTCGGTTCCGCTGACGTTGGCAGAGGGAGCTGACGTTGGCGGGGGAGGAGATGTCACCAGCGCCGAGGGAGCCCGGCGCTGGATTAAAGTAAGTTTTAACCCCTTCAGCGCCACGGGAGGGGAACCCTGAGGGTGGGGCACCATCAGGGCACTATAGTGTCAGGAAAACGAGTTTGTTTTCCTGACACTATAGTGATCCTTTAATAATAGCCTTTGATTGATATAGAGCAGATATATGGTATGCATTGTGAGTATATACATCAAAGTACTATCACTCAAATTATTTACTTTTGACACTGCATTTTTTTGTATTTTGTTTTTATCACACTCATTTTGCATTATATATATATTTACCATGCTCTTAGAAGAGATTAATTAAATACACGTGAGTTCATTGTGCACTAGCACTATTTCATTTGTCTCCCATGTTAAAATTAGTGTAGGACCCACTGATATTGGGGTACTGTGACGTAGTGGTGGGCTTAACATGATATGGCCATGTGGTGTAACTCAATCCCCATATTTGATTTTAAAGGGACACTGTAGGTACCCAGACCACTTCAGCTGATTGAAGTGGTCTGGGTGCAATGTCCCATGTCCTTTAACCCTACAGTGGTAATTATTGCAATTTCTAAGAAACTGCAATAATTACCTCTGAGGGTTAACTCCTCTTCTAGTGGCTGTCTACCAGACAGCCACTAGAGGGACTTCTGGAATCGAAACGGACCTTTGGTCTTTTATCTAACACTGGACGTCCTCACGCTCTGCATGAGGACCTCGTGCGTCTGATTTTTCCCAGTAGCAAAGCATTTAATAATGCTTTCCTATGGGGAAATCCTAATGCAAAAGTCTCCCCCAACGGCTGACGTGACCCAGCGCAGAGGTAATTTTTAACTCCTTCAGCCCCGCGGGAGGGAGTGCGCGAGGGAGGGGGGCATGGCTTTCCCTATCAGTAGCCGTGTAAAATGTAAAACTGTATTTTTGTGTGTGCTCTGTATTTTGTACAGCCGCACCACTACTGAGAGATGGATGTTCCGGGTGAGCCCCCAATTCCCTTTTTTCTGTGTGTGCTGAGTTAATAGGCCTGTATTGTGATTGGCTGGAGTCTCGCAATGTTTACACTCAGAATGTGAATGATACTTTAGTAGAATATATTGAAGTATAATATATTTATCGCTGTCGGCCTGGCGCGGTACAGTCTGAACCCAGTGCGAAGCACAATTTAGTAGACTCAGCATTTAAAAGAACGAGGTGAGAGACTGATATAAAAGGAGTCACGTTAGCCCAGATGTGCCTACCCGATACTTGTTGTACCAGGCCTCCCACCAGTCCAGCATAGAGTAGATTCATATGAGACTCCTGGCATGTTCAGTGCTTCTGATTATATGAATGTGTTCATGTGGGCACATTCTACCAAAAAAAAGTTATGGAATGCACGCACTTTTGGATCTTCACTTGGTGCCACACAGACCGATATAGCAAAAAATCAAGTCCAGTACAGAAAATAGAGAAGTGTCCGGGCACACAGGTAATATCCAAGTTATGGGTGCATTCTGTGATATACAAATTGCCATTATTATTGATGTTTACTTAGATTCCCCAATATATCAATGAAGCTTGACACAGAGAAATAATCAGAGTCTGCCAAGGGGACTGAACATTGGAAGATATCGTATAAATGTAAGACATGACTGCTGTAGTGGTTATGGTGCCAGGAGTGTCCACAACCCACCCCATTGTGAGTAGTAAGGCTGGTTGTTAGTAGTTTGACAATATACCTAGTGACACCTCCTCCATGAGAACCTGAATCTCTCTGAATTGAGCAGGGCTTAGCTGATTCTCTCAGCCAATGACCGGACCTTGCTTAGCAAGGCTTAGCTCAGAAAAGCTCATGCTAGCTCTGTGAAGGAGCTTCTGGCTCTCATAAAAGAAGTGACCAGCTACTTAAATTGGAGAGTGCCAGAGTACTGCTGGCACCATAACCACTACATTGCTTGGAGGGTTCTATAAAGAAAACAAGTGAGAATCAATCAGGTCAGTCTTTCGCATTAGGCAGAGTAGGCAACTGCCTACAGGCACATGTCCTGTAGGGGATTCCTACAGGGGATTCCACCAACTTAGCTTGGCTGGTGATGGGAGAGAAGTACCAGCCTTGGCCAGTGTTCCGTGTAGTCCAGTCAGCTTTCATAGCAGTGCTGCAGGAACTGCTATAGAAGGTGTAACACTCAGTGCTGTCCCAGATCCTGTAGTGTCTATGCGTGAGGCTGGACACTTCCCATCTGCCACTAACAACCTCTCGGCATATCCAGCTTAACCTATTACCCATACCCATTAAAACGCAGATTACAAGTTAAAGATAAAAAATATTTGCCCACAGCTTTATTAAAAACACATCTTATAAACATCCTTCCCCACCACCTTTAATTAACCCTGGCAATGACCCACACATAAACATATAAACCATGATATGACAGTACTTAATTAAATAACACATAACAAACCAACCAAGTGATATGCTTTCCAATATATGACCAACCGTAGGGGTATACCGTGACACCCCTACACCCCCAGGTTCGGAGCCACCGACGAGATCGAACCTATGAAACCACTGTAACCACCGTGAGTATTTTCCACTCAACCTAACACTGCATGTAATTAAATACCCTGCCACAGCTCAGGTCTTGACCTCCTCAAGCCACCTGAGCACCCCCACCCAGCAGAAATAAGGCCTTGCTGATACCCTCCTGGAACCTAAGATTAAGTATGTGATAACCAACATTTGAGAGATGCACTCCATCCGACCTATAATAGCCTGGCAGTATTCCCTCTACTTCCCTCTGTCTCACCACTACCCCTCCCGTCAGCCATATGAAAGCTGAAATTGTCTTGTTGACCTTTCCCCTACAACGTACCACCGCATCAAGGTCTCTAGCATGCCTCCAATGTAGCCGAGGAACCATCTCGGACCACACCACAACCACGTCAGGAACCATTTCCCTGATCCAGTCCACGTCCATCTTCATAATCCTCACTAATTCCCGTTGCGGGATAAGGCCCTAATCGTTACCGCCGGCATGTATTACTATAATGGGGAGGGTCGACCCTCCCCCAAGCGTTTGCAAATTTCTTTGTTCACGCATGACCAATTGTAACCCCGAAAACCCAACCAACACAATGCAAGTACGTAATGGGCGAAACCCAGCTTCATTCCCTGTTTCCGAACAGCTGCTCTCCTGCTTGCCCAATAGATGACGGAGTGGCCGATCAACTATGCTTCCCGACCTGTAATGAGAATAAGAAGGTGACCATTGTGATACAAAACCCCCCTTTTTCCCAAACCCCTTTAACAAATCAGGTGTAGACGCATGTACGAACGAAATCTTATTGATTCCCATCATCCTATATGTCTTACTTCAAGCCCTAGGCGAGATGCTTCTGTTGCAGCCCCAATCCTGAAGGAGTGGGTTCCAAACTCCAACGGGTTCAAACCCAAATTCCGTAAACCCAATCTAAATACTCTAATAAACTGAAAGCGCGATAGAGAAGATCTGTTCTCGTGAACCAAAAACAAACCAGCCACATCAGAGCGATCCTTCATAAATGCAGAGGCACAAGCTACCGGGCATAAAGCCGACCCTTTCAGAGAAAACAGCGTGACCAAGCCAGTGGTGTATCCTGGTTTTGTGCTGCCCTAGGCAGGACAAAACTCAGGCGCCCCCCCAAGCCACCCCCACCCAACCTTTCTCCCCGCCCCGCATTCTAAATACACACACACACATTCACTGACAGATACGCATACACTAGCTAACAGAAACACACACTCGCTAACAGAAACACACACACACTAACAGACACACACACTCACTAACAGACACACACTAACAGACGCACACTCACTCACTAGCAGACACAAACTAGCAGACACACACGCACAGGCAAACACACACTAACAGACACACACAGTCAGACACACACACACTCACTAACAGACACACACACTCACAGGCAAACACACTAACAAAAACACACTAACAAAAACACACTAACAGAAACACACTAACAGACACACACACTAACAGACACACACACTAACACACACTAACAGACACACACTAACAGACACACACTAACAGACACACACTAACAGATAAACACACTAACAGACTAACAGACACAGACACACACTAACAGACACACACTCACTCACTAGCAGACACAAACTAGCAGACACACACACTCACAGGCAAACACACACACTAACAGACACACACAGTCAGACACACACACACACACACACTCACTAACAGACGCACACACTCACAGGCAAACACACTAACAGAAACACACTAACAGATACACACACTAACAGACACACACACTAACAGACAAACACACTAACTGACAAACACACTAACAGACACAGACACACACTAACAAACACACACACTAACACACACACACTCACCCACATTAACAGCCTCCTTACCTTTGGGAATCCTGGGGGGGGGTCTCTTCCTCCTTGGTGGTCCAGTGGCTGCTGGGCGAGCGGCACTGGCTGGCGGGCGAGCAGCACTGGCGGGCGGCTGGCGAGGGAGCACTTCCTCTGAGCTGTCTGCTCAGCTCCCTCGTGCGCCTCAGAGTGAGGCTGGGAGCCGGAATATGATGTCATATTCTGGCTCCCAGCCTCACTCTGCGGCGCGCGAGGGAGCTGAGCAGACAGCTCAGAGGAAGTGCTCCCTCGCCGACCGCCCAGCAGCCCACCGGCAGCCCCGCATGTCTGTTTGCCTCGCGGCTAATACGCCCCTGGACCAAGCACCGGATTCCGAACATGTCCGTTTCAAACCGTCGCAGAAGAATCCGTACTCTATCCTGAGACATCTCGACATCCGCTAGCTGAATCCCCCCTGCAATTTTTACGACTCCTACTAACCAGCTCTCCAACCCTAAATGCCCCGAAAAACCCTTCCGAAAACACTTGAGTGCCTGCGTAATGACAAACTGTTTTGTCGGGTCTTCCCAGCCATTTAATTTGAAAAGAAATGCCAGTCAACCACCGACGGCGATGCCTGTTCTGCAAACAGACGACACAAAAACCACAATAGTGAAGCTAATCAGCCCTCCTTGGAATGCTGCCCCCCAGTACACCCTACCACCTCATCCCATGCCCTCCATACATTGACATAAGATGCTCACGTTCCTGGCGCTAATGATTGACCTATTAGTCCTTCATACAAGACACCCAGAGCAGCCACATCTCCGCCGGACATTCCTGACCGTTTTCTCGCGCACCTGGAGCCGCCATCCGGAAACGCCCTCACTGTGAATGAGACAACACATCAGCCACCACGTTTTGATAACCAGGCACGTGGCATGCCCTAAAAACAATGTTCCATGACATGCACAACAACACCAAATGCCTTAGCAATCGCACCACGAGAACAGAGCAGGTAGACAAATTGTTAACGGCATGAACTACGGCCATATTATCCGTAAAAAATATTACCCTTTTATTTTTCAGTTCATCGCCCCATAATGACAAGGCAACCACCAATGGGAACAACTCGAGATAAGCTAAGTTACCCATCACCGCTTTCCCTAGCCATTCTAAGGGCCACTGTGCTGCGCACCACTGTCCTGCAAGTCCCTCGCTGCCCAAAGCATCTGTGAACAACTCGAGATCAGCAGTGGACTCAATGGGACCCCGAAAGAAATCCCGCCTGTTAAAGTGCCTTAGAAACACTTGCCAAATTCCCAAATCATCTCTCATAGACTTAGAGACACAAACATAATGGTGGGGGCAAGAAATACCATCTGTGGCTTTCGACAAAAATCGATTGAAAACCCATTGGGATCATGCGACATGCAAAATTAAGGCTTCCTAACAGCGACTGCAATTCCTGCTGCTTTATTTTGCGGGAGCTCCGAACCAATCCTACTTTTGACTGAAGGGTGGCTAGCTTGTGCCCCGGTAAGTGACACTCGCCAGCCACCGAATAAATTTCTAGACCTTAGCAACTGAGGCAAGTCGTTGGGTCAACCGTCTTTTCAGCTGCCTTAGGTGCCCCAAATAATTGTGTCACTCACTCCAAGGAATGCAGTATGTAACTGCATGTCCCCGATCCCACGGGCCCGATGCACAAAAAATCGTCTAGGTAGTGAACCACAGAACCCCCGCCCGTCTCCTTCCTAACTACCCATTCCAGAAAGGAACTGAATTTTTCAAAGTATGCGCAAGATATGGAACATCCCATGGGCAGGCAAAGATCTGCATAGTATGGACCATTAAAAAACAGCTCAGGAGATGATGACAGCCTGGGTGGACTGGCAACAAGCAAAAAGCCAACTCCACATCAGCTTTTGCCATAAGAGCACCAGATCCTGCTTTCCTCACCAACATAACTGCATGGTCGAATGATGCATAGGAAACCGAACAGAGCTCCACGCCGATGTCATCATTAACCGAGTAGCCTTTAGGGTACGACAAGTGGTGGATGAGCCTAAACTTACCCTTCTCTTTCTTGGGGACAACCGATAGTGGTGAAATCCTTAGGTTCCCAAGCGGAGGAACCCCAAATGGCCCCGCCATCCTCCATACCTGTACCTCCTTAAATAGCTTTTCCCGCACTACCCTCGGGTACTGAATAACCGACTTCAAATTATGAAAACGACAAACTTTTTCTTGAATGGAATAAAAAAGCCTTTTGAGAACCCCGCTCGCAACAAGCTTGTCTCCTGCTTGTTAGCGTACTGGCTTAGCCAAGGACACATCGCGTCTAGCCTTACCTGTGTTAACCCCAGCTGAAGAGGGCGGTGTTGCAATTGCCCCCCGCTTCCGTGTAGACTTACCTCGCTTGAAACACTTGAGATAACCGTGGGCTCCCCCACATCTGGAGCACTCGTGTTTGAACTTACACGGCACAAATGTCGCCCACTTGCAATGTCCCTCGTTGTAAAGCCAACAGAATCCTTTCTTTTGGACGGCTGACGAGGAAGATGCAGCTCCTACGCCGCCCCCCCCCCCCCCCGCTCCACAAAGGGTGCAGACTTTTGTGCCATCATCAACTTTAGCCAGAGCGGCAGGTCCATCTGGTACCACGGCATACCTGGATTAGCCTCCAAGCGTTGTCTAAATTGCTCATCGTATTTACACCATGCTAAACCACCATACGTATGATAAGCCCCCCAAATGCCGTCTAAGTAGCAAAAGAACTGGGAGCAATGATTAGGGAATTTTTCCCCCAGCACACTTGCCAAGATGCAAAAAGTGCGTAACAAGTTCCCGAAAGACTTGGGGATCTTATGATACTTGCGCTTCTTCTCCTCTTTCTTACTATCTTTAAGGTCCTTCTCTTTTAATATACTCCTCCAGCAGGAGTAATGAAAACATTTCTACATATTCCCCCCGCCAAGCCTGGTCTTTGATTTCCTGCTAAAGGTGACACGCTAAAGGACCGGCGAACGACACGTGTACATTCTGCCATGCCGCATCAGGTATACACCCAAAGAAGTCGTTCCGTTCTCCTACGCCCAAAGAGAGTGATCGAGCGTGCCTGCATTTTTGCAGTCCAAACCCGGATGCCCTGCAACCCTTAACTCTTTTTTGCTTCCTTCCTCTGCCTCTCTCTTGCTACCGCCCTCCACAGGATCCCATACTCTCCCTGTTCCCTGAATTTCGCCTTCGGCCCAAGTTTGTAATAAAGACCTTAAACTATGCAATAAACCTCCCGTGTTTGGTGTATATGGTGACTCACCACCGTGACCCCCGGTCATATCAGACCTCAGGGAAGCCGTCCTTCCGTTAAATCCTAGAGAGTACGGAGTATCCCGTGATGTTCCTTGTTCCGCTTCCTGGCACCTTTCAAGCACCCCTTTCAATGGATCAGGATCCCTGAAAGAAGCAGCACAGGTGGGCAGTCTGTCTGCAGAGGCCCCTACACGTCTAATCCTAGTTGGCTTTGTCCTTCCTCTGCCTTTCTGCCCTGTGCGAGCTGCCATGATCTAAATGGGTGCCATTAGTACTCAATTGTTTACTGGGGCTCCTACTAACTGACCTGGAAACACTGTGGCGACACCGGCTACACCTATCTGAAGTGACTGAATGCCTATCACCGCTATTTCTAATGCCTACTTGCCTGCCCTTGCTGCGATGCACTACCGGGGACCCTGCGCGTCTGCCTTGTCCTTGCTTACCTTCTGACAGGCTTTCATCGGATGTATGGCCAGGGTAAATGTGAAGTTTTTGCCTGTGAATGGCCCCTGAGGGCCTCCGGCTGAGTAACAATCATCCTAGTACTTTGCTCCCCGGGTTGGCCTGCCTGGCGCTGATTAAACTCCCTGGCCCCTGACAGGGCCGCAATAGTAGACATTGCCACTCTCCCCGTCTAGGTCTAGCATGACGGGAGTCTGAGTCTGAGCTGAGTTGTCCACTTTTTTCCCCAATAGCCGTAATAATTTGCGGCCACGCATATTGCTGCGGCAGCCCCTGACCCTAGCAGGGGTTATAGGTGTGTTATGAAGACCCCCCACCCCTTTTGCCACTCCCGCTGTATATCATAGGACAGCACTGAGTGACACACACTGTATATCATAGGACAGCACTGAGTGATACACACTGAATATCACAGGACAGCACTGAGTGATACACGCTGTATATCATAGGACAGCACTGAGTGATACACACTGTATATCATAGGACAGCACTGAGTGATACACACTGTATATCACAGGACAGCACTGAGTGATACACGCAGGGGCGTATTTGCCGCGAGGCAAACAAGGCATTTGCCTTGGGCGGCATTTTCCAGGGGGCGGCAAAAAAAGCCGCCCCCAAACGCCCAGGGCAAATGCCTTGTTAGCCTTGCGGCTAACAGACATCCTGGGCTGGTGGCTGCTGGGCTGGTTGCTGGGCGGGCGGGCGGCTGGCGAGGGAGCACTTCCTCTGAGCTGTCTGCTCAGCTCCCTCGCGCGCCGCAGAGTGAGGCTGGGAGCCGGAATATGATGTCATATTCCGGCTCCGCCTCCCAGCCTCACTCTGCGGCGCGCGAGGGAGCTGAGCAGACAGCTCAGAGGAAGTGCTCCCTCGCCAGCCGCCCGCCCAGCAACCAGCCCAGCAGCCCGACCGGCAGCCCCACTAGACCCCAGGGAGAGGGAGAACCCCCCCAGCATTCCCAAAGGTAAGGAGGCTGGGGGGGTAAATTAAAAAAAAAATGAGTTAATGTGAGTGAGTGTGTCTGTTAGTGTGTGTCTGTTAGTGTGTGTCTGTTAGTGAGTGTGTCTGTTAGTGTGTGTGTGTGTGTCTGTTAGTGTGTGTGAGTGTGTCTGACTGTGTGTGTCTGTTAGTGTGTGTGAGTGTGTCTGTTAGTGTGTGTGAGTGTGTCTGTTAGTGTGTGTGTGTGTGTGTGTGTGTCTGTTAGTGTGTGAGTGTGAGAGTGTGTGTGAGTGTGTCTGACTGTGTGTGTGTCTGTTAGTGTGTGTGAGTGTGTCTGTTAGTGTGTGTGAGTGTGTCTGTTAGTGTGTGTCTGTTAGTGAGTGTGAGTGTGTCTGTTTGTCTGTTAGAGTGTGTGTGTGAGAGTGTGTCTGTTAGAGTGTGTGTGTGTGTCTGACTGTGTGTATGTCAGTGTGTGTGAGTGTGTCTGTTAGTGAGTGTGTGAGTGTGTCTGTTAGCAGCTAACAGACACACTCACACACTCACTAACATACACTCACACACTGACATACACACACTAACAGACACACACACTAACAGACACACTCACTAACAGACACACTCACTAACAGACACACTCACTAACACACACTCACTAACAGACACACTCACTAACAGACACACTCACACACAGACACACTCATACACTCACACACACACACACTGACAGATACGCATCCATTAGCTAACAGTTAGCTAATGGATGCGTATCTGTCAGTGTGTGTGTATTTAGAAGGCGGGGGAAGGGTTGGGTGGGGGGGGTGGGGGTGAGGGGGGCGTCTGAGTTTTGTCTTGCCTAGGGCAGCACAAAACCAGGATACACCCCTGGATACACGCTGTATATCATAGGACAGCACTGAGTGATACACACTGTATATCATAGGACAGCACTGAGGGATACACACTGTATATCATAGGACAGCACTGAGTGATACACACTGTATATCATAGGACAGCACTGAGTGACACACTGTATATCATAGGACAGCACTGAGTGATACACTGTATATCATAGGACAGCACTGAGTGACACACTGTATATCATAGGACAGCACTGAGTGATACACTGTATATCATAGGACAGCACTGAGTGATACACACTGTATATCATAGGACAGCACTGAGTGACACACTGTATATCATAGGACAGCACTGAGTGATACGCTGTATATCATAGGACAGCACTGAGTGATACACACTGTATATCATAGGACAGCACTGAGTGATACACACTGTTTATCACAGGACAGCACTGAGTGATACACGCTGTATATCATAGGACAGCACTGAGTGATACACGCTGTATATCATAGGACAGCACTGAGTGATACACACTGTATATCATAGGACAGCACTGAATGACACACTGTATATCATAGGACAGCACTGAGTGATACACTGTATATCATAGGACAGCACTGAGTGATACACTGTATATCATAGGACAGCATCGAGTGATACACTGTATATCATAGGACAGCATCAAGTGATACACGCTGTATATCATAGGACAGCACTGAGTGACACACTGTATATCATAGGAGAGCACTGAGTGATACACACTGTATATCATAGGACAGCACTGAGGGATACACACTGTATATCATAGGACAGCACTGAGTGATACACACTGTATATCATAGGACAGCACTGAGTGACACACTGTATATCATAGGAGAGCACTGAGTGATACACACTGTATATCATAGGACAGCACTGAGTGATACACACTGTATATCATAGGACAGCACTGAGTGACACACTGTATATCATAGGACAGCACTGAGTGATACACACTGTATATCATAGGACAGCACTGAGTGATACACTCTGTATATCATAGGACAGCACTGAGTGATACACTGTATATCATAGGACAGCATCGAGTGATACACTGTATATCATAGGACAGCATCAAGTGATACACGCTGTATATCATAGGACAGCACTGAGTGACACACTGTATATCATAGGAGAGCACTGAGTGATACACACTGTATATCACAGGAAAGCACTGAGTGATACACTGTATATCATAGGACAACACTGAGTGATACACACTGTATATCATAGGGCAGCACTGAGTGACACACTGTATATCATAGGAGAGCACTGAGTGATACACACTGTATATCATAGGACAGCACTGAGTGACACAGTGTATATCATAGGAGAGCACTGAGTGATACACACTGTATATCACAGGACAGCACTGAGTGATACACTGTATATCATAGGACAACACTGAGTGATACACACTGTATATCATAGGGCAACACTGAGTGACACACTGTATATCATAGGACAGCACTGAGTGATACACACTGAATATCATAGGACAGCACTGAGTGACACACTGTATATCATAGGACAGCACTGAGTGATACACTGTATATCATAGGACAGCACTGAGTGATACACTGTATATCATAGGACAGCGCTGAGTGATACACACTGTATATCATAGGACAGCACTGAGTGACACACTGTATATCATAGGACAGCACTGAGTGATACACTGTATATCATAGGACAGCACTGAGTGATACACTGTATATCATAGGACAGCACTGAGGGATACACACTGTATATCATAGGACAGCGCTGAGTGATACACGCTGTATATCATAGGACAGCACTGAGTGATACACGGTATATCATAGGACAGCACTGAGTGATACACTGTATATCATAGGACAGCACTGGGTGATACACTGTATATCATAGGACAGCACTGAGTGATACACGGTATATCATAGGACAGCACTGAGTGATACACTGTATATCATAGGAGAGTACTGAGTGATACACACTGTATATCATAGGACAGCACTGAGTGATACACTGTATATCATAGGACAGCACTGAGTGATACACACTGTATATCATAGGACAGCACTGAGTGATACACACTGTATATCATAGGACAGCACTGAGTGACACACTGTATACCATAGGACAGCACTGAGTTACACACTGTATACCATAGGACAGCGCTGAGCGATACACACTGTATATCATAGGACAGCACTGAGTGATACACACTGTATATCATAGGACAGCACTGAGTTACACACTGTATATCATAGGACAGCACTGAGTGACACACTGTATATCATAGGACAGCGCTGAGTGATACACACTGTATATCATAGGACAGCACTGAGTGATACACTGTATATCATAGGACAGCATCAAGTGATACACGCTGTATATCATAGGACAGCACTGAGTGACACACTGTATATCATAGGAGAGCACTGAGTGATACACACTGTATATCATAGGACAGCACTGAGTGATACACTGTATATCATAGGACAACACTGAGTGATACACACTGTATATCATAGGACAACACTGAGTGATACACACTGTATATCATAGGGCAACACTGAGTGATACACGCTGTATATCATAGGACAGCACTGAGTGATACACTGTATATCATAGGACAACACTGAGTGACACACTGTATATCATAGGACAGCACTGAGTGATACACTGTATATCATAGGACAGCACTGAGTGATGCTCATTGTAAATCAGCTCCTGCAGTTCAGCAGTCAGTCATGGGAAGGTGAGTACTTTGCATATAACCACTCAAACTCCACTTACCTGCACCCTAAATACCCCTTTCA
Organism: Pelobates fuscus; assembly: GCF_036172605.1. NCBI lineage: Eukaryota > Metazoa > Chordata > Amphibia > Anura > Pelobatidae > Pelobates > Pelobates fuscus. The sequence continues at coordinate 295,455,323 of NC_086322.1, forward strand.
TCTAAACCTTTGTAAAGTTTAACCCCTACCAAAACAAACTCTTATGCCTTAATCCTTGATTTAACTCCTTTTATAAATACTAAATGTAACCCCTTTGTTATAGTAAACTAATAATTCTAAACACCCCTGATGTGACAATGCTAACTCCTCTCGAGTTTGAAGTCATTTTCGCTCTATACACCCTTATATAATATAACTCGGACATTAAAGGGACACTCCAGGCACCCAGACCACTTCTGCCCATTGGAGTGGTCTGGGTGCCAACTCCCACTACTCTTAACCCTGCAAGTGTAATTTTTGCAGTTTTTTTTTTTTTATAAACTGCAATAATTACCTTGCAGGGTTAACTCCACCTGTAGTGGCTGTCTACCAGACAGCCACTAGAGGGAACTTCCTGACTCATAGCAAAGATTTTCTTTGCTAGAGCGTCGCTGGACGTCCTCACGCTGTGTGAGGACCTCCAGCGTCGCTCAATTCCCCATAGGAAAGCATTGAATATCTTTTTCAATGCTTTCCTATGGGGAGCGTTAATGCGCATGCGCGGCATTGGCGTGCATGCGCATTAGGTCTCCTCGGCCGGTGGGCGGGATCAGTCTCGCCCACTGGCCGACGGAGACAGTAGGAGGAGCAGCGCGGAGGAGGAAGCAGCAACGAGGGACATCGTCGCTGCCTCAGGTAAGTGACTGAAGGGGGTTTCACCCCTTCAGCAACTGGGGATTGGGGGGTAGGAGGGAGAGGGAACCTGCAGTGCCAGGAAAACGGATTGTTTTCCGTGCACTGGAGTTTTCCTTTAACCCCTCTAATCTTAAAACCCCGTTTACCCAAACCAATTGTAACATTATCTTTAACCCTGCGTGCATTTACACAGCTGTGTACACTCACTGTACTCACAGATATACTCACCGTACATTACAAGCAAAAACATGCACACGCTTACATATTCAGCTGTCAGATTTGAATATGTTTTTAAAGCTGCAACGCCCAGTTAATAAATTCATCAAACTCGCTGATTGCAATGTTGCACTAACTGATCGTTGCCTAGATTGTAATATTACACAAATACATATACTAATAGCAATATTACAACTATAAACACCAGTATTGCAGCATTGACGTTTTCATAAATGAATGATTGGATTGTAATATCTATAAAAATAAAATGCAAGGATTGTCATCTTTGCAACAATGTATAAATACATGGATTATAATTCTGCATTATGATTTAATTTTTTTTATTGATTTACAGTATTGCGGTAATTAATAAATGCACGTATTGTAAGATTCCACTAATAAATGCATGGGTTGCAATGCTGCATTAATAAATGCATGCACGATGGTAATTACATAAAGAATTGTATGCATACAATGTAATTTCTCGTTGACGAATGCATGGATTCAGATGTTGCACTATTAAAAGAGGGATTATAGTAATCAATATATTGTTTGCATTGCTGCTATACTGCAACAATAAAAGCCTGGGCTTTTATATTGTGCAGGGTCAAAGATGGGGGCAAGTAGGGGAGGGTGGGGGGGGGGGGGGGTGGGAAGGGTCATTGACAGGTTACCCTTCTAATTACCCAGCTCTATATATACAGAACCCCCCTCCCCATTCTGAATCAACCACGTGCATTTAACTAGCATGTGTCCGGCATTCACGCCCCCCTTCCTCTGATTGGCTACCGACTGTGTCACATTCCAGTCAACAGCAGGCTTCACTTTTCATTGGCCGAGCGGGCTGCCCGTCTCAGCCTAGACTTGTCTGTGACATCACTGTCTGGAACACCCTCTGTGTCCTAGGGGAACATTTAAAGAGACAGAGAGCCATTTAATTAGAGCTGCCCCCTCCTCTCCAGCACAGAGTCTGATGAAGGCTTGGGCTTCCTCGCAACCACTAGGGGCCACACTATATAAAGTGATAGATACAGAGACATTGGGGTTGTGTATAAAAATACATCAAGTTTATTGTAATGTTTGCATCGGTTTTGTGCGCCATTATCCTATGTATGAAAGTGTCAATCCACCTTTACAGCCTGGTGCTCCTTTTTAATTGTTTTTGTGTAATGCACCAAAATAATCCATTTAATCGCAACGTTTTATTCGTCTTTCAGGTTTTCACCCCAGATTATTTTGCTTTGATTGCATCTACAAAATAAGACAATGGAGCATGATTACTAAGAAATAACAAGCTGAGTAAGTAAAAGGATTGATTATTTTTTAATACGTTGAACAAACCGGTAAGACAGTGAAAGCTACTTACCTGTCTGAGAAATAAAATAATCGGACCGTGGAGGAAACATTTGGTGGGTAGAAAAGTTGCACATTTAGATTTTTTTTTTTTTTTTTTATTATTTTATTAGAAATAATTCCTCATTATACAACTGGTTCGTAGTATGATAACTGGTATGTTTACAACATATATCTTGTAATGGTTCTTATTTTAGCATAGCAAATACAATATTAGTAAGTTTTGTACATATCAGCCTCTGTGGGGGGGCTGCGGTCGTTGCTTGCTGTCGGGGGCTTGTATTCACATGGTGGCCTTAGTGTGTCAGTTAGATTGTCATCTTATGTGTCGCTAGTGTGTTTGTGTGTCCTAGTCTTGTTTGTTAGTGCTGTTAGGGATTAGGTGCTCGGCACGGTGTTGCCGTCGCCTAAGTGTGTGCAGGATCTATCTGTCCAGGTCGTCTCTGTCATGGATGTGGAGTAGTTTGTGTCCCTGTGTCCTTTGGCATACGGGTAGGTCCCGACTCTTTTGAGTTGGTAGTTCCGAGGTTCAGCTTCTGCAAGAAGACTCTTGGATCATCTGCTGGGGTTAGTATGAAAGTCTCGGGTCCCCGTGGTACTATCAGCGATCCGTCGTCTCTCCAACGGTACCGGATCATGGCGTCTCTCAGTTGCCTTGCAGTGGGGGCTAGGTGTCTTTTTGCTGCCAACACTCCAAATGGTAAGTCTCCATATATGGACACCGCTCCGCCTTCATAGGTGACCGTTCCAAGGGTTCTAGACCTAGACATGATGGCGGTTCTCACCGTGATGTCCCTGGTGGTGGCTATAACATCTCTCGGTGCTTGGGAGGGGGCAGTCGCGGCTTTACGGATCCTGAAGGCCGTTGTTATCAAGTCCTTGGTGTCGTTTCTGGCGAGGAGTGAAGCTACTACCCCCCGTATATATGGGAGCAGGGCCTCCTCCCCAACACCTTCTGGCACCCCTCTTACCCGTATGTTCCTCCTTCTGTGTCTCGTCTCTTTAGATTTTTTTTTTTTATATACATTGGAAGAGACATTGTTGTGAACCCCTCCTTCCTTCCTTCCCCCCCAAAAAATGGAATGACGGGACATTATGATGGAAGGGGTGCAGGAAGGAATAAGGGAATAAACGTATTAAAATAGGAAAATGAGGAGGAAATGCTAATAATTAGTGAACATGACAGTTTACTAGGTAGGTGAGTACTTACTGTATAATGTAACTATTACACTCATTGTATAGGTAAGTGGCCAATACATGTATAATATAACTTAATGTATCTATGTCACTCAGTATGTAGGGAAGGGGTAGTAACTATATGATCTAACTGTTACACTCATTGTATAGGTAAGTGGCCAATAAATGTATCTATGTCACTCAGTATGTACGGAGGGCGTAGTAACTATATGATCTAACTGTTACACTCATTGTATAGGTAAGTGGCCAATAAATGTATCTATGTCACTCAGTATGTAGGGAGGGCGTAGTAACTATATGATCTAACTGTTACACTCATTGTATAGGTAGGTGGCCAATAAATGTATCTATGTCACTCAGTATGTAGGGAGGGCGTAGTAACTATATGATCTAACTGTTACACTCATTGTATAGGTAGGTGGCCAATACATGTATCTATGTCACTCAGTATGTAGGGAAGGGGTAGTAACTATATTATCTAACTGTTACACTCATTGTATAGGTAGGTGGCCAATACATGTATCTATGTCACTCAGTATGTAGGGAGGGCGTAGTAACTATATGATCTAACTGTTACACTCATTGTATAGGTAGGTGGCCAATACATGTATCTATGTCACTCAGTATGTAGGGAGGGCGTAGTAACTATATGATCTAACTGTTACACTCATTGTATAGGTAGGTGGCCAATACATGTATCTATGTCACTCAGTATGTAGGGAGGGCGTAGTAACTATATGATCTAACTGTTACACTCATTGTATAGGTAGGTGGCCAATACATGTATCTATGTCACTCAGTATGTAGGGAGGGCGTAGTAACTATATGATCTAACTGTTACACTCATTGTATAGGTAGGTGGCCAATACATGTATCTATGTCACTCAGTATGTAGGGAGGGGGTAGTAACTATATGATCTAACTGTTACACTCACTGTATAGGTAGGTGGCCAATACCTGTATAATGTAACTTAATGTATCTATGTCACTCAGTATGTAGGGAGGGGGTAGTAACTATATAATGTAACTGTTGCACTTCTTGTATAGGTAGGTCAGTACTTACTGTATAATATAACTTAATGTATCTATCTCACTCACTCTGTAGGGAGGTGGGTACTTACTATAAAATGTAACTGTTGCACTTCTTGTATAGGTAGGTCGGTACTTACTGTATAATATAACTTAATGTATCTATCTCACTCACTCTGTAGGGAGGTGGGTACTTACTATATAATGTAACTATTACACTCATTGTATAGGTAAGTGGCCAATACATGTATAATATAACTTAATGTATCTATGTCACTCAGTATGTAGGGAAGGGGTAGTAACTATATGATCTAACTGTTACACTCATTGTATAGGTAAGTGGCCAATAAATGTATCTATGTCACTCAGTATGTAGGGAGGGCGTAGTAACTATATGATCTAACTGTTACACTCATTGTATAGGTAGGTGGCCAATAAATGTATCTATGTCACTCAGTATGTAGGGAGGGCGTAGTAACTATATGATCTAACTGTTACACTCATTGTATAGGTAAGTGGCCAATAAATGTATCTATGTCACTCAGTATGTAGGGAGGGCGTAGTAACTATATGATCAAACTGTTACACTCATTGTATAGGTAAGTGGCCAATACATGTATCTATGTCACTCAGTATGTAGGGAGGGGGTAGTAACTATATGATCTAACTGTTACACTCATTGTATAGGTAGGTGGCCAATACATGTATCTATGTCACTCAGTATGTAGGGAAGGGGTAGTAACTATATTATCTAACTGTTACACTCATTGTATAGGTAGGTGGCCAATACATGTATCTATGTCACTCAGTATGTAGGGAGGGCGTAGTAACTATATGATCTAACTGTTACACTCATTGTATAGGTAGGTGGCCAATACATGTATCTATGTCACTCAGTATGTAGGGAGGGCGTAGTAACTATATGATCTAACTGTTACACTCATTGTATAGGTAGGTGGCCAATACATGTATCTATGTCACTCAGTATGTAGGGAGGGCGTAGTAACTATATGATCTAACTGTTACACTCATTGTATAGGTAGGTGGCCAATACATGTATCTATGTCACTCAGTATGTAGGGAGGGCGTAGTAACTATATGATCTAACTGTTACACTCATTGTATAGGTAGGTGGCCAATACATGTATCTATGTCACTCAGTATGTAGGGAGGGGGTAGTAACTATATGATCTAACTGTTACACTCATTGTATAGGTAGGTGGCCAATACCTGTATAATGTAACTTAATGTATCTATGTCACTCAGTATGTAGGGAGGGGGTAGTAACTATATAATGTAACTGTTGCACTTCTTGTATAGGTAGGTCAGTACTTACTGTATAATATAACTTAATGTATCTATCTCACTCACTCTGTAGGGAGGTGGGTACTTACTATATAATGTAACTGTTGCTCTTCTTGTATAGGTAGGTCGGTACTTACTGTATAATATAACTTAATGTATCTATCTCACTCACTCTGTAGGGAGGTGGGTACTTACTATATAATGTAACTTACACTCATTGTATAGGTTAGTGGCCAATACCTGGATAATATAACTTAATGTATCTATGTCACTCAGTATGTAGGGAGGGGGTATTAATTATATAATGTAACTGTTGCACTCCTTGTATAGGTAGGTGTGTACTTACTGTATAATATAACTTAATGTATCTATCTCACTCACTATGTAGGTAGGTGCGTACTTACTGTATAATGTAACTGTTGCACTTCTTGTATAGGTAGGTGTGTACTTACTGTATAATATAACTTAATGTATCTATGTCACTCACTATGTAGGTAGGTGCGTACTTACTGTATAATGTAACTGTTACACTCCTTGTATAGGTAGGTGTGTACTTACTGTATAATGTAACAGTTGCACTTATTGTATAGGTAGGTTGGTACTCTCTGTATAATGTAACTTAATGTATCTATCACACTCACTCTGTAGGTAGATGACCAATAAATTTATAAATTAACTATTACATTCACTCTATAGGTATGTGGGTAATAACTGTGTAATATTACAGTCAATCTGCAGGTAAGTGGGCAATTACTACATAATGTACGTATTACACTGCCCCTACAGGTAGGTTAATAATTACTGTATAAAATATTTATTAGACTCACATTATAGGTAGGTTGTTAATTAGTGTATAAATTACCTATTATCCTCACTCTGTAGGTAGGTGGGTACTTACTGTTTAATGTATATATTACACTCTCTCTGTAGGTAGGTGGTTACTTACTGTATGATGTATCTCTTACACTCACTCTGTAGGTAGGTGGGTACTTACTGTATAATGTATCTCTTACACTCACTCTGTAGGTAGGTGGGTACTTACTGTATAATGTATATCTTACACTCACTCTGTGGGTAGGTGGGTACTCACTGTATAATGTATCTCTTACAGTCACTCTGTGGGTAGGTGGGTACTTACTGTATAACATATATCTTACAGTCACTCTGTGGGTAGGTGGGTACTTACTGTATAAGGTATCTCTTACACTCACTCTGTAGGTAGGTGAGTCATTACTGTATAATGTATCTCTTACACTCTGTAGGTAGGTGGGTACTTACTGTATAATGTATCTCTTACACTCACTCTGTAGGTAGGTGGGTACTTACTGTATAATGTATCTCTTACACTCACTCTGTGGGTAGGTGGGTACTTACTGTATAATGTATCTCTTACAGTCACTCTGTGGTAGGTGGGTACTTACTGTATAATGTATCTCTTACACTCACTCTGTGGGTAGGTGGGTACTTACTGTATAATGTATCTCTTACAGTCACTCTGTAGGTAGGTGGGTACTTACTGTATAAGGTATCTCTTACACTCACTCTGTGGGTAGGTGGGTACTTACTGTATAATGTATCTCTTACACTCACTCTGTAGGTAGGTGGGTACTTACTGTATAATGTATATCTTACACTCACTATGTAGGTAGGTGGGTACTTACTGTATAAAGTATCTCTTACACTCACTCTGTAGGTAGATGGGTACTTACTGTATGATGTGTCTCTTACACTCACTCTGTAGGTACGTGAGTCATTACTGTATAATGTATCTCTTACACTCACTCTGTAGGTAGGTGGGTACTTACTGTATAATGTGTCTCTTACACTCACTCTGTAGGTAGGTGGGTACTTACTGTATAATGTATCTCTTACACTCACTCTGTGGGTAGGTGGGTACTTACTGTATAATGTATCTCTTACACTCACTCTGTGGGTAGGTGGGTACTTACTGTATAATGTATCTCTTACACTCACTCTGTAGGTAGATGGGTACTTACTGTATGATGTGTCTCTTACACTCACTCTGTAGGTAGGTGGGTACTTACTGTATAATGTATATCTTACACTCACTCTGTAGGTAGGTGGGTACTTACTGTATAAAGTATATCTTACACTCACTCTATAGGTAGGTGGGTACTTACTGTATAATGTATCTCTTACACTCACTCTGTAGGTAGATGGGTAATTACTGTATAAAGTATATCTTACACTCACTCTATAGGTAGGTGGGTACTTACTGTATAATGTATCTCTTACACTCACTCTGTAGGTAGGTGGGTACTTCCTGTATAATGTATATCTTACACTCACTCTGTAGGTAGGTGGGTACTTACTGTATAATGTATCTCTTACACTCACTCTGTGGGTAGGTGGGTACTTACTGTATAATGTATCTCTTACACTCACTCTGTAGGTAGGTGGGTACTTACTGTATAATGTATCTCTTACACTCACTCTATAGGTAGGTGGGTACTTCCTGTATAATGTATATCTTACACTCACTCTATAGGTAGGTGGGTACTTACTGTATAATGTATCTCTTACACTCACTCTGTAGGTAGGTGGGTACTTACTGTATAATGTATCTCTTACAGTCACTCTGTAGGTAGGTGGGTACTTACTGTATAATGTATCTCTTACACTCACTCTGTGGGTAGGTGGGTACTTACTGTATAATGTATCTCTTACACTCACTCTGTAGGTAGATGGGTAATTACTGTATAAAGTATATCTTACACTCACTCTATAGGTAGGTGGGTACTTACTGTATAATGTATCTCTTACACTCACTCTGTAGGTAGGTGGGTACTTCCTGTATAATGTATATCTTACACTCACTCTGTAGGTAGGTGGGTACTTACTGTATAATGTATCTCTTACACTCACTCTGTGGGTAGGTGGGTACTTACTGTATAATGTATCTCTTACACTCACTCTGTAGGTAGGTGGGTACTTACTGTATAATGTATCTCTTACACTCACTCTGTAGGTAGGTGGGTACTTCCTGTATAATATATATCTTACACTCACTCTGTAGGTAGGTGGGTACTTACTGTATAATGTATCTCTTACACTCACTCTGTAGGTAGGTGGGTACTTACTGTATAATGTATCTCTTACACTCACTCTGTGAGTAGGTGGGTACTTACTGTATAATGTATCTCTTACACTCACTCTGTGGGTAGGTGGGTACTTACTGTATAATGTATCTCTTACACTCACTCTGTAGGTAGGTGGGTACTTACTGTATAATGTATCACTTACACTCACTCTGTGGGTAGGTGGGTACTTACTGTATAATGTATATCTTACACTCACTCTGTAGGTAGGTGGGTACTTACTGTATAATGTATATCTTACAGTCACTCTGTGGGTAGGTGGGTACTTACTGTATAATGTATCTCTTACACTCACTCTGTGGGTAGGTGGGTACTTACTGTATAAAGTATATCTTACACTCACTCTATAGGTAGGTGGGTACTTACTGTATAATGTATCTCTTACACTCACTCTGTAGGTAGATGGGTAATTACTGTATAAAGTATATCTTACACTCACTCTATAGGTAGGTGGGTACTTACTGTATAATGTATCTCTTACACTCACTCTGTAGGTAGGTGGGTACTTCCTGTATAATGTATATCTTACACTCACTCTGTAGGTAGGTGGGTACTTACTGTATAATGTATCTCTTACACTCACTCTGTGGGTAGGTGGGTACTTACTGTATAATGTATCTCTTACACTCACTCTGTAGGTAGGTGGGTACTTACTGTATAATGTATCTCTTACACTCACTCTGTAGGTAGGTGGGTACTTCCTGTATAATGTATATCTTACACTCACTCTATAGGTAGGTGGGTACTTACTGTATAATGTATCTCTTACACTCACTCTGTAGGTAGGTGGGTACTTCCTGTATAATATATATCTTACACTCACTCTGTAGGTAGGTGGGTACTTACTGTATAATGTATCTCTTACACTCACTCTGTAGGTAGGTGGGTACTTACTGTATAATGTATCTCTTACACTCACTCTGTGGGTAGGTGGGTACTTACTGTATAATGTATCTCTTACACTCACTCTGTGGGTAGGTGGGTACTTACTGTATAATGTATCTCTTACACTCACTCTGTAGGTAGGTGGGTACTTACTGTATAATGTATCTCTTACACTCACTCTGTGGGTAGGTGGGTACTTACTGTATAATGTATATCTTACACTCACTCTGTAGGTAGGTGGGTACTTACTGTATAATGTATATCTTACAGTCACTCTGTGGGTAGGTGGGTACTTACTGTATAATGTATCTCTTACACTCACTCTGTGGGTAGGTGGGTACTTACTGTATAAAGTATATCTTACACTCACTATATAGGTAGGTGGGTACTTACTGTATAATGTATCTCTTACACTCACTCTGTAGGTAGATGGGTAATTACTGTATAAAGTATATCTTACACTCACTCTATAGGTAGGTGGGTACTTACTGTATAATGTATCTCTTACACTCACTCTGTAGGTAGGTGGGTACTTCCTGTATAATGTATATCTTACACTCACTCTGTAGGTAGGTGGGTACTTACTGTATAATGTATCTCTTACACTCACTCTGTGGGTAGGTGGGTACTTACTGTATAATGTATCTCTTACACTCACTCTGTAGGTAGGTGGGTACTTACTGTATAATGTATCTCTTACACTCACTCTGTAGGTAGGTGGGTACTTCCTGTATAATGTATATCTTACACTCACTCTATAGGTAGGTGGGTACTTACTGTATAATGTATCTCTTACACTCACTCTGTAGGTAGGTGGGTACTTACTGTATAATGTATCTCTTACAGTCACTCTGTAGGTAGGTGGGTACTTACTGTATAATGTATCTCTTACACTCACTCTGTGGGTAGGTGGGTACTTACTGTATAATGTATCTCTTACACTCACTCTGTAGGTAGATGGGTAATTACTGTATAAAGTATATCTTACACTCACTCTATAGGTAGGTGGGTACTTACTGTATAATGTATCTCTTACACTCACTCTGTAGGTAGGTGGGTACTTCCTGTATAATGTATATCTTACACTCACTCTGTAGGTAGGTGGGTACTTACTGTATAATGTATCTCTTACACTCACTCTGTGGGTAGGTGGGTACTTACTGTATAATGTATCTCTTACACTCACTCTGTAGGTAGGTGGGTACTTACTGTATAATGTATCTCTTACACTCACTCTGTAGGTAGGTGGGTACTTCCTGTATAATATATATCTTACACTCACTCTGTAGGTAGGTGGGTACTTACTGTATAATGTATCTCTTACACTCACTCTGTAGGTAGGTGGGTACTTACTGTATAATGTATCTCTTACACTCACTCTGTAGGTAGGTGGGTACTTCCTGTATAATGTATATCTTACACTCACTCTATAGGTAGGTGGGTACTTACTGTATAATGTATCTCTTACACTCACTCTGTAGGTAGGTGGGTACTTCCTGTATAATATATATCTTACACTCACTCTGTAGGTAGGTGGGTACTTACTGTATAATGTATCTCTTACACTCACTCTGTAGGTAGGTGGGTACTTACTGTATAATGTATCTCTTACACTCACTCTGTGGGTAGGTGGGTACTTACTGTATAATGTATCTCTTACACTCACTCTGTGGGTAGGTGGGTACTTACTGTATAATGTATCTCTTACACTCACTCTGTAGGTAGGTGGGTACTGTGGCGAAACCAACCTCGCCACTATGAGCTGGAGAAGCCTGGTTGCTCGCCTGCTTCCTTTGGACTATGGACCAGACTTTAAAAAGCTTTATTTTACCTGCAGAAAGGCATATTCGTGCCTTTCAGCCGGGGTGTTCGGTAGATTCCAGCTACCGAACAAACTACCGTATGAGGGACCACCTAGGAGATGGAGTGTGCCGTCAATTAACCGCCCAGAAGCTGCGGTTAACCGCAGCTTAATTGATGAACGCTGGGTGGCCTTTGTTCGTTTGCCGACCACGAGGTAGCGGCCATTTTAATCGTGCCAAAGACCAGCGGTGTTCGGCGAGGATTCTATGGAACTATAAACGGACACTTAATTGCACGAACACCGCTGAGCCGTCTGTCGCCTGGGTCCTAATCGTACAAGGTTAACCGAACACTGGAATTCGGTATTTCTATGGGAATTGTAGTAACCCAGATAGCTATACCATGGAGCCTATTTGTGTGATTAAAGACTTTGGCTCCATGGCGATTAAACTGTATTCGTGTAGTCTGGGTGCCATTCACCTAATAATGTGCACCCAGACCTGAGCTATCTGGGGATATGTAACATGTCTGTGTTGGGTGGAATAAAAGTGACTTTATATATTTTAAAGCATAATACTGTATTTAGATCCCCACATGTGTAATGGAGTCTTGTCTTTGTCCTGAGAGATAATTGGATTACCTCTACAATTATCTCCAGGGCAGAAGGGAGGAAACCAGGATGCATTGTGGGAATGTTTACTGCTGTGTGTCTGTAATTGGTTTATGTCTGTCCTTTGTTACAGTCTTCCATTTGGTCCCCTAGGGGAGTGTCCACCAGGTGGGAGACCTGCATAAATACTGGGCAGGTAGCCCTGAGTAAATGAGTTGCTGTTTAACCCTGAAGCTGGAGTGTGTCTCTTTCTTGGGGGGAAGGGGACTGTATGCCGACTGCCAGGAGTGTAAGCTGTCCATATTGCTTTTCCTGTTCGGCTGCTTCCAGGGTTCGTGTGTCTGCTGTTCGAGAGTTGGTGAATTCGTGCAGTTTGGGAGTTCGGGAAGTTGGTGCTTATGGTAGCTGCTGGTCTATGGAAAAGGGGATTATCGCCTAAACGCATTTTTCCCCTTTTATGCTGAAACGGTCCGTTACAATTGGTGGCAAGCGGCGGGATCGTTCCTACAACCAGAGGGACAGCTACAGACAACACCATTCCTGGATCACAAAGTGAGGGCAACGCCAGTACCCGTACAGCGCCCCTATCTACAAGGAACCAACTGCAGCAGAGCAAGCATGGCACCCAGCTACACTCAAGAGGCGTATGACAGAGAGGTCACCGCGGTGCTGGCTTTATGCGGACCCAACCTCTCAGAGGATCTAATACAGCATGTGAAGAAAGTAGTGCGAGAGTACTTGCCGTGGGAATCAGAGCGGGCCAGGGGGTTTGCAGACCTCCCTCCCCAGCGGCAATGTGTGGCCCAGGGAGCTGATGGTGTCGTCCATCCTCCCCAGCAGCCGTGTGTGTCCCAGGGAGCCGAAGGTGCAGTCCTTCCTCCCCAGCGGCAGGCTGAGTTACAGGGGGCAGAGGTTGTTGTTCCTGCCCCCCAGCAGCAAAGTGATATGCCAAGAAGGCAGTGTGAAGTGAAGGGAGAGGAGAGCAGCGTCCTCCCTCCCCAGCGGCAATGTATGCCCCAGGGAGCTGATGGTGTCGTCCATCCTCCCCAGCAGCCGTGTGTGTCCAAGGGAGCCGAAGGTGCAGTCCTTCCTCCCCAGCGGCAGGCTGAGTTACAGGGGGCAGAGGTTGTTGTTCCTGCCCCCCAGCAGCAAAGTGATATGCCAAGAAGGCAGTGTGAAGTGAAGGGTGAGGAGAGCAGCGTCCTCCCTCCCCAGCGGCAGTGTGTGCCCCAGGGAGCTGATGGTGTCGTCCATCCTCCCCAGCAGCCGTGTGTGTCCAAGGGAGCTGAAGGTGCAGTCCTTCCTCCCCAGCGGCAGGCTGAGTTACAGGGGGCAGAGGTTGTTGTTCCTGCCCCCCAACAGCAAAGTGATATGCCAAGAAGGCAGTGTGAAGCGAAGGGAGAGGAGAGCAGCGTCCTCCCTCCCCAGCGGCAGTGTGTGCCCCAGGGAGCTGATGGTGTCGTCCATCCTCCCCAGCGGCAGTGTCTGTCCCAGGGAGCAGAAGGTGCAGTCCTTCCCCCCCAGCGGCAGTGTGTGTCCCAGGGAGCAGAAGGTGTCGCCCTTCCTCCCCAGCGGCAGTGTGTACCCCAGGGAGCTGATGGTGTCGTCCATCCTCCCCAGCGGCAGTGTGTCCTGCCGGGAGCAGAGACAGTCAGTCTCGCACCCCAGCAGCCGGACAAGAGAATGAAAGGGGAGACAGCTGGTCCCCCTTTCCACCAGCAGAGAGAGTGGCAGGGAGAGGAGCCTGCTACCCCCTCTCCCCAGCGGCAGTTTACCGTCCAGAGAGAGGAGCTTGTTACACCCTCTCTCCAGCGGCAGCCTAACCCACCAAGGGGAGATGTTAAGCCCCACGACTGTGCAGATGGGACCGTAGTCTCTGTACTTACAGCCCAAGGGGTAGGGACGGTCGGTCCTGTCCCCCAGCCACAGAGCAATGTATCCAAAGGGGAGACAGTCGGTCTCCCCCTCCGGCAGCCGAGCTATGCACCTAAAGGGGAGACAGTCAGTCTCCAGCAACCAGGCTCCAACCAGACTACTTCCGTGGTAGTGCTGGCACCAGGACAGAATACCGCTGGTCTCTGCCCCCTCAGCAACCCACCAAGGCAGCCTAACTGTTCCCCACACAGTCATGGTGAGACACCTGGACCTGGACAAGTTTGTAATTTTTTCAGGTGTAGTACCCAGTTATTGTGGGGGGGCTGTACTAATAGTTGTGTTTTGTGGGTGGGTTGCTGGACTAACCAGGGCACTGACCGGCAGGAGGTCAGGTACCCTGTTAGTCTAGTTGGTAAAGGGGAGAAGTGTGGCGAAACCAACCTCGCCACTATGAGCTGGAGAAGCCTGGTTGCTCGCCTGCTTCCTTTGGACTATGGACCAGACTTTAAAAAGCTTTATTTTACCTGCAGAAAGGCATATTCGTGCCTTTCAGCCGGGGTGTTCGGTAGATTCCAGCTACCGAACAAACTACCGTATGAGGGACCACCTAGGAGATGGAGTGTGCCGTCAATTAACCGCCCAGAAGCTGCGGTTAACCGCAGCTTAATTGATGAACGCTGGGTGGCCTTTGTTCGTTTGCCGACCACGAGGTAGCGGCCATTTTAATCGTGCCAAAGACCAGCGGTGTTCGGCGAGGATTCTATGGAACTATAAACGGACACTTAATTGCACGAACACCGCTGAGCCGTCTGTCGCCTGGGTCCTAATCGTACAAGGTTAACCGAACACTGGAATTCGGTATTTCTATGGGAATTGTAGTAACCCAGATAGCTATACCATGGAGCCTATTTGTGTGATTAAAGACTTTGGCTCCATGGCGATTAAACTGTATTCGTGTAGTCTGGGTGCCATTCACCTAATAATGTGCACCCAGACCTGAGCTATCTGGGGATATGTAACATGTCTGTGTTGGGTGGAATAAAAGTGACTTTATATATTTTAAAGCATAATACTGTATTTAGATCCCCACATGTGTAATGGAGTCTTGTCTTTGTCCTGAGAGATAATTGGATTACCTCTACAATTATCTCCAGGGCAGAAGGGAGGAAACCAGGATGCATTGTGGGAATGTTTACTGCTGTGTGTCTGTAATTGGTTTATGTCTGTCCTTTGTTACAGTCTTCCATTTGGTCCCCTAGGGGAGTGTCCACCAGGTGGGAGACCTGCATAAATACTGGGCAGGTAGCCCTGAGTAAATGAGTTGCTGTTTAACCCTGAAGCTGGAGTGTGTCTCTTTCTTGGGGGGAAGGGGACTGTATGCCGACTGCCAGGAGTGTAAGCTGTCCATATTGCTTTTCCTGTTCGGCTGCTTCCAGGGTTCGTGTGTCTGCTGTTCGAGAGTTGGTGAATTCGTGCAGTTTGGGAGTTCGGGAAGTTGGTGCTTATGGTAGCTGCTGGTCTATGGAAAAGGGGATTATCGCCTAAACGCATTTTTCCCCTTTTATGCTGAAACGGTCCGTTACAGGTACTTACTGTATAATGTATCTCTTACACTCACTCTGTGGGTAGGTGGGTACTTACTGTATAATGTATATCTTACACTCACTCTGTAGGTAGGTGGGTACTTACTGTATAATGTATATCTTACAGTCACTCTGTGGGTAGGTGGGTACTTACTGTATAATGTATCTCTTACACTCACTCTGTGGGTAGGTGGGTACTTACTGTATAAAGTATATCTTACACTCACTCTATAGGTAGGTGGGTACTTACTGTATAATGTATCTCTTACACTCACTCTGTAGGTAGATGGGTAATTACTGTATAAAGTATATCTTACACTCACTCTATAGGTAGGTGGGTACTTACTGTATAATGTATCTCTTACACTCACTCTGTAGGTAGGTGGGTACTTCCTGTATAATGTATATCTTACACTCACTCTGTAGGTAGGTGGGTACTTACTGTATAATGTATCTCTTACACTCACTCTGTGGGTAGGTGGGTACTTACTGTATAATGTATCTCTTACACTCACTCTGTAGGTAGGTGGGTACTTACTGTATAATGTATCTCTTACACTCACTCTGTAGGTAGGTGGGTACTTCCTGTATAATGTATATCTTACACTCACTCTATAGGTAGGTGGGTACTTACTGTATAATGTATCTCTTACACTCACTCTGTAGGTAGGTGGGTACTTACTGTATAATGTATCTCTTACAGTCACTCTGTAGGTAGGTGGGTACTTACTGTATAATGTATCTCTTACACTCACTCTGTGGGTAGGTGGGTACTTACTGTATAATGTATCTCTTACACTCACTCTGTAGGTAGATGGGTAATTACTGTATAAAGTATATCTTACACTCACTCTATAGGTAGGTGGGTACTTACTGTATAATGTATCTCTTACACTCACTCTGTAGGTAGGTGGGTACTTCCTGTATAATGTATATCTTACACTCACTCTGTAGGTAGGTGGGTACTTACTGTATAATGTATCTCTTACACTCACTCTGTGGGTAGGTGGGTACTTACTGTATAATGTATCTCTTACACTCACTCTGTAGGTAGGTGGGTACTTACTGTATAATGTATCTCTTACACTCACTCTGTAGGTAGGTGGGTACTTCCTGTATAATGTATCTCTTACACTCACTCTGTAGGTAGGTGGGTACTTACTGTATAATGTATCTCTTACACTCACTCTATGGGTAGGTGGGTACTTACTGTATAATGTATATCTTACACTCACTCTGTAGGTAGGTGGGTACTTACTGTATAATGTATATCTTACAGTCACTCTGTGGGTAGGTGGGTACTTACTGTATAATGTATCTCTTACACTCACTCTGTGGGTAGGTGGGTACTTACTGTATAAGGTATCTCTTACACTCACTCTGTGGGTAGGTGGGTACTTACTGTATAATGTATCTCTTACACTCACTCTGTAGGTAGGTGGGTACTTACTGTATAATGTATCTCTTACACTCACTCTATAGGTAGGTGGGTACTTACTGTATAATGTATATCTTACACTCACTCTGTAGGTAGGTGGGTACTTACTGTATAATGTATATCTTACAGTCACTCTGTGGGTAGGTGGGTACTTACTGTATAATGTATCTCTTACACTCACTCTGTGGGTAGGTGGGTACTTACTGTATAATGTATCTCTTACAGTCACTCTGTGGGTAGGTGGGTACTTACTGTATAACGTATATCTTACAGTCACTCTGTGGGTAGGTGGGTACTTACTGTATAACGTATATCTTACACTCACTCTGTGGGTAGGTGGGTACTTACTGTATAATGTATCTCTTACACTCACTCTGTAGGTAGGTGGGTACTTACTGTATAATGTATCTCTTACAGTCACTCTGTAGGTAGGTGGGTACTTACTGTATAATGTATCTCTTACACTCACTCTGTGGGTAGGTGGGTACTTACTGTATAATGTATCTCTTACACTCACTCTGTAGGTAGGTGGGTACTTACTGTATAATGTATCTCTTACACTCACTCTGTAGGTAGGTGGGTACTTCCTGTATAAAGTATATCTTACACTCACTCTATAGGTAGGTGGGTACTTACTGTATAATGTATCTCTTACACTCACTCTGTAGGTAGGTGGGTACTTCCTGTATAAAGTATATCTTACACTCACTCTATAGGTAGGTGGGTACTTACTGTATAATGTATCTCTTACACTCACTCTGTAGGTAGGTGGGTACTTCCTGTATATTGTATCTCTTACACTCACTCTGTGGGTAGGTGGGTACTTACTGTATAATGTATCTCTTACACTCACTCTGTGGGTAGGTGGGTACTTACTGTATAATGTATCTCTTACACTCACTCTGTGGGTAGGTGGGTACTTACTGTATAATGTATCTCTTACACTCACTCTGTAGGTAGGTGGGTACTTACTGTATAATGTATATCTTACACTCACTCTGTAGGTAGGTGGGTACTTACTGTATAAAGTATCTCTTACACTCACTCTGTAGGTAGGTGGGTACTTACTGTATGATGTATCTCTTACACTCACTCTGTGGGTAGGTGGGTACTTACTGTATAATGTATCTCTTACACTCACTCTGTGGGTAGGTGGGTACTTACTGTATAATGTATCTCTTACACTCACTCTGTGGGTAGGTGGGTACTTACTGTATAATGTGTCTCTTACACTCACTCTGTAGGTAGGTGGGTACTTACTGTATAATGTATCTCTTACACTCACTCTGTGGGTAGGTGGGTACTTACTGTATAATGTATCTCTTACACTCACTCTGTAGGTAGGTGGGTACTTACTGTATAATGTATCTCTTACACTCACTCTGTGGGTAGGTGGGTACTTACTGTATAATGTATCTCTTACACTCACTCTGTGGGTAGGTGGGTACTTACTGTATAATGTATCTCTTACACTCACTCTGTGGGTAGGTGGGTACTTACTGTATAATGTATCTCTTACACTCACTCTGTGGGTAGGTGGGTACTTATTGTATAATGTATCTCTTACACTCACTCTGTAGGTAGGTGGGTACTTACTGTATAATGTATCTCTTATGGTCACTCTGTGGGTAGGTGGGTACTTACTGTATAATGTATCTCTTATGGTCACTCTGTGGGTAGGTGGGTACTTACTGTATAATGTATCTCTTACACTCACTCTGTGGGTAGGTGGGTACTTACTGTATAATGTATCTCTTACACTCACTCTGTGGGTAGGTGGGTACTTACTGTATAATGTATCTCTTACACTCACTCTGTGGGTAGGTGGGTACTTACTGTATAATGTATCTCTTACACTCACTCTGTGGGTAGGTGGGTACTTATTGTATAATGTATCTCTTACACTCACTCTGTAGGTAGGTGGGTACTTACTGTATAATGTATCTCTTATGGTCACTCTGTGGGTAGGTGGGTACTTACTGTATAATGTATCTCTTATGGTCACTCTGTGGGTAGGTGGGTACTTACTGTATAATGTATCTCTTACACTCACTCTGTGGGTAGGTGGGTACTTACTGTATAATGTATCTCTTACAGTCACTCTGTGGGTAGGTGGGTACTTACTGTATAATGTATCTCTTACACTCACTCTGTGGGTAGGTGGGTACTTACTGTATAATGTATCTCTTACACTCACTCTGTGGGTAGGTGGGTACTTATTGTATAATGTATCTCTTACACTCACTCTGTAGGTAGGTGGGTACTTACTGTATAATGTATTTCTTATGGTCACTCTGTGGGTAGGTGGGTACTTACTGTATAATGTATCTCTTATGGTCACTCTGTGGGTAGGTGGGTACTTACTGTATAATGTATCTCTTACACTCACTCTATAGGTAGGTGGGTACTTACTGTATAATGTATCTCTTACACTCACTCTGTGGGTAGGTGGGTACTTACTGTATAATGTATCTCTTACACTCACTCTGTGGGTAGGTGGGTACTTACTGTATAATGTATCTATTACAGTCACTCTGTGGGTAGGTGGGTACTTACTGTATAATGTATCTCTTACACTCACTCTGTGGGTAGGTGGGTACTTACTGTATAATGTATCTCTTACAGTCACTCTGTAGGTAGGTGGGTACTTACTGTATAATGTATCTCTTACACTCACTCTGTGGGTAGGTGGGTACTTACTGTATAATGTATCTCTTACAGTCACTCTGTAGGTAGGTGGGTACTTACTGTATAATGTATCTCTTACACTCACTCTGTGGGTAGGTGGGTACTTACTGTATAAGGTATCTCTTACACTCACTCTGTGGGTAGGTGGGTACTTACTGTAAAGGGATGTCTTTTACACTCACTCTGTAGGTAGGTGAGTCATTACTGTATAATATATGTATGATACTCTCTAGGTAGGTGAGTAATAGATACAGACAGGAGAGTTGGGAGTACTATATTAGAGTATGGGTGTAGGGGCTCCTAGAAAGACCATTATTTGGGGGGGGGGATGACCCTTCCTTCCTGTAGGTTACTAAATGGGGGTTCAGTAGGTTACCCCACATTGACTAAACTGAGACCAAGCTACTGACTGACATTGTTTAACCCCTTGTGAGGGTGTGAAGGGTTAACTGGTCCTTCCTTGCTGTTCTGTGTGTTGTGACTACATAGACTGAGAGCTACATTGTAACTTCTACATCCGATTCCTGACAGAGGAAATGACACTATTAACCATGTCAGTGCCTCCACAAATGGGTCACATTCCAAACACCACCCTTCTTGTAGCAAATCAAATTCCGTTTATATTATTGCCAACACAAGACTAGCCTGTGGCTATTGGATTTGTGTTCACTTCCTTGTTCTGGTTAAGTGTTTTGGATTATTGAAAGTACCTTAACTCACATTTCAGAGACTCTCTGTGAATATTATATGGGGGTGAATCTCATTTAACCCTTACCCTGCTGCTTTGTTATACCCATAGCAACATGGGGGGTTAAACACTGGTGTTTGGGACAGTTACAATATATGTTTTCTATAATAAATTAGATGGTGGTTTGGATTGCTTTTCTAACTAAATTTAAAAAATAAATCTATATTTGTGTTTTTAGAAGACAAATCACAAATTATCCTAACGAATTTTCTTCTAATGCATTCTTGTTAGACTGTTCATTGAAGAAATAGTTTTTTTTCCCCTACAAACCCTGTAACAATAAACCTCTAATTGACACCAATAAACAAGGGGGCATGTGAAACATGCCTGTCTTTACTTAATATTTGGAAATGTAATATATTCTAACCTTATTCACCATGGCAACTAAATACATATCAGAATCATTTAACGTGAAGTGATATGCTGGTTTAAGTTAGTGAAGGCTGGCACTGCATTTGTTTTGTGGACTACATTACCCATAATGCTCAGTCAGCCTACAGGCACTACAGATATCTGTGAACTATACTGCCCATGGTTCTCAGCAAGCCTACAGGCACTGCAGATGTCTGTGAACTGAATGTCTCTGTTAATCCTCAGGTAGCTTGTGAAATGTAGGTCACCTAACACATGCAGTGCCTTTAGGCAGCTTGAGCATCATGGGTATTGTAGTTCTCAAACATCTGCAGTGCCAGGGGGATTTGAATGGTGGAATGACTCTGCAGAATTGTCTAGCTCCCTGTGTTGGGTGAGTTACCTGCTGTAAACTGGTGGAGCTATTTGTTCAGCGATTTTATGATAGAGTTCCTTTTTTTAATTATTTAATTTTTTTTTTTCCCCCATTATTATTTTTTTATTATTATTATTCATAATAAGACTGTGATTTCTAATCCTGCAGTAACATTTTTTTTATTATTTTTTTTTTACTAATTACAGAATAATTTAGACTTGTCACATTCTATAATGCTTATGCTTTTATTTTTTAATTTTTTTTTAAAGTGGGTTGCATTTTTTTTTATTTGTTAATTTATTATCCTTTTTTTTTTTTACAAACTCGAGTTAAATATGATTTTGACAAAGCCATGGCTATTTTTTTAACTCTTTGAGTGCCACAGTTTTGTTATACCCCTTTCTAACACCCTGTAGATTATTATTTTTTTTTTTTAAAGAATAAATAAATAAAAGGGGATTCATTGTTTTTACTTTATTTTCACAAGTCTCTGATTTCTTTTGTTGTCGTGGAATGAAACCCCATAATATTTCAGTTGGGGGCAACCTTTGCAATGCATGGCTGGCAATGAAGGAGTTAAATGATCCATGGTAAGGGAGGGGGGGTTGTCTAGCATAAAAAATCCTAATAGATATGTCTAGACAAGCTTTGTAAATTCCTGTTACTGCAGAATGAGAACAGATGTAGGGGAATACACACTTTGTTTGCTACCTACACACACACACAGAGTCACACTCACACACAGACACACTCATCTGACCATCTATTACACATAGGGTTTTACAAGAAGTTACATTTATTGGAGTGATCACATTTATTGGAAGTGTAACCTATGTACCCAGCACTGTACTCAGTCTGTACATCCACACATACACACACTGACAGATACAAAGTATCACACAGAGCTCTGTAGGACAAGTTGTGACAATCAGGACACTTCCCTGAGTTCTGATGGCTGGGATTTAGAGGTAATTTGAATACCTGGTAATCTGTTCTGTTTATGTAATAGGTTTTACACACAGCTCTATGTTGTTGCATAACAAGCAGATACATGCATGTGTCCCTGTTGTTCTGAATTTAGTGTGTTTAAAAAGTTTCCCTCATCTATAAAATTACACAAAGTTTATATATATATATATATATATATATATATATATTAAGTGCAAGGCAGTTTAAAGCCATATTCCTAGTATAATTTAATACATACACATCACACAGCAGATATATAATAATATATAAATAAAAGGATAATGAACCCAGTGAGCTGTCACTCTCTTTGTATCACTGTTAGACTGCTAGCAGTCTCTTTCCCTGCCCCCCCCCCCATGTGTAGCTGTGACAGCTTGTTACTGTATTTATAGGACAGCAATCACTGTGCCCATTCTCCCTCTGCTGGGCTGTCTCAGGGTACTGTCCCTTTAAGAGAAGTGGGCGGCTCCCTCCCGCCCAGCAGCGTCCCTTGATTGTGCGGCTCCGCTGTCAGTCAGGCTGGCCGGCCCCGCCCCCGTGCGGTGAAGGGCAGTCCCAGTCTGGCGCTGACGTCACGGGCTGTCTGGCTGCCTGGGGTTGGATCCAAGTGAAATGCAATCTCCTTGGACTTGAGAAGGGGGAAGGAAGGGGAGGCTGAGTGAGTCCTCACTATTCTCTGCCTAGCCTGGGAGAGTGAGCACAGCACAGCCTGGGACTCAGAGCTCTACTGCCTGAGTGTGAGTGACTGAAAGCTCCACTGACTGAGTGTGAGTGACTGCTCAACAAGCTGAAAGCTCCACTGCCTGAGTGTGAGTGACTGCTCAACAAGCTGAAAGCTCCACTGAGTGTGAGTGACTGCTCAACAAGCCTGGGACTGAAAGCTCCACTGAGTGTGAGTGACTGCTCAACAAGCTCTGGGACTGAAAGCTCCACTGCCTGAGTGTGAGTGGCTGCTCAATAACCCTGAGACTGAGGGGGACTGCTCTACACTGTGTGAGTGACTGTTTTACAGCCAGGGACTAAGAGACCACTCCACAGCCTGGCTGCTCTCCTACCTGGGACTGAGTGCTCACTCCACACCTTGAGATTGGCTGACTGTGAGTGTGGTCACTCCATTCTCTGTGAGTGAGTGTGAGTCCTTCAGATCCTAGCCCATCCTGGGACTTGATACAAAGTAACCAGCCCAGACAGCAGCTCCTCTCCCCCTCTCTCACCATGCACAGCAGCTCTCCCTGTACAGCTGGACTCCAAGCGCGTGAGTGTGAGTGAAGCACTTTCTGGAGGAGAGTTTCCTATTTAATGTATAACTTGATGGGTCTGAATAGCACAAGCGGAGCTCCCCAGTCCAATGTCTCCTGCACATGTAACTGCAAGAGGTCCTTATTTCAGAGCATGGAGATCAGTGAGTATCACTTTAAATCTTATTGTGTACAAAATACTGTGAATCCCCCTTCTCCCTGCTGGATTCTATCTACTTTTATTCCATGGAGGGTGCAGGGGGAAACTAAACTCTCCAGATCACTCCCACAGAAGAACTGTGTAAAGTTTCTGCAGACTTTGCTGTACATTGTGAAGTATAGGGAGGGAGGAGGAGGGGGGGATGCTGGCTGTACATTAAACCCCTCTCCCCCTCTCACTCCTCCTAGCCCAGATCCTCTTCCAAAAACTGTTCAGTGAAGGCACAATGAAATGATACATTGTGGTTTCTCTTATTTCATTTTTTTTTCCAATAATTGCAATACTAGGCATTATTATATACTAATAGATCACTGTGCAATTCATATGTGTCTACTGTATTGCTGAACAATTCTGTCTATTGTTTGATGCTAGGAGCACAACACTGCATTGTTTTTTTTTTTATGCTTGATAGAAATGAATCAAAAGTGTTGCTTATTTTTCTTGATTACGGATGAGATATCTGTATATGGGATTTGGGGAGGGGGTGATAAAGGGGCTTTGTAACCCCCACATGTCACTTTAAACTAACCACTTGGGTGTCTGATCAGAGGATCATTATTGCACTTTGTATATTCCTCAATGTCTCAAGAGTTAACCCTTCACAGTTGTTTACAGCTCTAATGCCAGCAGCGTTCAGAGTTTAAAAAAACAAAGCAGATGCTGCTTAAAAATGTAAAATTTAAGAGTTGGCAGTCTGATTTTAGGTTTTTCTCAGAATTGAACGTTTCTGGCAGTGTCGAAAAGGGAGAAAGTGCATTTTCTGCATTGCTTAACGTTTACGTTGTCCTCTAAAAACTGTCAACGCAGTTCAAACTCTCTGTAATCTTTACCCAAGAGCTTGCAATCTACCAGTTTGTCTAATGTGCTTTGTAGCCTTCGTCACCATCAACAAAAAAGTGTTATGTAAAATGAACTCTGTGTGCTTAAAATGGGTTGCCAATAAGTCGAACGTAGACCTTTTTATTGTTACTTGTGAGTGTACAAATAACAGTTGTACATTTTCTTTGATTACTTTTTCATTTTGTCCCTCTCGTACCACCACGTATAGACATCTCGAAGACTGTGAAGAATTTGGGGTTCTTTATTCACCGAACTGAGGATAATTGACGGGAAAATGTGGACATTTTAGTTCAAAATAACTATCCTTTCAATTAGCCTGTTTTAGCTTAAAATGTGCAGTCCTGTTTTTGGTTCTCTTTAGTTCCTGATTTAGGGAATAAACCCCTTTTGCCTCTATGCTGAAACTTGTCTGAAACTTTCGGTGCTTTTCTTCGTACTTGACTCGAAAAGTCCCCTCCAGATACGCAGTATTACTCAAATTCTGATTGTCTTTTTTCCCCCTTTTTTATATATAATCCCATACTGTTTTTATTAGAAAGACACCCTAGGGATTTCCTTGCATACCTTTTCCACCCAAATGCAATTAAAAGGTTGCTCAATATTTGTAACAGACTCCTAGCAAACTCTTGCTATTATCCCTTTCCCCCCTCCTATGCTCGTTTCATTTTGGGCTCCGAAAATGCGTCCCTTTGGGTTAAATCAGGATTTAGTACTGCTGCACTGAGGTGCATAGTGACTGCACCAAATATTTTGGAGCTGAGTAAATGACTGTCATTGTCAGTCTTAATCAAAGGGGACAGGAGGCTGTAAACCCCTTTTGGCAATGTTTAAACTCTTTTACTTGAAATGGGTTTAAGTAACCTTGAATGTGTGCATCTAAACAGCTATCCTTACTACTATTGAACTTGCCATTGCCCTAACAAGCTTCTCAAAGTCCGTGATCCCTTTAACATACACAGTATGACTTTATTATGAATTTATTAAAAAAAATATATATTTTCTGAGCCGGTCACAATTTGAATACATTTGTCTCCCTACATACAGATGTCCTTGTAATATATATATTTTTTTCTTCTTTCTTTTTGTTGTCATTTTTAACAGTGTTCTTTAAACAATATGAGGTTAGATTAAGCTTGTTGGCTTCATTTTTTTTTGTTCTAAATGGGAAAGAACCAAGTATTTATTTAAGTTGGAACTGTAGCTACCTTCAGAGATGTATTTATTTATTTAGAAAATTCTTAGCAACGCACATGAACCAGACACACTGGGGCAAGAGTATAATTACTGTTGATTTTAATAGGGTAGCATTTATAAGAATTCGGTAAAAGACGGTTATGTTGAAGAGTGTTTTGGGGTGGGGGAGAATGTCAAGAATATACAATTTGGCTGCATGTAATGTATTACATACATTTTTTTTAATATCAGACAAAAAACACCATTATTTTAATGAGAAGTCATTTAATTTGGAAATGTTTAACGAAATCAGTTGCGTCTGTGTAACAAGAGCAGGCTATAGAGTTTGAAAATTGGGCACATTTTAAGGTTTTTAACTAATTTCTCATTTTTTGGGGAGGGAGGGTTGGGGGGGGGGGGGTCTGCAGATCCCATCGCTGCATGTGTTACCTAGGCAGTATATATTTTAAAACTGTATGTAAGGTTCTATAATTTCCCAATTATTTGTCCTTGTATTGGTCTCTTTCAGTCCCTTGTATGTAGCCTATTTTGTCGTCTGAGCCTGCAAAGGACCAGCAGCTAATAGGTTAAGCTTGACAGTGGCGGTGAGTCGGGAGTCTAGACTTGCTTAACCATTTCGCATAAAGAAAGGACACCTTCATTGTATTGTCCACTGATGACATGTTATGACAAGAGTGATATAGGTATACTTAATGTCCAAAACCCCAGTTGTTGGTTTTAGTGCATACATCTATTCATTAGTTATGTCTAAGTCTGCACTACTTACCTTTCTCAAAATATTGATGGATATAAGGAGATCTGCCTATATAGTTGTTAACAAAAAAAAATGCTCTAGACTGGTATTTACTAACCTT
Organism: Pelobates fuscus; assembly: GCF_036172605.1. NCBI lineage: Eukaryota > Metazoa > Chordata > Amphibia > Anura > Pelobatidae > Pelobates > Pelobates fuscus. The sequence continues at coordinate 295,481,889 of NC_086322.1, forward strand.
GGCATCCCAAATAGATGGAAACTACATTTCCCATAATGCAAACTAAGGATCCTAAGCAATATAGTCCAGAGACACCTATAGTAGCAAGTTTGGACATTATTGCACTTTTTATTTATTTTTTTTTTTTTTTTTTTTTTTGTTAAGCAGAGTCTCATCTCAGGTGATCATCAGAATCGGTTAAGCCAGTTTTCTCTCTGCTTTGTAACTGGCACAAAAAAAAAAACACACCTAAATGTGTCTAAGAAGCACCTTTCACAGTAGTAAAAAATAGATGTACTCTGCGGTGGAAGTGATGATGACTCCACATTTTACTTAGTAAAGACGCAGGAAAAAAAAAAAAAAACAGCCCAACCATATTTAGCAAAATTGAACACTGCGCAGCACAGTCATTTAATACTTGTTCACTAAATTGTTGGCGTTTTTTGTAAATATTTTCTGAAAATACATAGAAACAATTCACAATTCCAGTTGTCATCTGATTTAAATGTTGATTTATAGAACTTTGCTGCTGTTTTATGAACTGATTTTGGTGTACCCAGGACACTTGCTACTTGTACCCCTCAAGAACTGTAATTTCTAACTGTTGTTGAAAGGTTATCACTATAGGGGGTTTACATTTTCTGACTAATGCTGAATAAATGAGCCATGTCTGGGTCAATTTTTGCCTATACCATTAACCAGAGGACAAGAACTAAATATCATTATGCCTCTTATCTGCTGTGTTTAACCTCTGTTTAAAATCCTTAACTGCTGTTTGGGTTGGCTATGTACTCTGTCTTAGAAATGTCACTTTCGTTTAAATTTTATCCAAATTGAAGGATCTGGGATGCTAAAATGCATGTTACATGATTTTGAATTTTTTTTTTTTTTTTTTATATGGGTCATGCGATGTATATATGCCCTGTGTACCCCAAAATCAACCAGCTCATTATTTCTGTTTTTTGTTTCTCTGTTCTGCTAAGGAATTTAAGTTCCTGTCCTGTTTTCTGTCGAATAAAACCCAAGCATAATCTAGAAGAATAAACATGGATTTTGTGGCACAGTGATCATATTTGATATGACTATTAGATTGTTTTATTGCATATGAGAATAATGGTTCTTTATTTTGATGACTTTGGATGTTCAAAAGTTTTAAGGCTGGTCATGATTCCGGGCATCTTTGGAAAATGTATTGTTTTTTGTGGCTTTGTTGGTTAAAGTATAATCCTGAAGAATGTAGTTATTGATAGCCATCCTTTAAAATGGAGATCTCTCATCCTTAAACGCTAAGCAGGGATGAGACTTCTTGCTAAATGCTAAAATCTTGCACCTTACTCAATACAAGTATTGTTCTGTTGAGCCTTCCAGCAGGGAATAAGTAGAAAATATGATTATTCTCCCTCAAAAAGAAAATGGTAAATGGATTCTAAATATCAGATTCTTTTATTTTTTTATTTATTATTAATTTATGTATTTTAATTCCACCTTCTCTGGAGACATGGAGAGCATCGTAGTCTGATCAACTCCTCTTTGACAGTCTCAAAATCTGCAGTGCCCTAGTTTACCGTCAGACCTCTTCTAGAAAATTAGTTTTGTTCTTTAAGTTTTTTGCATTTTTTTATTTTTTAATATTTTTTTTTTATTTTCCTTGATGCCCCAGACAAAAATACTCCAGACATTCTTAAATTCTTCAATAACATTTGATCCAATCACCTTTGCTGGAAAGCTATCCAGCGCACCCACGCACTGTTCCATAAAACATTTTGTGTTTACATTCATCTTTCTCAATCCGATTCTCTGCATTTTTCCAAGCCTGGCTTCTCTCTGATTGCAACTTCCCAAGAAAATGTTTACATTTTGTAAAAATCTCTTTAAATGTATCTCTGCTCCGAGACGTCGAGGTGAACCCTTTCAGCATCTGAGTTCCAGGTGCTTGGAAACATCTGGGCAAAATCTGTCTCCAGCCCAACTATGCCGTTTTTAATCTTTTATATAATGCGAACACTAAAAACGAGACAATGACTTACCCCCCTCGCCTTCCCCTCCTGTGACCAGGCAGGTATACCTGTCTAATGTGCTGTGTCATTGGGCAGTTAAACACACACCTTTGCTCTAGAATAAAACCCTTGTCAATGTGTACACAATCGTGTTTGATAAACCGTTTTAAAGAATGATAGGTAAGTCATAACAAAAGATTACACTGGTCCAGATATTTCCCGAATCCCATCTGGAACTTCATGTCTGATGGCTTTGAATGGGTGTCGGGTCCCTTTAAGTCTTGCCTGATCCTGTTTCATTATTCAGAAGTTGCACCGTTTTTCATAGGGTTTGTTTTTCATAAATATGTCTGTGGTCTGGACAGGATTAAATCTTTAAATGCAATTTGAGGTTCCTTGCTGAATTATTTCTGGTCTTCCTACTTTCATTTAAGGCTAACTATCTCCTTCTGCATGACACCTCTTTAGTTAAAGGCAGAATCATTTTTTGTATTTTTTTTTTTTAAACTGCTAAGAACATTTTATAAAAAAAAAGTAAAATAACATAAATGGAATTTTTTTTTTTTTTCTCTTTCCCTTCTGAAATCGAAAGGGACTGTATTTTAGTTGAAATAACTCCTGGGGTCAGACGATTACTGATCTCTGCTGTGTGGTAGTCTATGTGTCTATGCTATTATAGCTGAGACAAATGTTCTGTGCACTGTATAAAGTTTCAGAACACATTTTTACTGCTTCTTGCTCAGATTTTAACGTAGCCATTTATAGGAGGACCGGCTAGAAGTTTCAATTTGGTTATATCGGGATGGCGATCAGTACTGCTTGGTACTGTGCAGTTACATTTATTACGAGGTACCGAATCCAATTTTTAAATCTCTGGTTGGACTGTGATCTTCTAAGATGAGTTTGGACAATCTGACCTTGTTCTAGGAACCAGCCATGGTCTTCAAAATTCTACAGAAATCTTCTGTATGATAAAACGTCTCTCTTTCAACGTATCCTCGGGAAGAATATCTTCCTTCCCAGTTTCTTGGAAACGTGTGAGCAAAGTTTGTCCTCAGGCCCAGAAACTGTGCAGATTCTTATCCTAACTCAACCAGAAAACCAAAAGTAATACAATGATCGACCTCACCTGTAGCCAAGCAGGTATATCCTTGAAATGTTCTATATCATTGAGCATTGGCATATATACACTTTCTATTGCGTTATAATGAAAGCATTGTTAATGTGTGCACAATAGAGCTTGGTAAACGATTTCAAAGATAGGTTATAACTGTGGCCAAGACATTTTCCAGACTACTGATGTCTGTTGGCGTTGAACTGAGGTCAGTTTAATCTTGCTGGCTCATACAACTTTTTATATACCAGTTTTGGAACTCTGGAACTAAAGTCCCTTAAGGCAGTTTGTGTGTACTTAAAGGGAAATTCCATTGCCAAATAATTTAATTAAAATAACTGTTTAGTAGATATACCAAACGAAAGCATGTATGCATTTAATTATGCTCTTTTGTATTGGGGGTTTAAAAACAGCTTGAAAAATCTGCAGATCTCTTGTCTGCTGCCTTTGCAAGCCCACCCAGACTTTCTATGACTGTCCAATCACATACTTCCCCATGCAGCTCAATGAGAAGTCTTTGCAAGGCAGGTTCTCTGGGCAATTGCTGCCTCTTGAGTTTAGCTCCACTGAGCTAAACAAACCAGGAAGTAACAGGAATGCACTTTTAAGCTAAAGTGCTCTAGGTGTGTGGAGTGTTCCTTTACGCACAAGTCTGATGCAGAACCTCTTGAGAACCAGCAGTGCCAGTTGCCATTCTGTGGCACCAATTTCCAGTCATGTCTCTTTCCTCGTCACCTGACCTGATCACAAATAATAGAGGTGGCTGAAGTCTCCTGCAGTGGAAGATTCTATGTCCTGTCTCTAAGCCTGTGCCCAAAACCAAGGAGAGATTGGCAACCCTAGGAATGACCTGTTCCTACGATAGACTAGTACTCCCATTACGCTTGGGAGCCTGCAGTTGCCTACTGTTACAGCATCCCCGAAAAAGTATGGTTAAAACCAGCAACAGACTTTTCCCTGTAACTAATTTTTTTTTTTAAAAGCCTTTCGTTATCCCTAAAGTTCTCCTAGGGAATGTTCTCTATTCCCCATTCAACGAACGCCACCGATTTTCTATACGTCTTGTAAAGCACAGCATGTATAAGATGATGCACGCGGCTTGTCCCGGAAAGCCTTGGATATTTTCATCCTGGCGTCCTTTAGAAGCTGTGCTTCAGTGTCTGTTCTGCAGTCTAATTTTAACACGGAATGAACACAATTTGGAACAGTGAAGCAAACAAACAACAAAAAAACAAACCTGATCTCATTAGGAATGCGTGAATATGTTCTTTTTTTATTTTTTTCTTATTTTGAGACTTGTGCCGCGATTTGACCTATTGTTACATAGTTATTGCGATAAGCTGTTATTTTGCCCGATTCTGAGAAACTGAGGAAGTTTGCAGGCAGTAAAAGTTGTACGGTCACACACACACACACACACACACACACACACACACACAAAAAAAAAATTACGCTAATGAGATTCGATACAACCTTTGAAAATACTTGTATTTCGTTAATCAAGAAAAGATGCATTTAAAAAAAAATCTAAAAAAAATTAAGTTCAGTAGCGCTTATGTGTGAATCGAACTGTATTTACCACACTGACTTTCCCAAAATAGTTTGTGTTAATGGCACTGTCTCTTTAAAAGTACAGCAGCTTCCTAATAGTGTTTGCATTTGTAATTCTCCATTGGATTTATTTCCAGCGCTTTGCGTGCAGTAGATACGTTTTGTGGGTCAGGTTAAAGTGTTGCTAGGAAAACCCTCTTGTGCCCACAATAAACGAGCGAAACCACTTCTCTGAGCTCATTGGCTGCCGCTCAGACCTCCGATACCTGCGTACAGCCAGGATACAATTTGTATTGGTTTTTTTATTGATTACCGGCTACCCACCAACTTGATTTAACCGCTGCTGGCTAAGTAAAAGAGACGAATGATAAATGCACTGTGGGCCAAGCTGTTCTTGGCACACAAAGGTACAAAACCTGGTTAATTTAGAGAGAGATGAAAGACAGATGCCCGTAATTAGGATTATTACCCTGACTATCAGAACATCTCTGTGCAATAAACATCGTGGATGCAAATATCCTTTAGCTTTATTTTAAAAATACATCTTATTGTCTTATACAAATATTCATATTTCCGTCTGAAACTTAGGTTATGCAGGTCGTTGTCGTCCCCCCGTCCCAAGCTTGACTCGAGTCTGATGACTTGCTGAAGCTCCCTGTTTAGTCCATAAGCCTTTTTTGTGTTTTTTTTGTAAAGCCCTCTCTGCCAGTGAAAGAGGTTAAGGCATTCAGCCATGGTCTGGGACGAGTTATAGCTTGTAAAAGAAACTAGCCATTCAGTAAGGGTAAATGGAGTCACTCTGTCTCCCCCCTATTTTACTTCTCCATCGAAACTACTAAAAACAGATTTTCTCTGCCAGTTTCCATCTGACAAAGACTTCATAACTTGATTTGACCCTTGGGGGGGGGGGGGGGGGGGAGGAAATGGTCTGATGTCCTAGGGTAGGGAACAACTAAAGAATAAGTTGCTATTTTTGGGTCAGTCCAAAAAAAATATTTGGATTTAATACAATAATGGACTTTTATAGTTCATATCAAACCATTGATATTTTGATGAGAAAAACAAGAAACCCAACTTATAACATATACCACAGTAGGGTACAATGGAAATTAGCAGAGAACAAGGTAAAGGGGGGCCGTATTCTATGAAGTTTGCTATCTTGTTCCCAAATCTTAGAATCTTGAGAATCTAACCTTGTTGGATCTTTTATTTATTAATTAATACATTTTATTTTTTGCTTAATTTGTTTTGCAAACATTAGTCAGCTCCAGAATTTCCATTTTTTTTGGTTAAACATACATCTACATGGAGATATGCCGAGACCTCGAAAGGTGTAGATTTCCTTATGATTAGGAAGTCCAACCTACTACTAGGTACACGCAAGGAGCACGGATATATTAATAAATTAACAGAATTAATTATTAGCTTAAAAATCACTCACTGTTAAGGTTAGTCTAGACAAGACAACTTTTAATGTTGGAGAAAAAGAAGTTTGGTATAACATACAGTTTTCTTTCTTTTTTCTTTTTTCTTTCAATATTCAACTTTTTTTTTTTTTTTTATATATAATTTTATTTTTTTTTAAACCCTAGAAAGCTGTGTAGATACATGGTACAGTTGTTCAGCAGAGGTGGTAGTCGATTTACAATGAATCAATGTAGTCAAAAGGACTTGGGTTGATACACATCTGTTGTCTGCGGGCAACAAAGTCAAGTATAAAACCTTGTGGTTTTAAGTTGGAAATTGGCAGACTTGATGTGGTCCTATTGGTATTTATTTACCCTTAAAATCTTTTGGTTCTATGTATTTTTTTTTATTTTTTTTTTTCTCTTCCTTTTTCTCTCAAATCCAGTGTCTCATTTTATTGAGCCTTGCATCTGGCCTTTTTATAGGGGCCCAGTAGACTAGTAAAAAGCCTCCAACCGTTACAGCTGTTGACCTCTCTGGCTGGCCCACATGTCCTCACTTTATAGACATTGCAATCACATCTGTGAGAAGGTTGCTTGTGACGTTTAAAGGTCACAAGGGAAGGGCTGCAAACCAGCTTCCAGCATGCCTTGCTTTCCTTTTTTGGAGGATAAATATTTCACAGCATGCATATGGTCCCTTATCACTTCTACAGCTGGAGAAAAAGTTGAACCTAGCAAAGATCCGAGTTGGACTGGCAACCATGGTCTACCTTGGTCTGGGCTTGTTCTAGTTGTGTACAATTTATAGATTGACATATTCCCACAATGGTGCTTAATGCAATTAACTTAAAGGGACAGTATAGGCACTCATACCACTTTATCTCTTTCAAGTAGTGTGGGTGCAGTATTCCTTTCTACTTAACCCTGCAATGTAAACCGTTTTAGAGAAACGGCAGGGTTAAGACAGCCTCTAGTGGCTGTATACCAATCGGCCACTAGAGGCGCTTCCTGGCTCTTCACAAAGTTGCATGTCCAGCATCTTCAGAATCCCCATAGGAAAGCATGGATATATGGCTTTCTTATAGGGAAAGTCTAAAGTGTGCGCGGTGCTAACCGAGCCTTGGGTTCCTTCATCGCATTGACATTGGAGGAGGAGGAGACGGAGTCGGGGGATAAAAGGGATTTTAACCGTTTTATCACCAGGTGGGGGGCCGAACCTATAGGTAACTACAGAGGGGAACACTATAGAATTAGGAATAAAGTTTTGTATACGTAATGCTATAGTGTTACTTTAAAGTGTTTCTGATGATATAAGCCAATCCAAGTGCACACGTGCCTCATAGAGCTACAGTGACTGAATCTTTCGAGGTTCTCAACCAGGAAGTCCCTCCAGTGGCTGCTCGAGTGACAGCCTCTAGAGGTGGAGTTAGGCAGCAATGTTAGCAATGACTTTTTTCAGCTTGCAAGGACAGGCTCTATGCCCCAGAAACACTACTTTAAAGGGACACTATGGGTACCAAAATAGCTTTTAGTTTAATGAAGCAGTATTCGTGTATAGATCATACACCTTCAGTCTCACTGCTTAATTATCTGCCATTTAGGCACATACAGCCTTAGTAGCACCTCCCTGTATGTGGCTTACACTGCCTTCCTAAACACTTCTGATGTTTAAACTTTTATTACATAGTCTGTTTAATCTATACTTTTTTTTTTTATCTCCTGCTATTTTCATAGAGCAGGAAACAAAACACTTCTAAAGTAAGTTAACATCTGACTGGAAATGTTTTTTTTTTAAAAAAAAAATATATATTTATTTTTTTAAATGCAGGCTGTGTCTGTCACAGCCAGGGGCGGTGTAGTTAGACTGTCATAAAAGTTGTGAACTTTGTGGAATGGGGCTGTTGTGGAGTGCACTGTTCTTCATGAAGAAAAAACCTCCTGTATTTTGAGGGATTCTGAAGAAATTCTCGACAAAGTTTGTCTATAACGGGCGATTGAGGGGACACCAGAAGGTGTTTTCACTTCATCTCTGTTTTTACAGAGTAGCAGTGTGAGTGGGCATTACCATCTATGGAAAACCTTACGATGCACCTGGCCTTGTAAATTGACCTTATGTTCCTTGGCTGTTCTATGACCTATTAAATGGATGGCTCCCCAAGATGTCTTCTTACAAAATTGTGGATTGCAACAGACATTGTGGGTTGAAGATATCCTTTGGTTTGTCCTTATGTAAACACATACAGATACATAAAACGGGTTGAAAATGACTCATCTGACCTTATTGCATTTCCACTGCTCATGGGTCTAGATTCGTGGCTTCCTACTCCAGGTTGTAGGTCTGTGTTTGTTGACCTTGGATAAAGCGGTTTCCGAATGTCAGCCCTGCCTTGAATTCCAGCTTTGTAAAGTTAACAATGTACAATTTGTGTCTAATCTCTTCTTGTTGGTGAACTCAGACTTGATATCATTTGCTGAGATTATTGTGGAGACTGTTCCCACTAATGCATTCATTTTGCTTTTTAATTTGTGAATGACGTTTCTGCACTTTTTGATCCCAACTATTATTTGCTTTGTATTGCTTTGAAAACTTGCATAACAAAATGCTTTTACAGCTGATACATACAAATGCTAACTGGTGGTCTACCACTTGCCTCGCGCCTTCTGCAGCTGCATTTGTAGTTTCTATATAATTCAAAATTCATAATCTGCTTTTTGTTCTTTGTCAACCACCCAGAACAGTTGGAAACGGACAACATAACTACTACTGCTCATTGTTTACCTGTACAGCAAAGACCGTCTGAGAGTGGTGTGGGTAGGATAGCTCAGAGCTCTCTTGCTGGGGGGGCAAGAACAGACCAAGATATATCCATCTCCCACCGCCTGCATTCCAAGCACAGAGGGTTTAAATTTCCAATACATTTGATGCAGTGTAACTAGACAACTCAACACACTTACTGCAGAATATGTGGCAAGCTGCTGTCACCCACAACTCCTCTTTTGCTTGTGGCCCGGGGTGGGCAATTATCCCCCTTACCAGCCTTCATCTGCAGATGTTCATTTAAGTTCTACATCTAAAAAGATGACTCTGCACCTTTCCTGTTAGATCTGTTCGGAGTTTGCAAACACCCAGGAAATTACTCGATTTACCCCATGGATTTTATCCAATCTATGCTCCCAAAACAAGAACGCTCACCTATTCTGTAAGACGAGCCTTGTACATTCCAAAGTAGAATCTACACTCTTCCTACCCAATGGGTGTGATTCTGGCAACACTAAAGTCTGACTAATTCCCTTTTTTTGTGAATGTGCGCTAGGTTTATTGGATATAAATAAATGTAATGTCATGCGGTAACTTGATTTTCTTTTATTTGCATGGTTTTCACTATTCGTCTAGTTTTGTAAGACTAGTCTGACGTTCATGCCCTGGCAGACCGATTAATTAAAAGACTTTATTGTGTAGGATTTTTTTATTTTTTGTGTGTAAATAAATGTAGCTTGAAGTACCAACTTCGAATTAGTTCATGGCCTGCCCAGGAAAGCGAGTTTAAGAGAGACCCGTTCTATAGAGTTACAGTGCGCTGTGCGTTTTTTTTTTTCTTCAAATGCCATGGGATGTGTGTTCTGAGCATTGATCCAAGGGCCTTCTTTCGTCATCTTAGATAGGAGCTGTGTGAAGGATCCCGCCACTAACAATCAACAACACTATATTGAAGAGAAACCCCTGCTTTGGTGCTTCTGGAGCAATTTAATAGTTGCCAATCAAATAAAGTATGGGATGGTCTGCCGACCCCCAAAGGAAATTTAAACAGGGGGTTCTACATGGACCCAAGTAACCTATCAACTACACACAACCACCCACCCACCCACCCCTTTACATTTAATGGCATTAAAGTTTTGGGGGTTGTGATCCTCCCCTTCCATTTTAATGGGACCTCCCAAATATCTGTTCTCTTTCATTTTTATACAAAAAAGTGGACACAGCTGTCCTAAAAGTAAAAAGGCTGCCGTAACAGTTAAGTAATGACTTGCCACCCCCCCACCAACCGTTGCTTGAACTGTAAAGTTCTATGGGTTTGTTGTAAAAACAGGATACATTTTAGATTTGGATTTCTGCCCCTCGGTGGACTAATAGCAGGTGAGAATGTTGGGTGTGGTATGAAATGGTGAGTTAATTCCGCTCCATTAACTGTACATCCGGAAGCACGGTCTTAATTTCAATAAATTTATTATCTTTATAAACTCAACCAATCGTAATCAACATTCATTATTTTCACAGCAACGTCTTTGCCGCTCAACTATTTTTTTTTTTTTTATATATTTTTCTTTTATCAGATGTTTCGATCACGTTTTATGAGTCACAAAGGGTTTACAGAACACGTAAGAGGTTAAAGTGACATGTTACATATACTATAAAATCTACAAACACTGGGAAACAAAAATACACACATACTAAAGTGGGGAGGAAAAAACAATCTCTTAACTCTTGGTATTTAATGAGTTAATGGTCTAATTGGGACATTAAAGGTTTCCGATATCATTTCTAAGCCTCTAATCACTTTCCTCCTCACACTTCTCATTCCCTCCGCCTCGCTGTCCTACACGAGCCACTGTATACTGTAGCACAGAGCAGCTGTATTCTGTAATAATTCTGCGTCCCCGTGAATCAGCTTTACATGACTTTGTACAAACACGTCTGCTTGTCTTTGTTCCTAATACTTTGTTTTCTAATTGATGTCTGCAAGAGCCCAAAGGTTTCTTCTTGCAGAAAGCAATGATTCATTTATTGGGTGTCTGCAGCAGGCCCCAGCTATCTTCTCTAATTCCAGAGCTTGAGATACAAGCCAAAAGTGATTCACCCTACAACGCCATTGGTTGGAAGCTGAGTCCGCTCTGATTTGGGGATGGGGAACGAAGTTTCTTGTGGTGAACTGGCCCACGTGCACTTACTTCTGTTTGTGTTTGTTGAGAGGAAATATGGAGTGTATTGGTCACTGGAATGGGAGCAGACATATAGGAGGGGATTCGTCAAAAGGTTTATTATCCGAAAACTGACGCAAAGGTTGTGCAATCGGCAATGGAATGTTTGTTGATTAATTTAGTTTCCACAACATGCACCATATACAGAGCTGTCTGTTAAGGTTTGTTTTTTAAATCTAGGTTTGGATACTCTACACTTTTTTTGTATTTAAAAAATAAAATAAATTTATTTGTATATTTTAATTATCAAAACCGCACTCTTTCTTAAAAGGCGTAGACGAGGCATATCATGCAAATTAACAAATTTCCTTTGATCCCCTGGTAGCATGAAATGTGGGCGCACATGTTTTGCAGAGGGGACATGTGAGTCATACACCCCATCTTTTGAAACCAGAACATGGGTTAGGAATGTGGCTAACTGTAGCCATCTGTAAACGCGGTGTTTGTAGGATTGGAGTTATGGGATAAGGGGCAAGCTCATGCCCGAAGTGGAAAAAACAAAAAATATGCCAGAACAACAAGATATATTGGGACTGTTCTCACAGATTTGGGACACGTGGGAGGTATGATAAATGGATTTGCATTAAATGCCATCTGAAAAGCACGAAGTGAAATTTTATTAATTATTGTTAATTAATACCCGTATATAATAACAAAAAAACTATTATTAAAAATAAATAGCACAAGTAGATATGTGATAGACTACAAAGGACGTGTGATGAGCGGTCCTTCTCAAACTGTGCTCATTCCGATTTGTGCTAATTAGTATGGATGCCTGTTGTGTTTTTGTCACTGAGAACCAATCGGGTACTTGCTCCTCTGTCTACAGAAACTGTAGATCAGCTTGTCCTCATAAATAAAAAGTTCTCTCTTTAGCTTTTAAACTCCAGCCTTCTTGTGGCAGCTTTCGGAGATTCGTCAAAGCAAATATCGTTTTCTCCTATAATTATACCTTTCAGTCTTTTTCTAAGTACAGGACATAATACAAAGCTGCCGTCTTTCCTGTTTTTGAATGTAGAGTCAGACAGGCTTATTACGTGACCATTTGTAGATCGTTTAACCCCTTAAGGACCAAACGTCTGGAATAAAAGGGAATCATGACATGTCACACATGTCATGTGTCCTTAAGGGGTTAAAGGAATGTATGCAGACTGCTTGTTCCTTTTTAATGCTAGTTTTTGTAATGCAATCTCTAATATCGCTGCTTGTTCCTACGATAGATGATTAGCCAGTGCCAATGTATGGCCAACCCCCGTGAGCTATATTGTTAGTGAAATGTGAAATGCTCTGTTTGAAGGAATTAAACCTTGTCTAGGTTACTATGTGCCCATCTGTGTATTAGGTCGGTGTTTTGATACAACACACATCCTACTTTTGCCCAAATGATTTATCGCTTTGAGATGATTAGTTGGTTTGTTTTTTTTAACACTATTTAAAGGGACACTGACTCCACTACCCAAATACAAAATAAATAAACAGTGTTTAGTAGATATACCCCAAATGAAAACATGCATTTAATTATGCATTTTTTTTCCATTGTAGGTATATCTAAAAACAGCTTGCAAAAGCTGCAGATCTTTGTAAGCCCTCCTCTTCTAACCCCGCCCAGACTTTCTTTGGGTGTCCAACCACAGATTTCGGAGTGCAGCTCGATGAGAAGTCTTTGCAAGGCAGGTGCTCTGGGTAATTGCTGCCTCTTGAGTTCAGTGTAAATAAGCGAACCAAACCAGGAAGTAACAGGACCGATTGTCTGCTTGAAAAGCCAGGGGGGTGTAACCAGTATAATTTATAAAAGGGCCAATTTCTATTGAAATCTGCACTTTTTCCAGAATGTAAAAAATAGGTCACACATAAAGCTTTTCAGCAAGATGAAGTGCTTTAGGGGTCTGGAGTGTCCCTTTAAGATTGCAAGTGTTCTTTCGTATGCCATTTACTTTCATATTTTATACTTTAATTTTGAATTCAGCAGTTGTTTGTAGACTCTATGCAGAACCCTAAAGGCTTTCCACAGACTGCATTGTGAAAACTCTAAATTTTTAGACCCCACTCTAAACTCTGAGGTTCCATATAGTCTCTATGATAAACTCTGCAGATCTCTGTAGCATCCGTGATGAACTCTGCAGATCTCTGTAGCATCCGTGATGAACTCTGCAGATCTCTGTAGCATCCGTGATGAACTCTGCAGCTCTCTGTAGCATCTGTGATGAACTCTGCAGATCTCTGTAGTATCCGTGATGAACTCTGCAGATCTCTGTAGTATCCGTGATGAACTCTGCAGATCTCTGTAGTATCCGTGATGAACTCTGCAGATCTCTGTAGTATCCGTGATGAACTCTGCAGCTCTCTTTAGTATCCATGATGTACTCTGCAGCTCTCTGTAGTATCCGTGATGTACTCTGCAGCTCTCTTTAGTATCCGTGATGAACTCTGCAGCTCTCTTTAGTATCCGTGATGTACTCTGCAGCTCTCTGTAGTATCCGTGATGAACTCTGCAGCTCTCTGTAGTATCCGTGATGTACTCTGCAGCTCTCTGTAGTATCCGTGATGTACTCTGCAGCTCTCTGTAGTATCCGTGATGTACTCTGCAGGTCTCTGTAGTATCCGTGATGAACTTGGCAGCTCTCTGTAGTATCCGTGATGTACTCTGCAGCTTTCTGTAGTATCCGTGATGTACTCTGCAGCTCTCTGTAGTATCCGTGATGTACTCTGCAGCTCTCTGTAGTATCCGTGATGTACTCTGCAGATCTCTGTAGCATCCGTGATGAACTCTGCAGATCTCTGTAGCATCCGTGATGAACTCTGCAGATCTCTGTAGCATCCGTGATGAACTCTGCAGATCTCTGTAGCATCCGTGATGAACTCTGCAGATCTCTGTAGCATCCGTGATGAAATTTGCAGCTCTTTGTAGTATCAGTGATGTACTCTGCAGCTCTCTGTAGTATCAGTGATGTACTCTGCAGCTCTCTTTAGTATCCGTGATGTACTCTGCAGCTCTCTGTAGCATCCGTGATGAACTCTGCAGATCTCTGTAGCATCCGTGATGAAATTTGCAGATCTCTGTAGCATCCGTGATGACATTTGCAGATCTCTGTAGCATCCGTGATGAACTCTGCAGATCTCTGTAGCATCCGTGATGAACTCTGCAGATCTCTGTAGCATCCGTGATGAAATTTGCAGATCTCTGTAGCATCCGTGATGAAATTTGCAGATCTCTGTAGCATCCGTGATGAAATTTGCAGATCTCTGTAGCATCCGTGATGAACTCTGCAGATCTCTGTAGCATCCGTGATGAAATTTGCAGATCTCTGTAGCATCCATGATGAAATTTGCAGATCTCTGTAGCATCCGTGATGAAATTTGCAGATCTCTGTAGCATCCGTGATGAACTCTGCAGATCTCTGTAGCATCCGTGATGAACTCTGTAGCATCAGTGATGAACTCTGCAGCTCTCTGTAGCATCCGTGATGAACTCTGTAGCATCCGTGATGAACTCTGTAGCATCCGTGATGAACTCTGTAGCATCCGTGATGAACTCTGTAGCATCCGTGATGAACTCTGTAGCATCCGTGATGAACTCTGTAGCATCCGTGATGAACTCTGTAGCATCCGTGATGAACTCTGTAGCATCCGTGATGAACTCTGTAGCATCCGTGATGAACTCTGTAGCATCCGTGATGAACTCTGTAGCATCCGTGATGAACTCTGTAGCATCCGTGATGAACTCTGTAGCATCCGTGATGAACTCTGCAGATCTCTGTAGCATCCGTGATGAAATTTGCAGATCTCTGTAGCATCCGTGATGAAATTTGCAGATCTCTGTAGCATCCGTGATGAAATTTGCAGATCTCTGTAGCATCCGTGATGAACTCTGTAGCATCCGTGATGAACTCTGTAGCATCCGTGATGAACTCTGTAGCATCCGTGATGAACTCTGTAGCATCCGTGATGAACTCTGTAGCATCCGTGATGAACTCTGTAGCATCCGTGATGAACTCTGTAGCATCCGTGATGAACTCTGTAGCATCCGTGATGAACTCTGTAGCATCAGTGATGAACTCTGCAGCTCTCTGTAGTATCCGTGATGTACTCTGCAGCTCTCTGTAGCATCCGTGATGAACTCTGCAGCTCTCTGTAGCATCCGTGATGAACTCTGCAGCTCTCTGTAGCATCCGTGATGTACTCTTCAGCTCTCTGTAGCATCCGTGATGTACTCTTCAGCTCTCTGTAGCATCCGTGCTGTACTCTTCAGCTCTCTGTAGCATCCGTGCTGTACTCTGCAGCTCTCTGTAGCATCCGTGCTGTACTCTGCAGCTCTCTGTAGCATCCGTGCTGTACTCTGCAGCTCTCTGTAGCATCCGTGATGTACTCTGTAGTATCCGTGATGAACTCTGCAGGTCTCTTTAGCCTCTATGTTGAACTATGGAGTTGTGCATTAAACTCTACAGCCTTCATTTTAATGCTGAACTCTATATTGCTCTATAGTCCCCTTGCTGTTCCCTTCGCAGGTCTCTGTTCCCAATCTGTACCCCACATCGTTCGGCTTTTAAGTTTGCTTTGCTCTATATTTTTGATGCTGAACTTGACAAAGGCTACATAACTGGAGATCCTGCCTAGTCGAGAAGAGTTGCTGCTTGTAAGAAAATGGGTTAATAATTTTAAGTGAACATCGCTACTCTTTGGGAACTCAGCAGAGCAGATCTTCTCTAAATGTAACTAGTGCAGAGACTGAAAATGCCGGTTTGGAAAAATCAGGGCTCCCTGCTGGCATTTTGTGTACATATCAAAGTGTTTTCGCGAGAATGTCCACTCAAGAATAACAAACTTGAGTTTCCGCTCACGCGCTGCAACAATTCTGCTTTTGACGGCGACATTGTTAGATCTGTCGGAAGGAATAGTACTATTATAATTTCAGATTTCACATGGCTCCTTTCTAAGGCTCTCAGTGTATTTACATCAATAACTCGCATTCCTGGCTTTCACCCGCATTGTGAGCAAGGAGAAAGATTGAAACGGGACATTCTTGTGCCAGTCTGTCCCCTCCCACGGGTAAATAAGAGAGCCTGGGAAGATGCTTTGGGCACTGTGAATATAATCTTGAGTCTTTTATTTCAACCATGATGCGTCTTTCTGTGTTATATTGAGGAGTTAGGATTTACGATTTAAACTTTAAAACGTTAAATGTTTGCCTTCGGATTAGGTATTCCTATGGATGCATTACTTCCCAAAACTTTGCAATTACATGTTCAAACAGTACATGGGAAGGGAATGTGTTCCTCTAAGACACTGATGCCTCCGCACTGCCTATATCTGGAAACTTTGTTTCCCATAAATTTTCATAGGATTTAAAAAAATAAATAAAAAAAATGTGTGTCTCTCAGAGCAGAGTCCTCTTGCAAAGATCCAGATTTCCTCGGTAGGGGTTATGGTGCCAGGAGTGCGCAGACGGCCTACAATGTAAGTATTCAAATTGTTTTGACTTCTTACCTTAAGTTTGCCGGGTGCCACTGCCCAACGCTCTCCTTCCTGTCTGAGAGCCAGAAGCTCCTGTCGGGAGCCTTTATTAGCTCTCTTGAGAAAATGCATGCAGCGCAGGACTGGCTCATTGGCCGAGAGCATCAGGTGATCATTCGTAGCCAATGAACTAAGCCCTGCACTGCAGAGAAATTCTAGCTCCATATGGGGCAGGCAGCATTGCCTGTGGAACCCCAGGTATGAAAAGGGTTCTAAAAGGTTTGAATGCTTATATTAGAGTGCACCAAATCAATCCTGGCACCATAACCACTACAGCTGTAGTGGTTGTGGTGTCTGCTCTAAACTATATAGGAAAAACTAGGATAGTGAGTCTGTATTTCTGATATTGGGCTGTATTTCCACTCATTTTTGTACAGTTTCAATTTGGAAAAATAGCATGGTTGAGCATTTGTCTTGAATTGAAACAAAAACGAGGTGTCTGGGTCACTGTCGTTCTCTAGCTGGACTTTATTCTGAGGCTCTCCTGGGATAAAAGTACTTACATTTGTGAGTTTACACAAATATTGATGACTTACTCCACTGCATGGCTGGTGCAAACTTATTGTGGCTGAGCGTTCCTCCAGAGCGATTAAACTGTGTAGAAACCAAAATGTATTCTTCAACTTCTGTCTCTTTAAGACGCAGCACGGAATCTCATTAATTGCTTGTTCCTCTGTCTTGAATTTGCAAAGTGTAACATGCATTAAATAGCTGTGGTTTAAAGTCCAATTTTACTCCCTCACAATGTTTAATTATCAGTATAAAAATAAAAGCTTCCCAAACGACATTAAAAAAAACGGCGTGAGAGAGCAGGATTTGTTTAGAGGTTGGTTTTAATGACTGATGATCAGTGGAGCCAGTTATTTTTTATTTTTTTTTGAAGGGTACCAAACATAGGACTTGATTTTCACTGATTTATTTTAATGTTTCAAAACCAGCACAAAAAAAAAAAAGGTAGCGACAAGCAGGCATTTGTCAGAAAACTCCACTAAACTTCAGAGAACTTACAAGTACCCTAACTAAGTTTTAAAGTTACGGAAGAAGACCACCAACTATAAATTACAAATAAAATCCCATCTCCACCTTATCCCGAGCTATGCATATAAACCAAATGATCAGCATGATCAGCACCCGCAAATCATTGTATCACATCATCGATCATGTCTACAACATTGAAAGGTCTGTGCAGGTTTTTTGTTTTTTCCAAAGTATCTCAGAACCCTCAGACCCCTGTAAAATGTGAGTCCTGTAAAGTCCGGCAGTGGTCAACATTTCAAAATGTTCCTGCTGCTGCAATTCTCCTGAATTCTCCTGGTGATTGTGTAAAAATAAATGAATCTAGTATTTCCAACAGACCAGTATTTGTATATTCTTCACTCTAAGAGAGATTTTTATTTAACGTTATGCATTGTCCCCTTCTGCGATTTCAGTATGACTTCTGTTTCAAGATTAGCCGCCCACACATCCTGCATTTAATTTTGCTTTCAATTTTGCCATCACATAAGCATATTTTTCGTTTCCAGAAAACGGAACCTTCGTGAAACACTTCTTCCTTGCCGATAGGCATCTACCTACCAGCCCCACTCCCTTTGCTCCATAGCGGTCACTACGGTTGAGTGTGCATCTCACGATCAGTCATTGGTCCAAATTCCCTAGCAAGCCTTTAAAATTGTTTATATCCACAATTCTTGTGCTTAAAGCCAATCTATTTTGTCTAGCAAAGAAATGTTTACATTGCCCCATTATCTGTAATATAGACTTTGGATCGAGTGATATCCTAGTGGCATTTATCAAACACATGGCTGAGTTGAGTCCCTCCAGTCTATTTGGGTACAGACTGATCACAGCCTCAGTTTTTGGAATTGAGGCGTGTATGCCTTTCTCTGTTGATCTTGTAATAGGGTTATAGAGGCTATTGCTGGATAATCCATTGATTGGGCTCTCTCTCTTCTCAAGGTAGTGTAGCAGAAGGTCCACTGTGGAATAGGGTGGTGCTAGACCTTCCGGTAGCGGAGATCTTTCTTTTAGTAATTTAGGGTTTATCATAGGGCTAGGTACATACTATAAATGGTTTCTTTTCAAATAATTTTTATTAAAGTTTTACATATTTGTATAACAACAAGAATATAAACATTGTATTGGGGGTAGGAAGGGAAGGGGAACTTGGAAATATAAATGGTTTCTGTTACTCTAAATGTTTAGATAAAACCCGCTTCCAATAAATTCCTTGACCTACATATTGTGTCTTGCTTAATCACCTGACGATGAATAGGTGAAATCATAGGACTCTTTTGGTATTTTAGGTAACTCGTCCCTCTAGTTTTAACCCTGCAGCTGAAAATATAGTTTAATCCAGCCCAGGGATAGGCAACCTTCGGCTCTCCAGATGTTTTGGACTATACCTCCTTTGATGCTTTGCCAGCATTATGTGTGTAAGAGCATTATGGGGGATGTAGTCCACAACATCTGGAGAGCCGAAGGTTGCCTATCCCTGATCCAGCCTATCGTGGCTGTCTCACTGACAGCCGCTAGAGGTGCTTCCGCGATTCTCACTGTGAAAATCACAGTGAGAAGACGCTGGATGTCCATAGGAAAGCATTGAGTAATGCTTTCCTATGGGCAGTTTGAATGCGTGCGGGGTTCTTGCCGTGCATGCGCATTGGGACCTGACGTCAGCAGGGGGAGGAGAGTTCCCCGGTGCCGAGGGAGCCCGGTGCTGGAGAAAGGCAAGTGGCTGCCTGAAGGGGTTTTAACCCCTTCAGGCCAGCAGGAGGGGGGGCCCTGAGGGTGGGGAGGACCTAATGACCATATAGTGCCAGGAAAACGAGTTTGTTTTCCTGACAATATAAGTGGACCTTTAATCTCTGTTTTACCCTTTGATACAGCAAACATTTGTATTTCTTAAGGTAACATTGTATCGAACTTGTATCCCTATGTATAATTAAACAAATTGAGGATATTTAGTTTCCCTACCTATTTCGGTGTGTCCCTCCCCATGAGAGGGTTTCAAAAGATAGTTTTACTTCCCTTTACGCCCTCGCCACACTGGTCTCACCACAGCCACTCCTTCTTCCTGACCTTCCACAGGCCTTAGATAGGCCGGTGCACATGCGCGGCAAATTTCAACACTGTTTTCTAAGAGCAGGATTTGATTGAGAGCCGAGTCTGACTGTTCTCACAGTGAAAGCTCCTCTACTGGGTGTTAGAAGGACAATCTCTAGAGGTATGCCAAGGAAACATTGCAGTTTCCACAAAACTGAAAACGAAGGGTTAAAACTGAAGGGCCTCTGAACCCAGACTACTTCATTGTGATGACTTTTAGTGGGTCCTTAAAATAAGAGCTTTAGGATAGAAAAGGGAGTCGGAGGACTTTGGGTCTGATCTAGTCTTCTGGCCGTTTTGCTTTTACATACAGGAACATTTTCCATAAAACACACAGCCATCTGTTTTATGCATCATCTTTCCAGAATCCTAAATTATAACTGGGTCACCAGCCAAAATTCTTAAATCCTCTACACACCTCAGCCTGGCCTGACGCATCCCCCACTTCGCTGTCTGAATTCACTCCCCTGTCTTCGAAGGGAGGGGAGCTGCATTCTCTACCACTACCTCAGCCAAGCATTCAGTCATATACTTTTTTTCCTTTTTTTTTTTTTTTCCTCTCTCTCTTTTTGACTGGAGCACTTTGTATTAAACCTCTCTGTGTGACTGGGTTTGCAAGTTCAATGTCCCAAGCCTACTACAAAGCCGTCTTGCCAGCCTTCGTTTGCTGCTGTGTAAAACATTGGGAAAGTACGATGAATCGCAATTAACAGATACATTCGCTTTACTGGTTTTGTTATTTTATCGTTCATTCGTTCCCCAGCTAACACTTTTGAAGCATATACTCAGATAAAATTTCAGGCAGAAGTTTTAATAAGATTAGCTTACTGCTGGTGTTTTCATTTATGTTAATTTTCATGATGGCTCATTTAATCTCCTGTGTCGGTGCTGTCACGTTTTCAACGCAGCAGTTGCTCACCACAGTTTTCGCCAGTGACTTGGCTCGCAACGCCAGTTTGTACACAAGTTGCAAATGCCCCATGCAACGATTTTGATAGACTTGAAAGTGGGATATGGGTGAAGCAGTTATGTCACACTTATATGTACAGTAAAAACCAAAGGGAAAAAACCTGCGCTCTTCCCAAATCCTTATGTATAATTAAACAAATGGAGGTTATTTAGTTTCTCCAATGGCCATTAGAGGAAATGCCCACCTGCCACGTCAAGGCAAACCTCTCAGGTGGGTCCTACACTAACCATTCACCTTGCTTCCTTGAGCAAAGATATCTCTAATGAGCAAAAGATATCTCTAATGAGACAGAGAGGGCTGCCGCCCAAGAGTAGTGGGAGTTTGAGTGCATTACTATTTGTATTTGTATTCACTTTTGTATCACACAGCTGTTACAATGCTGCCGCCCATCCTATGTCTTGCCTATTAAGGGTTACTAAGCATGTAGGGGTGTATATAAAAAATACCCCTCTCTCTCATTAGAGATATCTTTGCCAGAAGCTCAAGGAAGAAAGGTGAACGGTTAGTGTAGGACCCACCTGAGAGGTTTGCCTTGATGTGGCAGGTGGGCATTCCCTCTAATGGCCATTGGAGTAACTATTGGAATAACCTCCATTTGTTTATTATACATAGGGATTTGGGAAGAGTGCAGATAACTCTTTTCTTTGGTTTTTACTGTACATATTAGTGTGACATCACTGCTTCACCCCTATCCCACTTTCAAGTCTATCAAAATCGTTGCATGGGGCATTTGCAATTGGCTCACGCTGTCTAAAACTAGTAAATGATTTTGAAAATATGCGCGTGAAATGCTCAGTCTGCTATTCTCTTAGAAGGCGACCATGATATTTTAGTCTCTCTAACTGATACTGGTGAGAATGACGTAATCTGTTAATCTTTGTGTATCAGAATTCAAAGTATTCAGTCAGCTGGGCGGAAGATCTAATCGGAATTGCTGAAGTAAAAATCCCAAAACAAAAAGCGTAAAATGCACAGTTACCACAGTGTGATTGGGATTGGGTCAGGCCAAAAATATCCTCCGCTTGCCAGCCAATCGCATGCTGAGCGTTAAAGCAGTTTAAAAGGGACAATGGCGGTTTCTCGGGATGTCGTGCTCAATTGCTTTTTGGACTTTTCTCTGAGCAGAAAGTCACTGCTGTGAGGAAGGAGGATGTCTTATTCTGGCGCCGGAGCCCTTTCTACAATTGCAATTATTTATATAGCACCAACATATTCCCCAGCGCTGTACAATGGGAGGGGGACGACGTCCCTGGACCATGAACACTGACTGCACCACAGTCTATTAGGTTTGTATAGATTGTGCGTCTCGTAATGTAATCACCAACTTCAATACTCCGGGTTAGCAAATACTGGTTCTGTCTCCAAGAAGTTTCACTGTGTTTCCTCTCTCTTTTCCCATGGCTGTATTTTTGTTTTTTTGCTGGGGATGCTTGTGGGAGCAGGACAGCTGGAGTGGTTATGGTGGTTATGGATTCAGCTCCCCATATCTTACCGTTATGGAAGATACAAGGGGACAAGATTACTTATTCACTGGGGGCATTTTATGCGCCAACCGTTCCTCTTCCCAACAAGTGCACGCCTGATTTTACAGTGTACAGATTCCGTGTGCCATCTGTGACAGGAATGTGTATGGAGTAACCAGGACACCAAATCAAAATGGTATCCGATCAATTTACATTTGAATTGATGATTTTTGGCATAAAAGTTGTAAACTTGAATTGTATTTTCACCAAAAATGTGCACGAATAGTCGCTGATTGGTGGATAAAATCCTAATTTGACAAGTGATGGTATCATTGAATTGACGGTATCCTCATTACCAGCAGTATACCTACTAACCTTTTAGAACCTTTAGAATAATGGCCTTTGTACCGTGGGATTCTAAATATAAATGTAACTTTATTTGAGGTAACACTACAGAGATCTGGGGAGACATTCTATTATTTTTTTATTTTTTTTAAATTCTTTATTTTTGCAGTGCTTATACTGGTTACAGGCATACATATGGTACCCCAACGGCATTCCATATGCTGATTTCTAAACATTAGTTACAGTGGGGGGTAGATAGACAATGCACTTTTGATATTACATAAAGATAACAAGCTGATAAGTGTCGCTGTAGTTTTGAATTGGCATTTTTTTCCTTCTTTTCAGTATTGGTTACTGTGTAGCGATGAAACCTGATTGCTGACTCTTGCATTGAGCACATTAACTCTGCTTTTCGTCCATGTTGCTTTGAATTACGTCTATTTTGCTCTTTCATGATTCTTTAAACTAAGAAAAGAATCAAATCTTGTCTTGTGAAGGACTGGAAGTTTAGATTGATGAAACATTGTGTAGATCATTGTTTGGAGGGAATATCGCTGATTTGCTGTCATGATGCACGGCTAACTCCTTTTCTATTAGGATGGTTGCTGAGCATCATGGGATTTATAGTTCCACTGCAGCTGTAGATTTTTCTGATTACCGTCGATTGACAGCCAGTTCAATTAAAGTTTAAAACCCGCTTTGCCTTTTCTGTTTGTACTAAAGGAACACTATAATGTTAGGAATGCAAACCTATTATTTACCTTTTCCCAGCGCCAAGGCCCACCTCTCGCGGTGTCATCAGGGAGGCATGGCTTCTGGCGATAGCATTGGAGACGTGATGCGCATGCGCGCTGCGTGCAACCAAACCTCTCCATAGAGATTCCGCATCACGTTTCCTCGATTAAAGGAGCACCAACTAGTTTTCCTGGCATTATAGGGTTATTAGGTCCGCCCCCCCCCCCCCCGCTCCCGCTGGGTTGAAGGGGTTAAAGCACCTTCAGCCTCTTACCTTAATCCAGCGCCGGGCTCCCTCGGCTACAAATGTGCATGCGCGGCCAGAGCCGTGCGCGCAGTCAAACCGCCCATAGGAAAGCATTACTCAATGCTTTCCTATGGACGTCCAGCGTGAGTGTAATGAGATTTTTGCATTGAGGATCGCGGAAGCGGCCTCTAGTGGCTGTCAGTGGCTGAATGAATGCTTACTGTGTTCTCATTTTATACACTGTAGCTAGATCCTTAATCCTCCAAATAAATTGAAGAATCCATCTGTACGCTACGTGCAGGTTAGAGGGACGATTCATCAGGAAATTCCAAGTGAATGATCAAGGGCAAGCTTAAGGCCTGTGTACATGGAAATATAGGAAAATTCAATCAGAACTCATTAAAATCCAATCTGGTTGGCCATAAAGGGCTCGTTAATTTACTATACGGGATTACGTTAATTATTTCCCTCCTTTTAAATATGTAAATATAAATATATATCTGCAGACACTCCGTAACCACCTGTGAAATATTCTGTGACTCTATGTCCATCTCTCAATGCCCTTGCCCGATATTACATGGCGGCTCGTTTATACGGGATACCCGCACTGTAATTTCGAAGGAGAGCCAGTGCCTGAGAAATGTGTAAACTAAAATGAAGATTTACTGGTTTTCGGCACAAAGAACATTTTTCACTTCTCCTATGGCTGTGCGCTATGCAATTCTACGGGCACTACGCAATTGCTATGGTAACTGTGGTTTGTTCGGCCTATAGATAATATATATATTCTGAAAACATTTTAAATTGCAATGACTGCCAAGTGAAGATGGGGCGCAATTTCTGAAATTAAACTTCCGGCCATCAGATGCGCTGCATGTATGAAGAAGGTCCGTCCAATAAACTGTATATGGACTGTGCCATCGGTTGGATTTTCTGCGTTTGCCAAGCATTTACAGGCTAAGCCGAACTAGCCACTTAGCAGATGAAACCGTTGCAGGAGAAGGGTGAAGCTTTAAAACTCATGTGTGGCTTTCCTGTGGGTTTAATTCTATTCAACTGCCTGTTGTGTACCTTTCCCCCAGGGTAGAAACGTGAATACTTTAGTTTGTGAAATTTGTGGCTGCCTCTTCTAATTTGCCATATTGACACTCCTTTCTGATTGTGGTCTTGGTCTCACAAGAGATTTTATGAAATTTCTAGACCAGTTCAGCAGTCTAGCAAATGGAAAATGAGATTAAATTCGCCCTACCACCACCACAAAAAAGACGAGTAGTGTCTTTCATTTTGTAATATTTTTGTCTTTAAATATAAATATTTTTGTCTTTGTCTCTAAAAGCCAAGGCTTTTTTTTTTTTTTTTTTTTTTGCATTAGCTGCACGGATGCAGCTCGAGAGTCGTGGGCAGCAAGGCCACAGTGCGCAAATCTGTCAGCATCAGTTCGCTGTGTGTGTAAAATAGGCGCCGGCTTTTTAGACTGGTGGAGTAAAACCTGGTCATGTGATGTAGCAGTCACATAGGAAAGCATTGATTCAATACATGCCTATGGTGGAAGTTTGAATGCCCACACCGCGCATGTGCATTGGGTCCCCAATGCTCCTCTGTCATCATGGGAGGCGGAGAGGTGAGCAGCGACAACTGAGCCTCAGTCCTGGGAAAAGGTGAGTAAATCTCTGTATTTTTATTTTTTATCTCCTAATTTTTATGTCATACGGGGGGGAGGGGGTAGGGAGCGTTATTTAGAGCTAGAGAGAGGGAAATTATAGCATTCGGAATACAGATTTTCTTTTTTTTTAAACTTTTGTTTTATTTTTTTTATTCCGAACACTAGTGTTCTTTTTAAGGTTTGTGCAAATGTTCTTATCTTTACTGTTTTTGTTCCATTCTTGTGCTAGATCTGTTTGTATAACTGTCTTCAAATTGCAATGACTTTATCGTAACCCTTTTGCATACTACGGGACATTACATGGTCAGTAACCTGTATTATGCTTGATATCTTCGGAGGTTTGGGATTATGACTTGATTCAGTTCCAATAAAGGGACTAAATGTCTACTTTAAAAAAATAAAAATAATCTGGAATCCCATTTGTCACTCGCTGCCCAGTTCTGTAAAATAAAGCTGGATTGAGCTGTCTGATTTTAAATCGTTCCTCATAACGGCCCCCGATACAGAAGAGCACGTATTAAAAATAACTGTTTCTATTACTCACCGTTTGGCTTTGTACTAACCCACCGTAAGCTGCTGCTGTTACGTGCAACCCACCTCCAAATTTTAGGAATGCGTCAGTGCGATTTGTAAAGCCTCCTGCTGTTTGCTGCCTGTCTGCTTTGTCCCGTGCCCCAAATTCAGCAGGCTTCCTTTCTGCTGCAATTCAGCGTCTGTGGCAACGTCGCAACCTAGAATTTAACGACGGGTTGCTATCACTTTGTCTGCCTGAGTCTGCCAGTTAGTACCTGCTGTAAAAATCCACATTCTGCTCGAGCCCTTGGCTTTCTGCTCTCTTTAAATGACCTTAAACTAGCCGCACGCAGTCTGACACCCCCCCCCCCCCCCCCCCCCCATCCCTTTTGTTATGTAAGCCTATGTACGCTTGGATTGAGGCTCTCTGTGAAACTGCAGGTTTTTGTCAGTACAGAACTATTTAATAATTCCTTGGATTTTGAGACTGTTCACATGTATTTAGGCTTAGGGTCTTAGAAACCCCCCCCCCCCTATTTTTTTTTTTTTTCCAATTCGAAAACTTTTTTAAGGGTAAATTCATTACAGATGTGAATGTACCAAAAAAAGGGCATCTAGTGTCTTTGCTGACAGAGAACGGCTATAATAAGTATTCTGTTCT
Organism: Pelobates fuscus; assembly: GCF_036172605.1. Classification (NCBI taxonomy): domain Eukaryota; kingdom Metazoa; phylum Chordata; class Amphibia; order Anura; family Pelobatidae; genus Pelobates; species Pelobates fuscus. The sequence goes on from NC_086322.1 coordinate 295,508,126, forward strand.
AGAAAATTACTGGCATGGGTGCACTCCGCCCTTGTCAGAGTTTTTTTTATTTATTTATATAAAGGAACCACTAACCGGAAGACAAACTAAAGTCGAGAAGAGTTTACTTTCTCTTTCTAGACCCTTTTTTGTTCGCTTTTCCATTCGCTTTCTATTTAATTCGCATTTTCTCAGATTTTATATATATGTGTGTGTGTGTGTGTGTGTGTGTAGATATACATATCATCTACTCTCTTACACCATTCAACCAGTGTACGAAAGAAAATGTAAAAACTGACTGGATTTCCTTGACTGTAGTTTTGGTCGTCTTGTGAGTTCTTCTCTCTCACCATGTTGACTTTCTTACTTCCTGCTATCAGCCGTGCAAGACATAGGATGTAAAGTTGTGTTTGTGTTTGTTTTTTTTTGTTTTGTTTTTACGGACGATGACTGGTCCTTCCAAATAGCAATGATGTCATGGCATCTCATCACCCAAACTCCAGACTGACAGGACACACATCTTTTCATGCTCCCTGAAAATGATTAATTAAAAATTGCCTCATCTGTCTGGTCAATGCTGTACTGAATCCCGAGGACAACGTGTCCCTAACAAAGCACTGAGGCCCTCTTTGTGCGGTTTATGGTGACGATGTGTCTCCTGCCACGAAAGATTAACCCTTTTACGTAAGGCCTTTCAGAAGATATTTTAAAATTACAGTAATGTTGGCCTGTGTGCGGGCATAGTTATTTTTATATACAAAACAAATAATCACGGAAAACATATAAAATGTTAGACTTATCAGATGATTCCATTCAGATTGTCGTGATGTTCTGTGTGAGAATCTGTGACACAACGGTGAGTGCAGGCAGTGGGCACCACTTCACTTGGCCGTGTGTACGCACCACACCTCCACCATCTTATTTTACGCTTTACCTTGATGCTCCGACTGTCTGGATCTGACGGGACAGTCCGGCTAGTGACCCATTTTCCACTGCCCTGTTTTTCATCTGGTATCCCAGAATTCTCAAACCGCACAGTGCGAGAAGGATGTTAAACGCAATTCTGGACATGCAATGCCGCTACAAAGTACCTCTGCTCAAGTATTTCTGCGGCTTTGCGTCAATGCCAATCACTCACCTATCCAAATGACCAGCGGCATGCAAATCTTGCGTGTGTTGTGTGGATTACTCGAATATAAGGTGTTGCAAGACCAGATAGAATTGTTTCTGTCACTCCCCCTTTCTTATTTTATGGAACACGGCTCACAATTCCATTGAAAGAACTCTCTAAAATCATTTTAATTATCTTGTTTATGTTTTAGACACGAATTCATGTGGTGTTTTTTTTCATTTTAACTTTCTGTTCATGCAGATGCTAATTGCATATTACCCGGTGTTTTTGCCAGCTGTAGTCTTTGAATAAAGTTTGCCATGTGACAGAGTTGGCAATTCTTATCTTACCAGCCCTCTACAATACGGCTTTATCACCAGTCTGTTTAACTGCCGTCCAAACAGAACAAATCTGTGCGATGGCTTGTCTAACACAGAGTGATTAGTGCCTTGTGAATTCTGTTTTTTTGGAGCAGTTTATTGGGCCAGGGACTGTCTCATTCACTCCTTGATGGTGTGCTAAAAAGGGGTGTGGGGAACCTTTGGGACTTAGGGGGTTAATGTAAATGGCATGTTGAAACACATAAGGACAGGCCCAGTAAGTAAACTCATAATACCCCTTTTTCTTTGTTTGTGGTACAGAGCATTTTGGATCTTGTGCAAGGCAAGAACTTCCTTCCTGTTTTCGATAATCCAAATTTAACAGACTGCAGCAACATGTTGTTACTATTTAATTGTTGGTATGAAATGCAATTTCATCTCTACAGAAAGCGATAAGATTGTTACGTTAGAGCGACCTTGTACTGCAGAGAATTGTACAATATTTTCCTGTGATGCTACCATAGCAGGTTAAGCTATCAGAATTTAAGCAGATCAGTCATTTTTGTTTGGTTTGATTTTGGGTTTTATCCATTGCTATTCTGAAATATCACGGAGACCTTTTATGAAACTTTTTTTATTCTGCTGGTATAGCAAAAGTCTTTCAGCCTATCTGTGCACTCCCCTGGTGTCACATGACTGTAGGCTAGGTTCTGTGTGACCCTTTAGGGTCATAAGTTTGATTTGCTCGTAGAACTTGCTTCCTAACATTGTGTTGCCCTGTATATTAAAGGAACACACTCGCCTCTCAATGTAGTGGGCTGGGTGCAGTGGTCATTAGTGCTACTGTAATAGGTCTTGTAATGTTATGATTGCAGGGTTAACACAGCCACTAGAGGTGATTCCGCAGAATAACCGAATCAGACTTGGGTATTCCGTCAAACGACTCTTATAGAGAGTATAATTGAGTTGATTGGCATAGCGCAGTACTTTCCTGCGCATGTGCACTCGTCTCCCAATGGGAACGAGATTGGCTGAGATTGATGGGACTGGTGTGATGAGGACTACAAAGTGAGAAAAACTTACTTTTTTTTAATGTGTATATATATATTTGTTAACTTTTTTTTTTTTTTTGAATTGCAAACATAGGGAGAGAGGGAAGGCGGAGATCTGAAAGCATTCGGGATACAAATTTGTTAGTAATAAGCAGATTTTGTCATTCACTATGGATAATTCGCACCACAGAGATGTATTGCAATCAATTGTGGAGTGTTGTAGATGTGATTATTTTAGAAGGTTCCATTTTTTTAAAATGTGTTTTATTTTTTTTACATTTTTTTTTTTTTTATCGTTTTTACTTCTGTGGCTCGATAACGTTAGCAGAATGGCTCCTTGTGTTACGCCTTTGCGTATTAATGCATCTCACTTAGCTGGCTGCTGATGGTTTATTTAAAGGAACGCTCCAAGCACCATAACCACTGCACGGTGTAGTGGTTATGGTGCTTAGCATTCCCTGACCCTCATGTAAACTGCTGATGATATGACAACTTATCTGGTGTCCGCCGGTCACTTTCTCCATTGAAAGTCACTTAATAAGCTGATTGTTCTAATTCCAATGAGCTAAACACTGCACTGCTGGGCTTCCAGCTCTCTTAGAAAACATGACTGGGATGTAGTGGTTATGGTACTTTGAGTGCTCCTTTTATGGTAGATGATACAATGCAAAATAATCTAATTGTATTTTACTTTCTTCTTTTCCACAACATTGCACCAAAAATACCTAAACATTTTCACTATAATACCCTCTGACAAAACATCAGTGAAAGGAGCCTTGTAGCCCATCGACTCCTATGTCAGCCAGTCTTGCGCTGCCTTAAATGGCCCCTCTAGTGTCTAGACAGTGCAGCCGGAGTATTTGGGCTGAGAGATGGAGAGGTTTTGGTGTGCCTTAATTATTCTAAAAGACTATTTAAAAAAAAACAAAAATCATATTTCCTAATAATAAACAGCTTTCTCTTCGTTGTCTGTAAGCTTCTTACGCAGAGAGATATGCTGTGCTCAGGAGCGCAGGACAATTCAATGCGTCTATTTCGATGTCTAGACAGTTCACAGATGTGAGATCGTAGCCAGGGGAATAAAAGGCACCGTGCCCTCTCTGTCACGGGGGAAGGGATTTATTTTATTTTTTTTTGTCTTTTTTTGCAAGATTATTCTGCATTACAATATATTTATTATATAATATTTATGCAAGTGTGATACTGCATGTTCGTGCTCGATCCGTCTTTGTAAGCTGTGTCTGCAGATTCCATTAATACAGGTTACAGATAATATTGTCTGTCCTTCTGTCTGTATACTCACTTATTCACTTATCCTGTTTTGCCAATAAGCCATTTGTGTTCATTATTGTAGCTGTTAGTGACATTATTATTATTTATGATTTATAAACTCTTTCTATGTACAATATGCATTTGTTCACTTAAATCATCGAAGCAGATTTGAAATACTGAGTTTACACTCAATTTTTGGAAAATGTTCATAGCCTATTTAATTATATATATATATATATATATATATTATAATATACCCTTTTTGGGGTAGTTGCAATGCACCCAGGACTTTAATCTTTTTCTTCATTCTTGTTTTGACTTTGAAACATCGTATGTGTGTGTATAATATATATATATATAATCTCTATCCTTATGTGACTGCGATCATCTAGACTGAAGTTCATGTCACTGGAATTAACACTTTGTTTCCTGCCCGGCCAATAAAGTAAAGGTTTGTCTAGCAATATATCAGACCCCATTCCCCCTCCTCCCCTCATACACCAACAGGCGTGGGTTAATATGATTTTATTAGGAGATTGGGCTCTTCTGGGAGTCTGTGAATAACTGAGCAGAGTATTATCGTATAACATTGCCCCATTATTTAGTTATGTAAATTCCCTGAGTCAATTATCATCTTCGTACACGGATACAGGCAGTCTGCGATAAAAGCACTCTCTGTGTCCGTCTTGTCAATACGCCCACGCGTGGATGTCGGCCCTGTGTTGTCCAAAGGACAGATCTTTTGTATAGCCCAAATGTCTAGTCTAGGAGGCTGACTGGTTGCCACAGTAACTGTATAAAGCTATGTTTTAACAGGTAAGGTACCCCAGCATAAAATAACATTTATGAAACCCTTTTTTTTTTTTTTTTTTTTCAACAAGAAACTAAAACCATAAAAAGTTGTTTTCCTACAGTTGTGGTTATATAATGGAATATAATATTGACGTATATTCTGGAAAAAAAACTTTATGGCATGTTGATACGTGAGATATATATATATATTTTAATGAGATTCTGAAGCACCTTAATCCGTACTGTTGGTTGTTGTGGTTGTGGTGCAAGGAGTTCTGGGGTACAGCCCTTCTATTTTTTTTTTTTAATTTTTATATGTCAAACTGTTTGAGTAGTTTCACAAAGGCCTTGGCTCTCCTCATACCCCACAGCCCTTCCCTCATTTCCCAAACAAAGTTTAAAAGTCAATGGATGGCGGTGACAGCTAGAGGCAGATTAGCCCAATACACACAGAGTATCATCACAGTCCAAACTTGGACGGGTTTTGTACGGGTAACACTGAAGTAAAGACATTATGAATTAGAGTGGCAAAGGATGCTGGGAAACATAATTTACTTTTAGGGACCTGTCATGCCCCACGTGTGTGTGTGTGTGTGTATATGTATATATATATATATATATATATATATATATATTGTGCTAGCAGATTAGGAGAAAAAAACTATTAAAAATAGGTTTCAGTCCCAGGGAGAGTAAAAAAAAAAAAAAAAAAAAAGATACCTCCCATAAGAGGGTTCTCCTGCTCTCCACCAATAGCAGGTTGCCATGGGAACTCCCAACCCGTCACTCTATCTCAATGCACGCACACTGGCACCAAAGCCAGCGTGCTGGCGTCACTGACGCAGTTTGTCATGTTTGGGGATGTGTCAAGGTTTTTGATGTAAACGGAAGAAAGTGGTTTGTTGTTTTGTTTGTTTTTAAAGTGAATGATTTCACTTACAACAGTTTGGCGAAAAAACAAACAAACAAACTGGTTAATTGGTTGTTTAGAATTCCATTTTAACCACCCCTACCGGACCAATACACAGGGTCCAGCCTTTGCGTGGTTTGGCAGTGATGCGGTTAAGTTCCAGCGGAGAGTACATTAGGGCACGGTATGGTCAAAGGGTGCGGTGTGGTCAGATAGGGGGTGGGTGGGGGATTGACAGTTCGAACTGGTTTGGGGGTTGAGAGAAGGCCGGTTGTCTGAATGCCTGTGTTCAGCGCTCATTGTCTGAAGTTGACAGCTGAACGTTTTCCACAGGAAAAGCAGCCATCAATCCTCAGTCACTTTATGGGCCGGGAGACAGCAGGACAGATGTGAATCATATTGATCTTAACAGCCAAATTCGCTGAGGGATTACGCAATTTGTGATCACAATATATACCTAATTTTATTTTGAAGAGCCCATATCTTCCTAGGGGAACGAGGGGTAACCCTAAATTGCACTTAAAATTGTGATTTTTAAATAATATTAAATAATATAGTTACCTAGTTGCCTGTTTTCAAGGACGTCCTGGGTTCTAGATGTTATTACTACCCAGTTAAGTTGTTCATAATTTATTGAGCTCGGAAGAATGAAAGGCTGAGTTCTAACCCTGTCTTCCTCTGAATCTGACAAACCCCATACGGTTATTTACGAAGGTGATATTTCAAAGTGAATTTCAAGTTTAAGGCCAGAGTAGTCCAGATCGGCTATTTTGCCTTAAGTTTGAAATTCACTTTGATTTGTACTTTTAGTGAATAACCCAGCAATACATCTGGTGTGGTAGCAGGAGAGGCAGACAAGGATAAAAACACAATCTATGAAGTTGTCCATCTGCGCACCACTCCTATGGGTCAGCCAAGGGGCCGAAAGTTTGCCTGGCGCCCCTCCTCCCTCACTTTTCTAAATATTTAACTTTCTTATCCCAGAACAGATAGTTAAGTGTTTGCCTTTTGTCTGGAATCCAAAATATAGACATGTCTGATTAGCGAGGGATGTGATTTCCTGAAAACGAACAACACGCAAATAAAGGCCTGTTATGTTTGGGGAAATTTTAAAATAAGAAAAAGTGCAATAATGGATGTTTGGCTGCGGTTAAGGTGGAACTCCAGCATTTATTTACAAATTGTATTACTTGGAAGAAATTATTGACATACCTCCCTACAGTCCTAGATTATACAGAACTGTCCAAATGTTCAAAATATCCCTTAAACGTACAGATTAACGCTCCCATATTCTGCCCAGAAAATTCAATTTTGTCTATCTCCCAGACACGGACCTTTGTTCCAGTATCTGACGCTGGATGTCCTCACGCTCTGCATGAGGACATCCAGCGTCAGATTTATTTATTCCCCCCCCCCCCCTCCCCCCATTGGAAAGTATTGGTTCAATGCTTTCCTATGGCGAGGTCTAATATGCGAGCGACATTTGCATTAGCACCCGCTCGTCAAGGGATGTCGGAGGAGGGGACGGAGAAGCGCCCCAGCGCCGAGTGACATTGGCGGTAAGGTAAGTAAATAAAGGGGTTTTAACCCTTTATTTACTGTGGTGGGGGCCCCAAGGGAGGCTTGTATTCCTGGCACGTATCGTATCCCTTTAACTAAATGATAAATTAAGACCATTGGCCATGCTGAAGTTCTGTGTAAGTTTAGGGCCACAGTAAACAATGGCCTTGATTTGCGTAACTTTTGAAATGATTTAATATTTTTAGATAAACCTTTCAAAATGATTCAATATGTTTTGAATCTCGTAATCCCTCTATGTATCAACTTCTCTTGCTTATTTGAAAGTTGAATTGGTAACTTTGATTGTAAATCCGCATTACATTGAGTTTCTTTTTTATACATTGTAGGATCTTCCCTATGTTTTGTTTTTTTCCTCCTGTAAAATAACTACAAAGTATCTCAATAGTATTCCACCTGTTTAACCCCTTCACCTTTTGGACTGCTCTGTCTTTGACCTCTTTGTTCTTTAGAAGATCTATTTTCAGTATTTAAACCGGAGTTCTTCATTTAGGCTAGTCATCAAAAAAACCTAAACAAGAAAAAAATAATCCGCCCTAATTTTGCTCTGTGGCTTCTGCCGGTTCATTCAAGGATTCTTTACTGCTGATCTGATTGTTTGTTGCGAGCCAGACATAAAGGAATCCGGCCAGGCAGCTTTAACCCAAACTGGCTTCCGCTAAGACCCAGCATTTCCACTCAGGTGAAGGAAAGGTAGAGGGCAAGACCCTGAGGCACTGTCTGCTAGTCTGTGTCAACTGACAACAAGTTATCGGTTATCTGATGGCAAGAATCCTACGGGTGAAGACGGGTCAAGTGTCATATTGAAACTAATGAATAGACTGTAGACCTCTGATTTCATTATGTTGTCTGTGTGCTGTCTGGGGGAATGCTGTGTTACTGTCTGTGCCCACCTCAATCTTCCCTGCTTTAACTCTTTGAATGCCAGCTGTGTACCCCACACTTCTCCATAACTCAATAGAGCAATATCTCGCCATGCTTGGCCCTTAAACGTAGCACTTTTTGCCCCTTGGCTAATACCGATCTGTTCTAGAATTCCCTTGCTGTTACTTAACCACCATAATCGGTAAGATGTTGTAAGGACAAACTACTTCTCGGATTGCTTTCCAGTAATCATGTTCACTCTGGTAATTTGGCAAAACCTTTGTGACCTTATTTTCTTTATATATCCTCTGCCGCTGTCTGGGTGTGTGACGGCTGTGCTGGTGTCCGTGTGTTGTCATCTTGAGGTAGTCAGTCATTGTTACTGTAATTAGTACTGTGTTTCTGTCTTGGTACATTATACAAGAATTGACTTCAAAATGTCAGAAATCACAATACCCAAATGACCTCAATACACAAATAAAAACTAAGCAATGGCTTTAATTGCAATTTTACAGTGTATCTGCAGCGGTGTCACGCCAAGTTACCCATTTAGGAAAGAGGTGTAAGTTTCTATGCTGGCTGCAAGCAATGGGAGTTAGAGTTCAACGTATTCTAAGGGCATGCCCGCCGCCACAACCCTTAAAAACAGTGTTCTATTGGCAATCTAGTTGTCTAAAAATAAAAAAAATGTTTTAATCACATTGTTGCTCTATCCCACATCTGATGTTGCTTGTGCTCTTTGAAAATGAACAGTTTTAGAATAAAAAGTGTTGATTGTGCCTTTATTGCCCCCCCCTCCCTGTATGTCTGACCAAATAGTGTTTGGCATTACAAATATCACTATTAATACTAATGCCTCATTACGTCACTCCTTAAACCAATCTATGACTTGTTTGTTATTCTATGTCCCACGGGACAGTTTTACACTACGTTAATTTACTTTTTCCACTTTTTTTTTTTTTTTGAATATCTTAAATACTTTAAATTTTTACTACTTTTTTGTTGTTGTCAATTTCATAAATAATTTTTGAAAATCCTGCTTCATGGGGTGCCTTGGGGGACGTATGGCCATAAAAGAGTTAACCGTGGGATGTAGCGTACAGCGGCACGGGATGCGCGCACTGCCTCGGGCTGGGAAAGGGTTACGCTGCATTCAGCATCTCACCTGGCGCTTTCTGTACAGGTGTCTGCGAGCTTGTGTTCAGGGATCTCCCATTTATTTTGCAAGCAGCAGCTGCTAGGACAGTCTAGACATTATGCAAATAACTCGCATCTCCTGCTTGTCTGAGAGTGACTGGGCCCTACCCGTGCCTGGCTGGTATAGTCACATTTCCCCTTGTGCTATAAATACTCCTGCCATTAGAAAGCACCCTGTAGAATCACTTCAAACCGGGCACACACACCAGGGGCGTCAGTGGGGAAAAGGGAGCCACGTATCCAAAGTCCACAGTGCTAAACCCAGTTGTCACTGAGCCAAATAATGCAGATATGCGTGCGTCGGCCGAGACCGCACAGAACATATTTCTATATAAACACCTTTCATTGTCCCTGCAATTAATTATTACTGTATACACACAGTGACTGCCAGCAGGTACCTCCTGCCTTGTTCCACCCAGTCTGCCTTCTACGTGACCTCAAATCCGGCTTAATTTTTCACATGGATTTTTTTTCTTCTTTTTTTTAATTTAATATTTTTTTTTCTTTATTTATTACATTTTTATTAACTTTTTTGTGTCTATTAATCACTGCCACCTCTGATGGGAAGCCTTTCCATGAGTGGATTACTTTTTTTGTTTTCTAAAACTATTACTTTTTGTTGTTGTTGCGGTTATAGTTTCCAACCCGTGACTGCAAACACTTAAGGGTTTGTTCACTAAATGGTGAATCAGTGAATTGACCGCTGAATTGCACAGTTTAGGACAAAAATACAACTTGTGTTTTGTTTATATCCGTTTGCACCATTCACCCTCTAGAATAAATCAGGCTTTTAATATTTTATTTAAGAGGGGTAGTTGTCAGTGAATGAGGTCTCACTAACTGTTTCCCGGTATGTGAGTTTAAGCCCAGCTTATTACAAGCCTCCAGCATCCCTACATGGTATCTACCATGCCTTATACAAAATGGCTCTCACAGGAAACAGCCATGTTGTATTCGTTTACATTGTGTGCTGTCATTGCCATTGCAACAGAGTTCAGATCACAACAGCAGGGAGATTTATAATCCTGTCTCCAAATAAAATAGAGAAGTAAAGTTTGTCTAAGTGGAGCAATTGGCCGGGACGTTCCTTGGTTTCCAAGGTTACTGCTCCACGATCTGACACTTTCCTTACTTTTAGCAACCCTTTACACGTGGCTTTTTGTTTTTTGAGCATTTCATTTTCGTTGCCCTCGGCTGTCTTGGCTCAGTTGCGTTTGTTAATAGTGTAGTCCAGCTATTTCCTATTGTTACAGACTGTTGAGGGTAATTGGAGGGAGTTGTAAGGCCGCAGTCGGACAGTTTTGTGCCGCTGTCAGTTTGAGGTATTTGGTAGCTTGTGACAGTAAAATTGTCCTTATGAGAGATTTATTAAAGCAGCACTGTTTCCCCAGCCCCCCAACTCAAAAATGAGTTTTCCATAAAGAAAAAATCGTTCTGAAATACTCAGTCTATTGAGCCTCTCTAAGCATTTCCATAGACTTCAATGTTTTATTCTTGCGCATGCATGAGAATACAACACTGATGTGGGCTCCTGGCAGGTGAAGCAGTTGAAAAAGACTGGCCGGAAGAACTTGGCATCGGCCGTGAGTGACAGGTTCAGGTAAAATAACTCTCCTTCTTCTGCACCCTGTGGCCAACAGACTCCCAGCGAAGTAGACTCCATAGATGGTCTTTGCATATTATTTCAAATTATGCAAGAACCCCAGACATTGATAGATCTGCTTTAAGAAGTGCTAGTTTTCGAAGAAAATGTAAACTTCAGGGAATCCCCTAGCGCAAGGATGTAATTTATTTATATTGGTTCTCTAAATGTCATATTTCCTGGATCTTCTGACCTCCTTCCATCCACCAGTCTCTGTGTACCGTCCCTTTAATGCTGTGTTTAAAAGTAACGAACTAGAATCATACAGTGTTCTGGGGATTCTTAGACTCACTTGCTGCCTAGAGGGGAATGACATGTTGTCACAAAGTTTAAAATATCTCATTGTACATCGAATCGTTGGTTTTTTTTTTTTTTGTTTTTTTTTAGCGTGTTTCTAAAAAGGGTGTTTGTCATAATTTTTCGAGAACAAAATGTACCTTGTGGTTTAACTGACACCTGTATATTTTGAGACTGGAGGAAGCAGATGTATCTTTAACGCTTGCAGATATCAAGAGTTGCTCCAAAACATATTTTTGTATAATTTGTATTGATTCCTCTTTTTTACTCCTTCATATAAAAAGCTCCTCCAAAATCCATCCCAGCATCTCCAACGTGGGTTAAAGACATCTTCCATGTACTGGGGGAAGACCTGCTTTTTATGTGTTCCCGTTTTAGGACCTGCCTAGTCTTCACACTGGGGTGAAAGTTTCCAGCAATCATTCTAAATCACTCAAGCAAGATTACCACTTAAAACTCCCTTCTGGGATTTCATCCTTAACAACCAGATTAAGATCTAAGCCGAACAGTACACACCTACAGAGTCACAGTGCCAGAGAGCCTTCACTATGCTGGACGCTCAATCGGTGACCACGAAAACCATTTCTGAAATAGTTCCTGCTCTCTTGCCCACTGTAACACCACCCACCTAAGTATCTGCAATATGTTTCCAGAGGTGTGTTGCTCAGCTGTCTCCTTATCATGGAGGAGTAATGGTCAGTATCTCCGCCAGCCCATTGACCCTCCTGCCGTCTCCAGAGCTGATTGCCACTGACTGCACCACTGCTAGTCACATCCTTATCAGATACCTTGCGCTGGCACTTGTGTCCCATCAGTGTGGGCATACTGGCTTCTGTGATCACGCCAGCCTTTGTCAGCTCCTCCTCAAACTGGAATATTGGCATGATAACGTGAAGGGGCTACATTCCTGCTGCGATGTGGGAAGTGGTATCAAGGAGAAAGGGCCTCCCTTCCCTTCACATTAATTAAAGGCTCCTCTTTAGGGACAGGGAAGGAAGCCCCACTAGCAGCTACCAATCAGTTGGGTTTACTGGACAGCTGCCTAAATGTGCCACAAGGAGAAGGGGGGGGATCCCCCAAAGTGTTGTGCACTGCGCTGGTCATTCGTGGGATGTTAACGCCAGTACAAAAATGCCCCTGCTCACTGTAAGCTCGACTAACAGTCGTGAAGGATGATGCATCGCTCGGTGCATAGTCTGCTTGAGGGGGTCAGATAGTCAATCAGGGACAGGCCCCTTTGCCAGACTGCTCAGTCCTTCTTCAGGTGGGTCTGCCCACTTGCCACCGCGACTTGTTCTCTTCCCTGCCGACCTTTATCCTGAAGTAGGGAATATTGGCAGGTTTATTAATGTCAACTTTTTATGCGTAGTGCACCCTGCGTGTAGAACATCAGGACTTTTTTTTTTTTTTTTATCTAGAATAGAAAATGTAAAACAATTTAGTGGGGGAAACACATCTAAATTAAAAAACGGTTATTGGAATGAAATGAATCGCTGTATTACACTAATAAGAAACCTGTTGATTAATTATATTTTTATTTAAGAAAAAAGTCACCGCAACAGACTGTTCCATCCAACCTGCTCAGTTTATACCGCCCCCCTGTTCTCGCTCTGATTATGAAACTGGACAGGGAGTTAGAATGAGGGCAGAGGGGTGGTGTGGGGGGCAGATAGATTGGCACTAGCTGCCTGAAATCTTTAATCGCTTGAGATAAATGGCATGGCAGGATTGAATGCTGGTGGCAGAGAGCAGACTGACCGGAATCCCAATGAGTCTTCAAGTCTCTGTTCACGGGGTGACACGGCTAACAAGAATGCATTTTCTGTGATTTTAGGATGTTTCTGATGGCCTGGCCATGAATTTTACACACTTACTACAGTGCAAGGTGACCCGTGTCGACATTGGAATCGCTAGTGAACATCCACAAATACTTGTTAATACATTTTATCCTGGAAGACAACACTGACGAGTATTCGAATAGGCTGCAGGGCTAGGCAACCTTTTGGCACTGCATTTCCCATAATTCTATTACCATCACAAATGCTAGCAAAGCGTTGAGATAGAGTCCAAAACATCTGGAGTGCCGTTGGTTGCCTACCCATGGAATGTCGAGCCCCACGAACGTTTTACACACTTACAGCACACGGAGGGACAGGTTGTTTTAGGAATAGCCTAGAGATCATGTAGAAACGTTCCATACGTTGCAAGGTGAACCTGGCTTCTCATTTATTTTTCCACGTACAATCCCACGGGCCTTTATAGAAATAGACCTAGTGACCCAACTCCTTTATTCCACGCAATTTGGGTTGTTCAGTAAACTAGGAATCTTTCTAGACTCACAAGGGAATTTCCAATTTTTGGGGCGAACTATCTGAATTGGAGAATTACTACTATATTTTTATTTTTCGGTTCTGTGATTTTAAGATACGGTAATTCATAATTTCCTGGTTAACTTTTTTTTTTTTTTTTTATTCCCAGTTTTTAATAATAATTAAACCATTTTTCAGGTTACGATGATATAGTCTAGTGTGAAAACAGTTTACAAAGTTTACAACAGGTCACAAATATGCTACGTTTCACACGTACAATGTACATTGACCCAGGCCAGTGTGAAGATCCAGTTTATCGTATTACAGTGATTTCTGGGTTAATGGAACAAGCTCTGGCAGGTTGTAGATTTGTGTGTGTGTGTGTGATCTCTCATTTGAAATGAGTCCAGCAGTCAGTACTTGCCAGATGAAGTTACTTTGACCTTATCCTGCCTTTGGGAGGTCGTTTTGTCCCAGGAGCTTCTGTGTAGGGGAGGAAGCGAATGTGTGTAGAATCAATAGGGCTCCCCTTAATCTGGCCACACTGTGGATTACAGCATTTGTGTATGCTCTATGCTTTACTGTATCATATGTTAAAAAAAAAAAAAAAAACTGTCTGAACTTTGTTGATCTTTTTAAATCTGTTTAAAAAAAAATGGCTTTCTAGTCAATTTTGGGCCCCGAACCGCATCATAGAGTTTAAAGGGTCATTCCCTGCTTCCTGTTCAGTGTAAAGCTGTGAGTTTTTTTCTGCAAATTAGACTGACTGCTGCCATTATAGTTTTTGTTTTGTTTTTGTTTATTTTTCTACAGCCTTGTTTTTGAGGGATTGATAATTTGAGATGCAGTTTCAAGATGGCTGCCTCCACGTTAAAACATTTGCCAGACCAACAAGCCTCAAATCCAGCTGAACGAACACTATCTTGTTTAGTTGAAAAAAATAAATCTATCTGCATTAATGTTTTAAACTGATTTACGGAAAATACATTTTCAGGTGACTGTGCTAGTTTAAATGCCTGGGAAAAAAAACACAAACATGCGGCCATCGATTTGATAAATGCTAATTAGAATCATTAATCTGAGCAGTAAATGTTTTATTTGTTTATGACAAACTACTCTGTGACCTTGAAGTAAACACAGACTAAGGTAAATACAATTAATATGAACAAATATATATACATTTTATTTATTTATATATTTTAAACAAATGTTAAAGTAACATTTGCTGGGTTTTTTTGCATCGTCATACTATGCATCTTGACAACGTGAATTCCTTTTGAAAATTGAAGGATGTAAGGAGGAAACTTGACAGCCACTAGAGGCGCGTTTGAGTCCAAATATAAAATTGCAGTCCAAATGTAAACATTGCCGTTTCTCTGAAACATTTTCTGAGAAAAGAGACTGTCTGTGTTACGTCGGAACTTTGTGCGGCCTCTGTTAGAATACAAAACCGATGCCGGTTTCTTCAAACTGGCACGTCGAAAACAGGAGCTGTGCCCCACCAAAACTGAAATATGCAACCTTGTTAAATAACACTTTTTAAAAAATAGGTGCGATAAAAATATGATCGCCTAAACCCACGGACGTCTTGGTGCTGTGAATATGTTGTGAGGTACTTTTCCCACGATGCTGAGCTTGTAGGCTGGATAAGTTTCTTGGGGGAAAATGGGTCCCGAATATTTAAACTGTCTAGATTACCCGTCGGAGCCCTGGTCATTTCAGCCCTGTCCGTAAACATTCTGCTCTTAATTTTTTGTTGGTTGTGAAGCCGTAGTTGCATGATCGGTGTCTCTGCCAAGCCATATGAATGGTTTCTACTTTGCCGTGTCTGTTGGTGGTTTGTTGTGTACGATGCCTTCTTTAGCTGGGTGTCGGATTGTGTAGGACCCTTTTAATGTATGTGCCAACTTCAGTCCCTCCGATCGTCTCCAAGAGAGCTGGGTTATGCAGAAGGAGGGATTTTGTGACTCGTAGCTTTTAAAGAGCTCTTTATGTCCCTGCCAGCTCGGAGTCTGTGAATCACTGGTCATCTTGACAAGGTCGGGGCAATTACAGCTGAAATGTACTCCCCGAGAGCAACATACTGGACACTGTGCCAAAATTCAGCCACAAGGTCCGTCTTTCATGGCCACACTACAGACCTTAACCCTTTGTGTTCCAGATTTCTTACCGAAAGATTTAACATGTTCTCCTAGTGGTTTGGAAGAGTATGAGTAAATAGGACAAATATATACATTACATCAAACCGCTGTCTTTTTGTAGGACATCCCAAATGAATAAACAACTTAACCATTCGTAGTCCACCATGTGTAGAACTTTGCAGTGATGTGATTGGTGCTGTTTTGCTGCATCATCACTTTACGAATTGGGCAAAGAACGGACATTAAGCTACACTTGATGCTCAACTTATGGGAAAAATCTTATTTCTAGTTGTGAATTGTTTGTAGGGAAAAAACTGTTGCTTTTCTTTTTTTATAATTTTTTTTAGCATAAAGCTTTGATTTGTATAGCCAGCGCTCTAAAAGGCTCTTGCAATTTGTGATTTTATTTTTACATATTGAAACGTGCAATAATTTGATGAATACCACATCCCTTTCGTAACTGTGAATTTCCCACCGCCTGGTACAGCCAAGCTCGAAGCGCGTTACGTCATCATGTAGTGAGTCTTTAAACTCTGCTGTAGAATGGCTCATAAGATAGTTATGTGACTGTCAACACATCTCGTCTTCCTTGGGACCCTTTATTACATAAACGGGAGGCCTGTTGAGCAAAAAATCCCTTTACATGATGAGGTTAACTCAAGGGCAAGGGTATTGTATGTGGGTCCCTCCCCCATTCTTATTGCCATCAACGTCTTTAAACAAAAAGCGAAGTGTAGAGAACAGAGGTTCATGGTTTAAAAAGCCAAAATCAATCCGGTCAGGCAGTAAACATTTGAATAAAAGGCCTTGAATTTCAATGAGGAAACATTTAAATGAGGCAGTGTTTTTCCTCTGGAGTATCAATTTATCCCTTGCATGGCTTCTTGACACTGCTACACCACCAGGCAGAGGCGTCCTAAGCTGAATAAAAGATGTCTGTTCATTAAGATTTGGAATCTGTTACATCACAGCCGCCTCTGGTGTGTTCCTGGGCTGTGAGTGAGGCTCTTGGTGGGTCACTTCTCCTCTGAGATATTAATATGATCAGGCTAGATCATTCTTTGACACACGAAAAGACAAGGCTTGATACATTGATTGAATTCTACGGTGATGGTTTACGGCTTCCATCAGAACAGTAAAATAAACGAACACAAAAATAAAGAGTGTTAAAAATAAATGTATCGGTGTTTTGTTTTTTGTTTTTTTTCTCAATTCTTTATTTTCATTGTGCATTAGCGGTACATTCATGCTTGCATTGCCCCAACAGCTGGTGCAAGTCGTTCAATCAACAGGATAAACAATTGTCAGCATAGATAACATGGCACATTTTTAAATATATAGTAATATGTTGAGTAGTAAGTAGTAAAGTTCTGTAATGCAATTCCTGCCTAGATGTTGCAAGGCTAGTGAACAATAGGTAAGTGTAGGGCAGGGTGCATTAAGTGCCTCTTTTCCAAGGAGTTGGCTAGAAACCGTGGACTGAGGGTAAGTGAGAGAGGCCTGTGTCCCCCTGTATATTCGTAAGATGGCAATTACTATTGTTCCTATGGTGGAGGAGGGGGGGGTTAAGTGGAGCCAGGACAGTGTGTGGGTATTTCCCTAAGAGGTGGTGCTACATGTCATAACTGTAAAACAAAATCAACTTCAACTTTCTAACAATGTTCATGTAAAATTATGGAACTGTGAACTATACATAATAGCCACGGCAGAATTAAGTATTCACGGGAAAGTTCATGGCACCGAAGTGGATGCAGTTCCTCGCCGTTGAGCTGCCGGTATGAACGGGCGTGCTGTAGCGGGATTCCAGGCAGTGGTTGTCATCTGTGGGTTATCTGCAGCTCCGCCAGTGCAAGTTTCTGTAGTGTGGCTGGGATTTTGGCTGCTTCTCGTACTGTGAGGTTGCCAGTCTCCCTGGAGATGAGCAGGCTTCTGGGTGGACACCATCGGTAGGGTATATCATGGGCAAGGAGCTCTGTAGTTAAGGGTCTCAGGGACCTTCTCCAATCCATGGTGGCTTTGGAAATATCAGTGTAAAAAGTCAGAGAGTGCCCTTCAAAGTGTAGGGGTGTTTTATTGCGCACTGCCGCCATGAAGGCCGTGCGGTCTCTGCCTTGTTGGAAGCGCACAATTGCATCTCTCCCTCCCTCTGAGGTACCTGTCTTAGGTTTAGTGATCCCATACCAGCTGTCCAGTGGCATCCCTTTGGCCTGTTTGGCTGGGAAGAGCGAACCCAGCATTCTGCGGAATAGGTGCGGTAGTTTCGCTGTCTCCACAGCGTCAGGTAGGCCGCGGATCTTAACATTCTTCCAGCGTCATGCTGTCTTGATGTTGTCATTGCGCTTTTTGTAGGACTAAGAGTTGTTGTTCTACCGTTGTTAGTCTGCTCTCCTGTGCGGCAGTGTTAAGCTCCGTGTTTTGCAGGCGGGCCGACACTCCGCTGATCTCTTCCCGGAACATGCCGATGTCAGCTGCAATATTGCGGCGCAGCTCACCGAGCATGTCCCTCAGCTTCTCCTCCGTGATCGGAGGCTTCGCAGGTATGTGGGTCGGTCTGCTCCCGGCTTGGGTGCCGTAGTCACCCCCGTTAGATCCAGAGGCTTCGCAGGATGAGTTATAGAGGCCTTCTATCTGAGACGCCATTGCGGGCCTCTGGGAGTTTTGAGACCTCCGCAGGAGGACTCCTATATCCGGCTTCGGTTTCTTGTTTCGTCTCCCCATGTTGTCCGGAGAGCAATCTGCTACTAGGAGTGCCGTTAGGGTAGGTTTTCCACCGTTTTTTTAGTTGTATTAAGCGGTTTTGGCTCGGAGCTCGAGGCATGTGCGTCCTCTCCTTTGCTTGTTTTTTTAATTTAGATTTTTCATAATTTCTAAAATTCAGACTGAAAATAGTAAAGTGCATGCGACCGGTCCGATATTAGAATTTATATGGGCACTCTAAAGACCATAACCACTGCAGTTTTCTGAAGGGGTTTTTAATGCTTGGAGTCTTGTAGTATATGTGTGGTTTTTTTTGGTTTTTGTTTGGTTTTGTCAAACGTGTATTCCTGACGCTATAGTGTTCTAGTGACTGTTTAGAAATGCAATCCACCCAAATGAAGTGGGAAGTTTTACTTACCGTGTTTCCACTGTTGTTCTGGTCTCTGTGCTGTAGCCCTGCATCCACTGGCTGAGATTATCAATCTTGATGTCGGCCAATTCAGTGCTCCCCCCCCCCCCCCACAGGGATGCATTGGCAGGCTAGTGCACGTGCGCGGCAAATCTATGCTCTGCGCCAATTAGCAACTCCTTATCGAAGTGAGCGTGGAGACGTCTAATTTGCCGAAACCCATAAAGTATTTCTAGTGGTGGTCCAAGTGACCGTCATTAGAGATTGCGTTAGGCTGCAGGTGCAGGCTATGTGACTCATAACTACTATATTACTACATTAAGCTGTAGTGGTTATGATGGCTATAGTGACTCTTTTTAAGATCCAGCAGTTCCCATATTTTCAGTGGTAGTTTCCCAGAGGATGTTACATGTAACTGTTTTGGCCAGTTGTGGCAAACTATATTTACCACAATGTTTAGCAAGGCAATATAGGCGACGAGGATCCGTCCGGAGGATCTGTAGACTTTCCACCATGAAATCCAATAATCATTGAAACCTTTTCATTGTATAAACAGAGCAATATTCTGCTTTATTGATCAATACTTCTTCTCTAATAGAATGTATTGAAATGATTGATTGGGAGCGAAAAAGTATTAACAGGTTAACATAACAATAATCTGTCCTAATTAGGCCAGGAGCATCCTGTTGTGCAAACTGATTAGCTGTTCTGTTAACCCTTCCATCTATCTGGCATATGATTATAGAAAAGGTTAAAGAAACACTATAGCGTACATACAAACGTGTATTCCTAACTCTATAGTGTACCAGTCCCTAACATATTATCCCACCTCCTCCCACTGTCTGGTGAATAGTTAAAAATCCTTTATACACTTGCCTCTTTCCAGCCCTGAAACTCCAAAACTCACTCGATGCTAGCTAGTTCTCCTCCTCCTGCGATGTCACCAACGATTGTGTGACCTAATGTACATGTGTGATGCTCTTGCATTTAAGCTTCCTCATAGGAAAGCATTGAATCAATATGAATACGTCCTCACTAAATAAAACTTGGTTAGGCACCAGCGAGCTCCTCTAGTGGCTGTTACGGGACAGCCACTAGAAGTGGACTTAACCCTACAATGCAAACATTTTAAACACACTGCACCCAGACCACTTCGATGAGATGATGTGGTCTGGATGCCTATAGTGTCCCTTTAAGAAATACTTTTTTTTTTACTGTATTGGTATTTTGTAGATTGTAGCTTTGTAATGTTTGCTAAGGGTTAAGATAACAATGCAATATCATGCAAAGAATAACCTTGCAAGTCATTTAAACAAAATTTGGACCTTTAGGCCCTCGTGAATTCAACACCCATCAGGAATATTTCATAGATACACAATCATCGGTTCATTGTGAACCTCAGGATTCTGATTGCTGTTATCATGGGAGTATTTCAGAATCCACTGGGTAGCGCAGGCATTTATCAGAACATTTGCACAGCGCACGTGTTTAGATATGAGCCAGGAGAGAATCGATTGGTTCTGAGTCTGCGTTTCGGACCTGGAGTTTACTAATTAGCATTATCTGCTCTCTCTAACATTGTTTCAAGTCATTTCCTCAGGGCCTCTTCCTGCTGCCAGAGTATTACGTCTGGTTAGATAATGTCACACTTAATAGCGTAATCAATTGGAATGGGCTGTTTTATTTTTATGGCTTATGGAAGGAAAAAACTTGGGTTTCCATGATCCTTGATCTCCTAGATGTGTTTCTGTTACGTATTTTCTCTTCCTGCAAAAACACTTAAAGGGGACTTAAACACGTGGAATTTCTTTTTAAAGATAAATGGTTATTGGAAACAAATATCTCATTACTTTAGATCCACTCCGTCATCTCTCAGCCCTCCAAGAGGAAGTGGTGATACTCCCAGATGAATAGGAACTGCTGTATAATTCTCATAATCCTATGTACAGTGAATTGGTATTAGAATAGACCCTTCCAGGCTTGGTGATTGTGGGTAGTTCCTTATTACTTTAATCAATAAATCAAAAAAAAAAACAGGACATCCTGGGTGACCACTAGAATGTCCTTAATCTCATTGTATATTAGAAACCTCTGAAAGAATTCAAAGGGGTAGAGCATATATCCTCATAGGGGGTCAGATTAAAATATTTTAAGGGACAAAAAAGGCAGGAATGCTTCAATAAATGGTATATATCTCTGCTTTGGAATGTAGTAAACTATTCGTATAAACACAAACATTTTAACTTCCTTTGCTGTTAAAAAAATATATATATATATATTTTTTTTAATGTTGATATGTTTTTGTACAATGTACATGACAGAGGTGTACTAATGTACTAACTTTTTTTTTTTTTTTTTTTTTCTTTTGCAGCGGAGTTGGAGTTCGTCCAGATAATCATTATTGTAGTGGTGATGATGGTGATGGTTGTAGTAATTACATGTCTCCTAAACCACTACAAGCTTTCAGCACGGTCCTTCATCCACAGACATAGCCAAGGACGGAGAAGGGAGGAAAACCTATCCTCAGTAAGTTTTCTAGCGGCACTGTGTGGGATGTCCACTATTACCCTTACTTGATCAGACATGGTTTATAGAATCCACACATCACCGTTGGATACAGAATGCTATCCTACCTCGCACCCCATAAATGGAGCAAAAACTAACCTTGGCCTTCCCTGAAACCAGCCAGATGTGTTTGGAGTTTATACACCCCCAACCACTTTCCGATTTGGTATATATATCTTGGCAAGGAAAGGTGCACGAGATACCATTTTTAACGTGTGGCTGCACCCGCACCTTTCTTTGCCAAGATGAAATATTGCTTTCCTAAAAGTTATTTTATTTTTTTTGGTAATAAAGAATTAAAAAAAGGAAAAACTAAACAGCATATTTTTATAATTTTGTTTTTGCTTTCCATACACTCTTGGCATTTCTAGATTAGTTTTTCACAAGTGTTAAATTGATCAATATCCCTTTTCTTTCAAAACCTTCATTTCTGGCAAGCATTATATCTGGCAGAAATCAATGGTATTGCACTTCCACAAACTTTTTGGAATAGGACTTCAGAGCATTTTTTTCCCTTTTTATTTTTGTATAAATTAATCCCTTTGTGTCTGTTTTTTAAAGAACACAATTATAAATCTGTTCTTGGTTTGTTTTCATTCCTTTATTATCCTCTCTAATCCTTTTCTCAGTATTATTTTACATGCAAAATTCTTCCAATAAGCTGATAATTAAAAGCTGTTGTGTTTGGTTTTTTTTAATTTATTTTTTTTAAATTTTACATTTTTTTTGTTATATCCATCCCTCTACCCTTTTTTTGGATCTCCTAAGTGAGGTTGATTTTCTAAAGGACCCCTGATTGCCAAACAAGTCCGATTACGTGATGTGCACCGTTAAAAAGGGGGCGAGCATGTGTTTGCAAAAACCCTGCTGTAGAACCACATAAAAAAAAGATCAAAAACAGCAACCGAGTGAATGTGTTTTATGAGTCATGTTCGCCTGTTTCTGGGCAGAAAGAGAGAAAAATTTGCAAGTTAATAGTTTCTCGTGTGAGAGGCTGAAAATTTCTTGGCTTGTGTGATTACAATTCTAGAGTGCTTCGGAGCAAACCGCTAATTAGGCCAAAGGTCTGTCTCCCTCTCCCTGTACCTTGCTTTGCATCATGGGAGTTGTAGTTTAAAGGGAAAAATAAGCAGACCTCTCCGGCATATTTTGTCTGCGTTATGACAGCCCGTGTTAGATCAACGACAGTTCCCATTCATTTAGTCTCCTCTTTCAAAGTGTATGTCTGGATTTAGCACTAATCCTAACTATGTTTGTATTCTCTTATTTAAATTAGGCTGGCAGATCAAAGACCACATTATCTTTAATTTTTTTCTTTTTTATTGAATATATGTGTGTAATTATAGACTTCCCTCATTTGGACAGGAAAAGAGGTCTTTTGTTTACAAGCTCATCCAAGCCTTTCCTATTTAATGAAACACAGATGCTGTTTTAGCAGAGACTGTGTAGTTAATTTTGATGTTGCTACGTAGAATGCGTCAGAGTATCTCTAGAATTTATGCAATGAGAAACATTTTTGTGATGCTGTTTGTGGTGCCCTCCTACTGCCTATTCAAGATTGAGGTAGTTGGTTTTTGCCAGACGTTTTTTTTTCTTTTTTTTTTTTGTTGGCAGCTACCACCTCTGCTGGGATGCAGTCCAACAAGTCCACAGCTCTTAAAACTTTTTTTGCATTTTTATTTTTTGTTGTTGTGCAGTCTGACCTGATTTTTCACTCTTCAGTACAAGCTTCTTCCACCTTTTATATGTTGGGGTATCACATATTGTTGGCAATTTTTTTTAAATTGCATTTGGAGAGGTCTAGTGAGAAAAATGTACTCAAAAGTACAAAAAACTTGCTATGGAGGAAAGAAGAGAAAGTAAAAAAAAAACAAAAAAAAAAAAACGTTTTAAGGTTCAGGACTGTGCAGGGCATTGTGGGAGTCTATAATGGTAATGCTAATTCTGTTGATGGTGGCCTGCTGGCGGTTGAGTTGGCCTTTGTAGAGAGCCTTGTTTCACAGCTGTGCTCTTTCTTTCCATCTTAGGAAGGAAGCTTATGGCCCTCGGAGAGCACTGTGTCGGGAAATGGAGTAACAGAGGTAAGAAATCAGAATGAGCATCTGGAATTTATTAGGTAATGGTGGTTATAGTCTTCTTCAAAGCGCCTCTTTGCAATTCTACATCTAGGGTTTTCCATATTCTTTTAGGTTTCTATAGTTCGTTAAACTCAGAATCTCTGACTGGGGTGATGGTGCCAAGAGACGTGTAGGGGAGAGAAAAACAAACAGAGTTGTTTATGGGTAGTTGCATGTCAGCTAGGGTGGCGTCTATGAGCATCTAGGAATTAGATCTTTGCTAGCCCTGTAATCTTCCTGTGTGCTACACACCCTGGTTATTTACATAAAAAACATGTTTTTCCTAGGAGCTAAGAACGTACGGTAAGGGTACATGGTAATTTTAATGCTTTTATAGCAGGGGTGCCCAAAAGATACATGCCCAGATGTTCTAGAACTACAATACAACTCTCATGATGCTCTGCATGCCTTAAGAATGGCAAAGCATCACGGGAGCTTCTCGTTTTTAAACATCTGGGGATCTACCTTTTGGGTACCCCTTGATTTATAGGAATGTTGGGCTTTATATTGGTTATACTTCGCCCCAGCCTGTCTGACCTAACAATGTATGTTTTCATTTATGTAGTTTATCTGAACATTTTGCCTTCGTTGAGTAAAGGAGGTGTATATAGGTCCCCATACCTTGACCTTGTTATAATAAGCTTTCTAAATGATTCAGGAATGTTGGAAAACTTTTTCCAAGAGATTTTTTTCTACAGAAGTCGCCATTAAAGTCTCTGGGAATTTTGTGTTGATAAAATTATTTGGAAATTTTTCTAACCGTATTGAATCGTTTGGAAAGCTTGTTAAAACGAGGCCTACGTGTGTTCTAGTCAAGGATAGAAGGTAGGCTGTCATGAACGGTCTACGCTGGGGCCGATGGTGGTCTGATATGATCCCATACACTCCTGTTCAGCAGACATTTATGGGATAAGTATTAATTCCCTAGCAGCAGTTTGTCTCGGCACATAGGATGAACGGACTGTATCAAGTTGCTATCAGTTTATTATACGTTACTGAGTTTCCAGTTCTATGAGCCCGTCTGTGTGCAGCTACCCGGCGTGCCAATGTTCTAGTAAATTTAAAAGTAATAAAAAAAAAAAGTAAATTTAAAATGCGGCATTGTGTGGGGGGGGGGGGGGGGGGGGGGGGACGTAACACAAGTTATAGGTGATTTTTCAATGCTGTAACTTCCAGCAGTGACCGTTCTCCTTTTACATCCAGATCAGAACCAAAAAACCTCTCTGTGCGGTTTTCAGTTGGTCTCTGTTGTTTAGAATAGGCAGCCATTGTTCATTCGCATTATATTATATTACATTATAATCAGAGTTACAGCTGTAGAATGAGCCCTCAAAGTTAATGTAATGCAATAAATTTAGGTTGCTATCGAAAAAATGTAATCGCCTTAGGTTATCAAATTAAAGGAAATCTCAGATCAGTTTTTTTTTTTCCCCTCTCTTTTTTGAGAATCTGTTTGTGAATGAGTATTCTTCTTTTTAAATCTCTAATCTATTAAATCTTTCTCTCCCTGTGGTTTCAGCAGCACATTTACACACCAAGAGCCTCGGACCGACTCAGTGTCCCAACTTTCCTGCAAAGAGATCGTTTCAATCGCTTTCAGCCCACCTACCCTTATATGCAGCATGAGATAGACCTCCCACCCACCATCTCTTTATCCGATGGCGAAGAGCCTCCTCCTTACCAAGGACCCTGCACCCTACAACTGCGGGATCCCGAGCAGCAGATGGAGTTGAACCGAGAGTCTGTTCGGGCTCCACCTAATAGAACCATCTTTGACAGTGACCTAATAGACAGCTCGGTCTACGGGGGTCCTTGTCCACCAAGCAGCAACTCTGGGGTAAGCGCCACCTCCTACAGCAACAACGGGAGGATGGAAGGGCCACCCCCAACCTATAGTGAAGTCATTGGTCATTATCCCGGATCTTCATTTTATCAACACCAGCAACAAAACATTGGCACACCAACCATAATGGAAAGCAACAGACTTCACTTGCAGAGTAATGGCCTTGACAGCACAATTGCACGGAGCAAAGAAAAAGACAAACAAAAAGGGCAGCCGTTTTAGAGGCAACAGATGAAACGTAATTACTTATCAATAAACACTCTGCACTTCTAGATGGCCCCTTAGTTCGTCAGAAAGGCTTGCACTGCCAAGGTGTCGTGTGCCTTGTCTGACAGCAGAGGGCACCAGAGAGAGAATTTACTAGCGGAAGTAGGGGGAAGGGGAATTAAAGAACCATACCCTATTTCACCTCTTGTTGTATAAATATTTACTTGTTATGTCTGGTTTGAATGCACAAGCAGACTGAGCTAGAAGTTTAGTTTATTTGTCTAGCCTTGTCTTGAAATTGAATCCTACGAATTGCTTTTATGTTTTGTTTCCCGGTCTAAAAGCCGAGCTGTGTGCGTGAATGCTTTTTCCAATATTCCCCCTACCCATCCTATATTTGGAGGTTATTTTATTTTTTTTTCCCCTTTAATATATCACTTAACTTTAAGGAGAAAAATATTTGCACAAAATTATTTGTTAAAAGATCTGCAATATATATATATATATATATAAATATAAATATCTATATATATAAACTAAGAGGGGCGTATGTGTGAAGGGGGAGTGTATTTTTGTATTAGCAGAGGCATATAAAATTGGAGTTTTTGTTTGTTCTGAAACAGAAAAGAAAAAGAGCAAACGGCAATTTTTTTTATTTTTTTTTTTACATTTTATTTTATTTTATTTTTTTCAGTTTGAGTGCCAATCTGGAAAGTGTGTTGTAAAAATGTTTTAAAAAAGCAGAGGGGGGGTTAGAATTATTTATATAAATGTTGAAATTTTGCACTATTTTTTGATATGACTATACCAGTGCTTGTGTTAGCAAAATGTATCATGTCTACCACAAAATCTAAAAAAAAAAAAAAAAAAACGAAAAAAAAACACGAAAATAAGAAAAAAAGGGATATGTTCAGCATTAAACATCAAATTTCAAAAAATCCAAGTAAAACAGTTTTTCTGTGTTTATACGTTTTATTATTATTTTTTATTTTATTTTTTTTAGTGGCTTTGGGTCTTCAGTGATTTTGTTTTTGCTTTCAAAATGTTTGAGAATTCATTTTTTTACATTTTAAAAAAAAAAAATGTATCTACACGTTGGCCTTTATTTACTAAATATTACTAATCTTTAATATAAGGGGGCTTTTCATGCCACTATTAAACATTTCTGATAATATATTATACTAAATTTGGGTATGTGGGAGATCATATTGTGCACGTGTGTGTGTGTGTGTGTGTGTGTGTGTACATGTATATTTAATTTATTTTGCTTAAAATTATTTTATTTTTTTCCCTAGCTTATTAAAGTGTAGAGTATTTTCTAAAGACACAAAACTCAATAATGGAGGTTCACGCGCTTAACGCATGCTAGTGAAGATGCATTGCTTTTATTTGAGAAATGTAATCATGATCGCAACCGATGTATAAAACAATTTAGTGTGTTAACGTTGATCCCAAAATATGATGAATGCATCTTTTAGCGCGCGCGCACACACACAAAAAAAAATTACTGGTCAAATCTTACTGTTCGCCAGTTATGGTATTGTGTTTAATACATTCCCTCTTAGACCAGATACAGTATTTTGGGCCAATTAAACATTAATTGGGTGAATAATAAATTTTTGAAAATAGATTTATGGTTTATTTTTATTTTATATTGTTTTTTGCTTTTACGTGTTTTTGTGTTATTATTTATTTACATTTCTATGTGCATTTAGTTCATACTGAATGGAAGGATTGACAGAAGATCTATTTTAATGCCTGTTTTGTATGTAAAATGTTAGGGGACCTCTAATTATTTAAAATTAAAGGGGCACTCCAAAGTTGTGTTAGCACTTTTGAATCCATTATAGAGAGAACCCATTTTTTGGGGGGTAGGGGGGAAGGATAAAAAATTATTGATTATTTCTAATTTTTTAGCAATGTCTGCAGAGACCAGGAAGTGGCTGACCTCTTGTAGCCAATCATTGCCCTAGCACTGTTTTCTATGTGAGCTCTGTTTGATTCCTATATGGGATCTATATACAGCAGGGAAATTAAGGGTAGAATCTGCAGTGCGGATTTGTACAAATGAACCTACTTTCTGCTACTTTATTGCTAAGTTAATAAGAATTGCTTGTGTGCGAATGGAATCGGACAACCCGCAGGTCCGTGCATATTGCTGTGTGTATCAGTTCCCCTGCCGAATACCTGCAGATTCTGTTTAAGTTTCTGGGTACTGTGCAAGTAGGTCTATATTTCCTAGCTTGTCTCACTGTCTGTAAAACGGCCGGAGACTAGGGGTTGGCGCTAAAATGTACATGGATTTTGTAACTGATTAGCATGAGATTTTGCACAATACTCCTTGCAACACGGGTGCCTGAAATGTCCCTTTAATACCTCCATTATTCCTTCCCATTGAAGGGACACATATAAAGTTATGGCTGGTGAAACCTTTTCTTTCTATCACGAAACGAAACCAGATTGATTGAGAACAATGTTACCCATTAATGTTTTTAGTGTTAAACAAGAGTATACAGTGGCCCATCCCTCCCTGTGCTACTTGGGCTACTGAGAAAGTCCTAGCTTAAGCAGCAACGGATGTCTGTGATTGGCTGGCTGAGAGTGTCAGCTGATTGCTTTCAGCCTATCATAGCTGACATTGTTACGGCTTGAAGGAAGTGCCATACTACCAGTAGGGGCCGGGCTGTGGGTGGCCTTATTTAATGTTAAACTCATTGAATATGGTTTAACACTGAATTGAGGGACCGCGCCAGTGGAATCCAGGTACTATAACCACCTCAATGAGATGAAATGATTATAATGCCAACAGTGTCCCTTTAAGGCACCAGTATTATAGCTGCTAGGGACTGGTAGTGCCATGATGATATACCACTCAGTGGTAGTCCAACACCAGCACAGGACAAAGTAAAGAGGTGGCCGAGCTAGCACAGTTGGTCTTGATGATGCAACATTCGTCAAAGTGTCACTGATCAAATGAAATACTACTTTTAATAAAATGTTATCCCCAGAAGCATTGATTAACCGCTTCTGTCCCGAAAAAGCAATAGTTGTTTCAACCTGGCGCAACTGTGAATTTATTTAGGTGACATTAATACTGCTATTAATAAAATTTTTATGTAAAAAAGAGATGTTAAATATTTAATCATAGCTTCATTCCCATGATTAGAATTACAAATAAAAAGATAAATGTTTGTTAATTGTGTGTTAAATATTTACATCTCCCACCCTCTGTACACAATACATGGTTCCTGTGCATTCCAATTTATTTAGGGTTTGTTTTTGTGTTTTGTTTGTTTGCTTCAGTCACAAATCACCTGCATGTTAGAAAGTTCTTTGGTTCCGTTTCTCATTAAACCAAGCTGTATAAACCTGGATCAACTAAGATAGCACTTTGCAGAGAAGGTCCGGCATTCCACAACCTCCCTTCCTCTGTGATTGATGCCTCACGAGGCTAGAATTTCCAAGTTACTACAATCTTCCTTAGTTACACATTATTTCTACATTAAAGGGACACAATAGTCACCTAAACAACTTTAGCTTAATTTAGTGGTTTTAGTGTATAGATCATGCCCCTTCAGTCTTGCTACTCAATTCTCCGCCATTTAGGAGTTAAATTACTTTATGCATCTTTAGGCACACCTCCCAGCATGTGACTTACACAGCCTTCCTAAACACTTCCTGTAAAGTGTTGTCTAATTTTTACTCTTCCTTTATTGAAATTTCTCTTTAGTTTAGAATTTCTTATCTCCTGCTTTAATAGCTTGCTAGACCCCACAGGAGCCTCCTGTATGTAATCAAAGTTCAATTTACAGAGCAGAAACAAATGTAATTTAATGTTAGGTTACAGTTATACTGGTTGGGTTTATATTATTAAGGGACACTCCAGGCTCCCACACACGTTAGATGCACTGTGTAGGTTAGGTTACAGTTAGTTACACTGGGTGGGTTTATATTATTAAAAGTTCAATTTACAGAGCAGAAACAAATGTAATTTAATGTTAGGTTACAGTTATACTGGTTGGGTTTATATTATTAAGGGACACTCCAGGCTCCCACACACGTTAGATGCACTGTGTAGGTTAGGTTACAGTTAGTTACACTGGGTGGGTTTATATTATTAAAGGGACACTCCAGGCTCCCACACACGTTAGATGCACTGTGTAGGTTAGGTTACAGTCAGTTATACTGGATGGGTTTATATTATTAAGGGACACTCCAGGCTCCCACACACGTTAGATGCACTGTGTAGGTTAGGTTACAGTTAGTTATACTGGGTGGGTTTATATTATTAAAGGGACACTTCAGGCTCCCACACACGTTAGGTGCACTGTGTAGGTTAGGTTACAGTTAGTTATACTGGGTGGGTTTATATTATTAAAGGGACACCCCAGGCTCCCACACACGTTAGATGCACTGTGTAGGTTAGGTTACAGTTAGTTATACTGAGTGGGTTTATATTATTAAAGGGACACTCCAGGCTCCCACACACGTTAGATGCACTGTGTAGGTTAGGTTACAGTTAGTTATACTGGGTAGGTTTATATTATTAAAGAGACACTCCAGGCTCCCACACACGTTACATGCACTGTGTAGGTCAGGTTACAGTTAGTTATACTGAGTGGGTTTATATTATTAAAGGGACACTCCAGGCTCCCACACACGTTAGATGCACTGTGTAGGTTAGGTTACAGTTAGTTATACTGAGTGGGTTTATATTATTAAAGGGACACTCCAGGCTCCCACACACGTTAGGTGCACTGTGTAGGTTAGGTTACAGTTAGTTATACTGGGTGGGTTTATATTATTAAAGGGACACTGCAGGCTCCCTCACACGTTAGGTGCACTGTGTAGGTTAGGTTACAGTTATACTGGGTGGGTTTATATTATTAAAGGGACACTCCAGGCTCCCACACACGTTAGGTGCACTGTGTAGGTTAGGTTACAGTTAGTTATACTGGGTGGGTTTATATTATTAAAGGGGCACTCCAGGCTCCCACACACGTTAGGTGCACTGTGTAGGTTAGGTTACAGTTAGTTATACTGGGTGGGTTTATATTATTAAAGGGACACTGCAGGCTCCCTCACACGTTAGGTGCACTGTGTAGGTTAGGTTACAGTTAGTTATACTGGGTGGGTTTATATAATTAAAGGGACACTCCAGGTTCCCACACACGTTAGATGCACTGTGTAGGTTAGGTTACAGTTAGTTATACTGGGTGGGTTTATATTATTAAAGGGACACTCCAGGCTCCCACACATGTTACACGCACTGTGTAGGTTAGGTTACAGTTAGTTATACTGGGTGGGTTTATATTATTAAAGGGACACTCCAGGCTCCCACACACGTTAGATGCACTGTGTAGGTCAGGTTACAGTTATACTGCGTGGGTTTACATTATTAAAGGGACACTCCAGGCTCCCACACACATTACATGCACTGTGTAGGTTAGGTTACTGTTAGTTATACTGGGTGGGTTTATATTATTAAAGGGACACTCCAGGCTCCCACACACGTTACATGCACTGTGTAGGTTAGGTTACAGTTAGTTATACTGGCTGGGTTTATATTATTAAGGGGATACTCCAGGCTCCCACACACGTTAGATGCACTGTGTAGGTTAGGTTACAGTTAGTTATACTGGGTGGGTTTATATTATTAAGGGACACTCCAGGCTCCCACACATGTTACACGCACTGTGTAGGTTAGGTTACAGTTAGTTATACTGGGTGGGTTTACATTATTAAAGGGACATGCCAGGCTCCCACACACGTTAGGTGCACTGTGTAGGTTAGGTTACAGTTAGTTATACTGGGTGGGTTTATATTATTAAAGGGACACTCCAGGCTCCCACACACATTACATGCACTGTGTAGGTTAGGTTACTGTTAGTTATACTGGGTGGGTTTATATTATTAAAGGGACACTCCAGGCTCCCACACACGTTAGGTGCACTGTGTAGGTTAGGTTACTGTTAGTTATACTGGGTGGGTTTATATTATTAAAGGGACACTCCAGGCTCCCACACACGTTAGATGCACTAGTTTGGTTGGAGCTTATTGCAGAACCTGCATAGCATGCAGATTTGCTGCAAATTCCAGAACATCAATTATATAACTGATAATGCATTCTTAAGAAAATACATTTTGACTTTATTCATGTCTGAAAACTTAAATTGACCTTTTGACTCTTAAATATAGCACTCCAGTTCACTGTTCTAAAAGTACCCATTGATTAGATCCTTTTTAGCTTTAGATGTGCTTTCCAACTCGTGTCTCAGAGAGAATTTCCAGCTCTGTATTTTCCGACTGGCTGGCTGTCTGCCTGAAAACCCTTATCTTCAACTGCATTAAATGAACAGCCTGCAGGGTGATGTGTTGTCCAGCCCTTTAAATGCACCGCAGACAGAGCCTTGACAGTGCTTGGGTTTGAGCCAAAATTCTCATACTTCATTCCTTAGCTAGGCCTTCAGTTCAGATATGCTTCAACAGGCTTATTTATATGAAGTCTAGATCATGCATTGCCTTGGTTCCTGAACACAACAATTTATGGAGGTCCTATTCCTCAGCCTACATATCTGATGGCTGGATGTCCCTCTCAAACCATGTCCAACTGTAGGCTGATCTGTCACATTGTAATCAGAATGACTTGGACTTTGGGTCTGCGTTAAGTGTAAACTGCAGTTTTTAGTCTTCATTTTACTTTATACAATACAGTATATATTTTAATTTAAAATTGTAAGCATCCCTTGTTCAAATGTTAGGTCTTGTAACTACTCTCCAATGTTGACCCCTCTATCAAAACCTGCTTTGATACTAACATTTATTCACATTATAGTTACCGATAAAACAATCCTTGTTGTATGTGTTTTTCTGTCTAAAATAAGAGAACCAGATATCACGGGGCCATACAAACGTGTCCTTAACTGTATGACCCATGTAGCATTTTTTTCATGGAGTTCCATTTTCACTTTTGCAAGCAGACCCTCTAAAGGCCACTTAAACCAGCATGACCTCTGCTAATCAGACTGATAATCTAAACTACAAAGTATTAAATGGCAATAAAACTCACATTTTAGGCAACTTTTTCTATGTCTCAAAGAGAATCAAACCATAATTCACGATTTGCTTGTAGTTTTTTGGGGTTCTTTGAGAATTCCCAAGGACTGAAGTTTGACCCGACACAGATTTTCTACACATCGCATTGTTGAAAATGCTAATTTCAGCTTCCGTTGAACAGACTCCAACAAGTCCTTTTGTGAAAGAAGGACTGCACAAGTCTTGCCACGATATCTGATAACTGGTATGACCAGAGTCTTCTCAGTTTGTGATAGGGGGAGCAACAGTAATTCCACCAGCTCATTTGAACTACATCTCCCACAATTCTCCTCAGCCAAGTTCCAGATGATAACAATGGGACTTAAAGTTTAAGATCAGTTTACGGGCCATTAGTGACCCAACCCTGATGTACAGATTTTATTTTTTCAGTTGTATTTTACTTTAGTGTAATGTCAATTTAGTGCCTTATTACCCACACCCCCACGGCCCATTTGTCTTGTTGGAGGACAGCAATTCTTTTTTTCCTTCCTATAATAAAGGGTTAAGACCTTCTAATAATGTATGTGCCATATTTACAGGCTAGTACACTTTGTATTTCCATTGTCCAAAAAATTGTGTTCACCTTGAGGAAAATGCTGCTCTGGCCCCCTCCCCTTGCTTTCTCCCCACCTGCCCAATTTAATGTGCCTAGGCTGTATGGTGCTCCCTTTTGGCCAAGCATTGGACTGTTTGCAAGGTTCTGTGCAAGCCTTGACCTTCTTAATGCACATATCCTATAATTATAGGCTAAATAACTGTGGTAGATTTTGTATAGTCTGATGCAACCCAAAACTTTTGACTGCCCTATTGAGCCAAAAAAAATGTGTAAGCGCGAATCTCTCATTCTCTGTATTTTTTGTTCATCCTTTTTTGCTATGTAAAAGAAAAGAGAAAATGCTTTTGGTTATGTTGAACGGATTTCTGTATTAAAATGATGTAAGTTGGAAAGCACTTTGGGACCTATGGCTGCTGAATCCCTGCTAAACAAAATGGTAAGCTGTGACGAGTGTCAGAAAAGCAAATATTAAGAACTTTTGGATAAATTCATCTAAATTTGTCTTCGATATAGGTCAGAATTCCCACAACACACATTTTTATATTTTGAGAGCAAAGATATTAATTGTTGTTTTGGTTCTCGTTGTCTAATCAGGCTCTCGATGTCTTTTTTTTTTTTTTTAATATCAACATTGTCACATTCCAAGAACATAAATATGCAGGGCTTTGTTTTTGTTTTGTTTTTCGATGAATTAGAAAAATATATTGCAGTAAATCATTGTGTAGAGAAACCTGCTAAACATTGAACACTCAGGAGTAACCAGAAATAGACTCCTCCACGATAAACTATTCTCCAGCCAAGAGTTTCGCCATCAACCTCCACAAAATGTAGACAAAAAAATCTGGTAGACCACACGATGTACCAGTAAAGGATACAATTGTTGTGGAAAAGACATCACCGATGCAACATTTTGGCTATGTCCACTTTAATCATGACTGCCAGCTAACTCTCTTACATTTTATGTGGAGTAATAGTCTATAATAGTCCACCATCCGTACTCTTACCAATGACCAATTGAAAGAAATGTATTTTTGTTTTTTGAAAACAAGTAGAAATTATTTAGTCTCTAGGTAAAGATTTTATTTTTAAATAGTGTTTTAAATAGGTATTTTTTTTTAAATAGTGTTTGTTGTTATTGACTAGAGTAGTTGCTATACCTATACGTACATACTTTCCGTAGAAGGTGCATGTCTAATACAGCAAAGTTATGCAAGTTTCTAGTGTGCTCCAAGTTGATAGTACTCCCGTTTAATATTTGTACACGCTATATAGATGACATTTTCAATATTTTTATTATGTTTGAAGACTGCCCAGGATTCATCAGCCTCAAATCCCAGTGTTTTCCGGCCTTGGTTTGAGCACACAGTTATGTTTATATTGTTCTGTTCTATAAAGAGAATGCGGAAGGAAGATTTTCAGGACCGATGCTGTGTTAATGGTTAGCCATATGACCGTAATTTATATTCTATTTGTTTCGTTTTTCTAAATCATTCCCCTGTGAAAGGCAACTCTGTCTATTTCAGTTTTGTTTTTTTTTTACGTTCTGTTTGAGAAAGTATTGGCATCCTAGCAGAAGTATTTAAATTTTAATACATATAAAAATAAAAAATAAATAAAAAAAAACGTGACCTTTACAATCATTAAAAATTGGAAAAATATCTGTAGTCTTAACATTAACAACTTCCTATTATATTCGCATTCCTATTTATAAATTGTTCTTATTTTCTATAAAAATAAAACAAAAATCTATTTATTGATAACTGGGGCTTCCTTGTCTGCTTCAAACATGGAATTTAAAATCTTTTGGATTTTAGAATTTTAAAGTTCTATAATGCCCACGTAAGTGGGACAACATTATATTTAAATCGTGTTATTGTCCTTCCTCTACTACAGGCAGTTTACATGTATCTCTTGGCCCATAAATGAACATTCTCAGTAAAAAATGTATATTTTAAAATTGGAAGAAGGTACCCTTTGTACATTTTTTTTGGTGTTGGCCCATCCTCATTCTCGCCTACTGCTGGGAGTCGCCCATATTTTATATTTATTTCATTAACACACATCGGCCGTGAAAGTCTACTTTACCTAGAAGCGCAAAATGTATTTTTTTTAATCTGTTTTGCACAGAAAGTATTGGTTATTAATGATTTTACACAAATTAAATGCATTGGGTGTCTGATGACAAGGGTGAAAATGTTACACTTTTTTTTTTCGATTTTATTTTGTTGCCCAATTTTTATGTGGGCTATGAAATTAAGCTTTAGTAATCTAGTGCGTTGTTTCTTAAAAATATGTGAAGAAGAGATAAACTGACTAATTTCTGGAAAAATAAAGCAAAATAAAAACATTTTTTTTTTTTTATATAGTTAAAAAAAATAAAAAAGAACAAAAAAACTTGAATTGCACTAAGCTCTGGATGTATACACAAAGAAAAAAAAAAAAAAAAAAAAAAAAAGACACTTTGAAGTTCGAACAAGATTCTGTTCTTGTGCTTAACGCAATCTTAAAGATGTTAAGATGTGGAATATTCTCAACTCTTTCAATGTATAACTGATTGATTTTATTTTCCCTTTTATTTATAGAATAATACAAGTAAAAAAAATTGTTTTTCAGAACCTATGCTTTCAAATATTGCTGTAATATTTTGCTCTTAGATGAGCCAAACTGCTTGTTTTTCCAAAAACACACACGTATATATATATAATATATATATATAGCATATGTAAGTAGGCAAACCTATCACAAGTTATGTTCCAGTTATGTAAACAATTATATACAGCACATTCAATGCAGTACGTATAATTATTCTGAAAATATACTTTTTTTTTTATTTTTAATTTTTATTTATTTTTTGCCGTTTTGGTATATAAAGATGTACTTTGGTGCCAATTTTCAAAATATCCATGCTTACGGTGTACTCGTAGTTTAAAATGTTATAATGGAAAGGCTGCAATACTTAATCTTCAATAAATTTCCTTACATATTGCCTCAAATACTGCCAGCTGAATCATTTCTTTTCTGTAATAAATTTAATTTAAATTTTATTTATTTCTGTATAAGATTTTAAGCTATCCATACGAGATTTAATATGCAAAATACCATTATATATTGCATTATTAATTATCAGGTGCTATCAAGAAAGTGCGTTTAAATTACTCCCATGTGTCCACATTTAAATGTTAAGGTAATTTTTGCAACTTTTTTTTTTTTTTTTTTTTTTTTTTTGAAGGAAAGCTCGCCTGATACATTTTCGTCTGAATATATACTCATCCGTAATCAAGCTATAAAATATAAATATATTAAAAATATTGAGTTTGCTTAAAGACTTAGAGCGTCTACACCGATGTCTTTGGAGGCACAGATTATTGTGTTGGTAATATTTGTGCCCTTTATAAAACTGGGATATCATAGATTCATGTTAAACTAAATAGATTCAAAATAAAGATCTTTCATTTGTTTACATACAGACCAACATTTATTTTATAAAGTGAAACACAGCACAAAAAGTATCCACTGTTTTCTAACGTGAGCTATTGTGCTAAAATGATAAGGCGTCCTGTAACTGTATGGTTTAGATAATCCGATTGTCGTTTTCAGACAGAACCTTCGTTGACTAGGATGAGACTTTTGATTTGGTCCATGGAATCTGATCTTATTCCATAAACTCCCTATCCAGCAGAGGTTTATGGGTTCAGTAGTTTATCCCCGGGAGCAGCTTTATTCCTCCATAGAATGATTAAAACTTCTCAATAAACACCAGGAAGCTGTCTCCAGGCAGTATAGCGCGAGTGCACCATTACACAGACTCGCTCTGTGCAGCGGTCACTAAGACCATGCACGGGGGGCTTTAGCAGTGCCCTCTGCAAAGATCTTGAATGCTGGTGCCTAACACAATTCCCTGTCCCAATTGATGGGTGGTATGCAGTCACGCACCAGGTTAAACATTGCCATGTGTGTTTATACTCACAGATAAATATTAAAATGCATATTGGCAATTGCTTTCTACCTTTTTGCAGTTGGGTAACTTTCCTGAGATCTAGTAGGGATTCGGCAGCAAACCGTGAGAATTCTCTGTTTACTCTAATATGGCTTGCTTTGTGAGCTGGGAGAAAATGATCTAATTTCACATCCTCCTAATGCTGCTGGAGTGGAAGGGAGCCCAAGAAATCCAGTGCGCCCTTGTTTGGGAAGATTTATATCTCCACAACTGAACCGAGTAATGTTTTTCAAACCTCTTTAAAGTGTTTAATTATTGAACTATGTAAGGTAGCTCGTTGAAGTCCAAATTGAGACATTTTGTCAAGAATGCTGATTTGGAAAAGATCTCCCAAGTTTCAGCTTGGTTAATTTAGTCTGAATATTGCATTTGGATTTCAGTTATCTACACTGGGGATTTTAAGGGCCCTCAAAACACCATGACCACTGTAGCCCCGGGTCCCACAGCCACCATCATGCAGTTATTTTAGGCGTACCTAGTACTTTCTCAGTAATGCGGGAAAATGTTGCTCGTACCTAGGTCCCTACCAATTCTGGTTTACCTGTGGTGATGTATCTAGTCTCTGCAATGCAGCAGAAGCCAAAAGCCAGTCCTGCAAGCCATTCAGTGGCTGAGAATGTCAGCATACACAGAATTGACAATAGCCAGCCCGGAACACTTGTACCATGCTAGCTAACAATGGCCCAATGACGCGGCTGCCGATAGCTGTACGTCTCCGGCAGCCAACGGGTTGAACTCCATTTTTACTGTGAAACATTGCACATACAGACTCCAGACACCATGACCACTACAAATCAATAAAATGGGACTTTAAAGTCCCATATTCAGACTTTTCACAGGACCCCTGCAAAGCGAAAATGTATCTCTTCTCTATTCCACATTCCATAGAACATTCTCCAGCGAGCTTTCTCACTTCTACATAAAAAGGTAGAAATCAATTTAACACTGATTTTAAAGCAGGCCCAAACTTATATAATGGATTGAACAGAACTTAGGAAGATTGAATAAGTGGACGAAGCTAGAAGAGTAATGGACCAGTTATTGCTTCACAGTTGATCATTTTCATATTATCAGTCCGTTCTACCCAGCTTTACTGGGGTCATCATTTTTGACTAATCCAGCCCGCTATGATCTTGTCCCAAAGCTAACACCATTGCATTTGCTTCCAGCTATTCATAGTGATGATTTTGGTGGAAACACATTAACTGTTCGTACTTCTGTAAAGTACTGATACCCATATTTGTAACTTTCTTAATAATAGGATCTCAAAATCGTTCTAATATGAGGTCACTAATCCCCTACCCACCACTGTCAAAAGCTCAGCCTCTCCTCCCTGCTAAAGTGACAGTTATCTAACCCCGTCATGCTGAAGTGATAACGCAGTCAAAACATGCTTATTTAGAGTTCAGCAGCTCGAAACGGTTTAAAAAAAAAATCATCTGGTGAATCAGGTTTTTCTACTTTACGTTCAGATCTAAATTGACAAATCTAAATATCCTTTGTCTAAATACCCTGGGTGGAAAAATAATCTTCATAGGCAATAGGATTTGAAGGCTGGGATTGAATGATCTGTGTCTAACACGTGCAATGCCTGTCAACAATCCCAGATTTAGTAAGGCCATCTCGACTTGGAAGCTCTGACCACCAGACCCCAATTTTTTTCCCTGGCATCCCAACAAACTATAATACAAGAGAGTTTGCATGTGACCACACATCCACAGTGCCCGCTACATTTACAGCGTTGGTTGGCTTTGTGCTAGACATATCATTCTGGGATTTTTGCCTTCTTTTGGATCAACAGCAGAAACCCATTATGTCTTGAGAATTTGGTTTAGAACCAGTTGCCTAGATAACTGATAATCATCTATGTCAGTGTTGCCAACTGACAGCTCTCCAGCCGGAACTACATGCACCATGATGCTTTGACTAGCTCTCAAATTATATTTCCTAGAATGCTTTGTCTAAGGCTGGCAGATCTAGAACACCTGGTGCACTGCTCTTTAAGACATTGAGCAGTTTTAGTGACCTTATATAGCAATGCTTTATGACAGGCCCTAGACAATGCATAGACCTGCAGAGGGCTCACACATCAATTGCCCATTTATTGAATATTCCGCACAGCTGTTACACGATCCATTACAGATCCTCGCGATATTACATACAGTTTGGGTACGGAGTCTGACAGCTCCAGGCTGTGCAAAGCAGAAGGGACTTGCCTGTACATCTGGACAGGTCCGAAGATCAAAAACCTATGGGAGACGGCATAGGGACTGGAATGAACAAAGCTGCATTTCATATTAACTCTGTGAGTGCCAAGCAGGAACCAGCATAATTATCCTAATTTAAAAAAAAAAAAAAAAGACTTCTTGTGTGCTGTGGTCAGAATTATTTCTCCGTTGCCACATCCAAGCCTATTTCCCCTATTATACATACACTTAGTGCCTATGAGTCCCTAAGCCCCTAGCACCTCCTCCCTCCTCCCCCCACAACATTTATGCCTATAGTCCCTCACCCTAACTATTCAGGGGAGTCAATAAATATAATACTTGCAAGATTTAAAAAATATATCCTTTTTTTCCGGAAAGACACCCCCCTGTTATTTAACAGGCCTTATGGGGTCTGTCTAATGGCTCAGCAGCAATGGCTACCCAAGCGCTAGTTTTTAGTTGCCAGTGTCTGCTCACTGTTAGGTAGACATGCCCAAATACAAGGCACTGCAGGTAGGGGCAAAAGGAAGGTTTCAACAATAATATAGATTTAAAAAAAAAAATCAAAGTCCATTCAAGCCTGGCTTTCCGCCCTCCAACAACTTTCAGCGCAGCTGAACCAGATTCAGGCTTATTCGGATGCTTCTCTGCAAAATCTGGACGTTGTTACATGCTATGAGCAAAGTCTGAATTTTGAAGTCCGAATGGACATGTGCAGGAGCAAATGGTTTTTCCCTTATTTAGTACTGGGCCGTTCGGAGCATCACAAGTTATAGGTGATTTCCAGGGTTCTATTCCAGTGACATTTGCCAGGTAAGCAACGTACGTAGCACTGAGGAATTTCTTGGCGCTATGCGGGTTATAGTAAAAAAAAACATATATCGTTTCCCTCGTACACCGTTATACTGTCTGCATCCTGCAGTCAAGCTTCAGACGGTCTGCATTCAACTTGGCACATTCACAGTCTGTGATGAAGAATGGGAAAAAAAGGAGAGGTGAAAAGTTTCACTGTTGTGGCAAAGTCTTGCTGAATAATTTAACAACGTACTCGGGAATGACTGCGCAGGTTATGTGAAATCTGCAATTACTCTTCTTGTCCAAAAAGAACATTTCAGTTGCCATAGAAACAAAGGATTCCTGGCCTCTCCGCCAGGGTAAGGGTTAAGTTAGTGTAGAGTTTTTTCCCAGTATGACATATCTGTATTATATCGCGGATTCTGGCAGCGTTATAACTACACGTTTGCTATTTTTGAGCCCGTTTTAAAGAGGTAGATTCAGCGATCCGTTCAGACCTAATTTCTGCTCGTAGCATTCCTCCCATCCCGTGTTCCGATTATGCAAAAAAAATAAATGGCGTATTTCCAAAAATGCACTATGTTTGCGTTCTAAATGTCATGGTGGGGTTGTAATAAGAATATCTTCCTGAACAGTTCAGTGCTAGATCTTTTACAAAAAAATGATGTTTTTGTTTAGCCTGCTGCTCCCTGAGCGCCAATGTTTTCCAGAAGGCATTGAATTAGTCGTCCAACCTAGCCGGCAAGTCGGGCGTCTCTTCATTGTGCTTGGGTACACACGTGGCTTCCGCCATTTTGCTTGACTCTGCTTTTGCATTTCGCTCGTGCAACACCATTGTGTGAGTTTGTTGCAGGTGGGTTGCGTCTCAGGAACGAAGAGGGATAACCCCCACCGGTCTGGGGGGGGACGGACGGGTAGATTGTTGGTGGGACTACACCTCCGCTGCAGGGACGAGGAGAGCGGCCGTCTTTCCCCGGCTCCGTCACCAGCAGGCCCGCGCTGCACCACCTCAGGCCCCTGATCTCCAAAAACACTTGGGTAAAGTATCACCAGGGTACCCCAAATTCAGGTATGGCCCCCTGGTTTTTGTGGAATCTCGAGTTTGGTGAGTATTCTCAGATTATCTGCTATTGAAGCAGGAGCCCAGCTATCATGCAACTGTTCAGCTTGCTTGTTAGGCCCCAAACTATACTTTTTTTACGCAACAAAAAGTGCCTTTAACTAATTTTTTTTAATTTGTTCTCCAATAATTTGTAGATCCTAGAAAGAGGGACATTAGGATTTAAAAGAGGAATAGAGGCACAGCCCCTGGATGTTGGGCTAAGGTAACATCCCCAGGACGTAGTTGAAACCCTGAGTAATCTGAATGTACCTTTACTGGTTAAATACTTTGTTATTATTATTATTTGGGCACAAAATAGAGACTGCCCATTCTAAACAGAGACACTTGGGAGGTATGCACAGCCTATCACTGCTATTGACAACATTGGGGGTGGGACACTCCAAAACTCCTTGCACCATAACCACTACACAATGATGTCATCATTACTTACTATGTTAAGGTGCAAAGAGTGCCCCTTTCAAGTTCACCTGCCACAATAGGTTCCCTTTATTGTATCAAAGCAGCAAAATAAACACATATAGATTGATTCTCCCCATGATGCCAACATGCTCATCTAAATGCCTGCGCGCTGGCACCAGACTGGAGTGACATCTGTCACTCTGGTCCTATACTCCCCTGTAGAGGCGTAGTCACGGAAACCACAACTCACGCAATGTAGTTGCTGTGACAAACAGCAGACAAATTGTAGGAAGATTCTCTTGATTTAATGTGGGCATAGATGTCTATGTTGTCGCCATTGTATAATGTAAGCTATTCTCTGCAATGACAGGCTGTTAGATCCTGCATATTTTCGCTGACATCGATATTTTTTTCAAGCAGTTGAACAGCACATGAAAAGGGCTTCTCTGCAATATATAGAATCCCTATGCTGCAGATGGGAAAACGAGTTAAACAAGAAAGGATCTACACCAGACTTGTGCACAAATGTATTTCACCTTATATGAACCAATCCAAATTGATTAATTGAACCAAACTCCACAGGTAAATCCTGGGCAGACCAGTTCGTTCGGCCGTAGTGTAAAAGGAATTTGATTCGTTCGTACCAGATGAAAAGCATTAACGCACAAGTCTACTCGACACTGTCTTGATTAAAGGGACACTACGGGCATCAAAACAACTTTAGCTTAATGAAGCAGTTATGGTGTATAAATCACGCCCCTGCAGTCTCACTGCTCAATTCTCTGCCATTTAGAAGTTAAATCAATTTCTGGCACATTTGTGATGGCGCTGCCGAAACGCAGGAAGTATTAAAGAATCAACGATCGACCCACGTCAGGTTGGCAGATGTGGCACATTACTGATCATGTTATAATTTACATTCTGTCTATGTGATTTCACATTGTAAATGTATTTCGTTTATGGCTGTCCCTTTAAAAAAAATTAATTTAAAAAATGTAAAAAAACTAACACACTACCCTGTAAAAAGTATTAAACTGGGAAATAGAGAAATCTTTCCCGTAAATCGTTATTTTATATATGGAACACTCATCATACACATTTTAGCAGTTACTTTATTTCTCTCCAGTTCCAAACGTTATAGAATTATTTCCCTTGTCACAGGAAAGAAGGGGTTAATTTACAAAACACTCCCCTTCCTAATAAGTGAAAAGTAAAAAGAAACTACATGGGAATTGCCGTCAATAGGTCGTTAGGCGGTGTCCACCCTTTGTGGGTTTTTAAGCTAATTGCGATCTTAACAAATATTCCTTAAGCCCTTGAAATGTGAATTGTTGAGATAATAGTCTCCCCGACACAGGTGTGACACTGAAGGTGACTGCGTTCCCATTCCAAACATTTAGTTAATTCATTTTCTGGGTCCGTGGTCGCTACTATATTTGAGATCACACTGTGCTGAGGTCAACTGATTTTACTTCTAAACTGGCTCCCGATGACAGCTTTCTGGAACAGCTTGTCGGAAAAGCAGCCATTTCCTGCAGCTGCAGCGTTCGGCGTTGCCAAAGCTGAACAATAACCGCGTCTGCGTGCCAAGGACTCCAAAACGCTCTGAGAGCACGCAAAGATTTTCCTGACTGCCCTAGCAACTACCTTTAACTGTTTCCTCGCAAAAAGTTCCTTGTAATGCGTTCTTATAAACAGATAGACACTCGGCCAAGAACTGGCAAAAGTTTTAAAGGGACTCCAGGGGTCAAATCCTGGGGAAAAAAGTGTGGGAACTCACCCAAGATCCAGCCTTCCCCCCGGCCTCCCAAAAAATGGTTTACACTCGTAGGCATATATAAAGCGTGCACACACACACTGACAGGTACACACACACACACTCACAGACACACACATACACTCACACACACTCGTAGACGCACACACATACTCAGACACTCACAGACGCACACACATACACTCACAGGCACACACACATACTCAGACACACACATACACTCACAGAAACACACAAATTATTCATATTTTTAAAATTTACAAATGTCCACCCAGCCTCCCTACCTGGAGAGCTGGCATGGACCTGTCGCTGGGGCCCAGTGGGGCTTCAGTGAGGCGGGCAGCTATCTACCTGTCAGACACGGCGGGGAGCTGTGTTCTCTCTGCTCTGCTCCCTCGCGCTGCACGGGCTGTCTACTGATGCTCCTGGCAAGAACACAGCTCCCTCGCCGCGTCTGACAGGTAGACAGCCGCCCGCCGGGGGGTGCCCATCAGGTGGCCCACTCATGACAGGGGGAACACGGGGGCATTTGGGGGCAGCATTTTATGCTTCCTCCTGATTAATGCCTGCAGGAGCAACGGAACGGCGTTTCTGCTGTGAAAAAAAGTGCAGGAACACCGTTCCCATGCGTTCCTGCAGGACTCGAGCCCTGAGGGACTCCCACATACGTCACATGCACTGTGTAGGTTAGGTTACAGTTAGTTATACCGGGTGGGTTTATATTATTTGTGGCGGAACCAACTTCGCCACCGTGCACTGGAGAAGCCTGGTTGCTCGCCTGCTCCCTTTAGACTATGGCCCTGCAGTTCAAACCTGTTATTTCCCCTGCTGAAAGGTTTAATCGTGCCTTTCTGCCGGGGTGTTCGGTAGATTCAATCTACCGAACAAAGTACCG
The DNA here is from genome assembly GCF_036172605.1 of Pelobates fuscus. NCBI lineage: Eukaryota > Metazoa > Chordata > Amphibia > Anura > Pelobatidae > Pelobates > Pelobates fuscus. Next base: position 295,552,272 of record NC_086322.1, read on the forward strand.
AACTATGGACCACCTGGGAACTGGAGTGTGCCGTCAATTGACCGCCCAGAAGCTGCGATTAACCGCAGCTTAATTAACAAATGCTGGGTGGCCTTTGTTCGTTTGCTGAACACGTGGCAGCGGCCATTTTAGCTCCTGAACGGCCAGCGGTGTTCAGCGCCCAAACTATGGAACTGAAAACGGACACTTAATTGTCTGAGCCTCCAGCATCCTTACCTCTGCATTCGGTAGTGGTACCGACTGACTGTTCATTCGGTAGTTTAACCGTATGAACAGCATCAACCCAGATAGCCATGCCATGTAGCCTATTCGTGTAACGAAAGACTATGGGAAAGACTTTGGCTCCATGGCGATTGAACTGTATGTATGTGATCTGAGCGCCATTCGGTAGTAATGTGCGCTCAGATCAAAGCTATCTGGGGATATGTAGGATGCGTATGTTTTATGTGTTAAATGTAACAGTATGTAATTTTATGTATTTTTGCTAACATGTGGTTAATGGAGTTTTACCTCTGTCCTTGGAGATAATTGGATTACTTCCCTATTATCTCCAGGGCAGAGAGGAGGGATTGTAATGCATTGTGGGATTGTTGAAATGTGTAAGTCTGTGATTGGTTCTTGTATCCTTTGTGTCCCAGTCTCCCATCTGGTCCCCTAGGGGAGTGTCCACCAGGTAGGAGACCTGCATAAAAGCCGGGCAGTTAGCCCCAGTAAACCAGATTCTGCTTAACCCTCAAAACGAAGTGTCATCTCGTTATTGGGGGAATTGGATTGTATGCTGACTGCCAGGAGTGTAAACCTTTCGTATGGTTTTTCCTGTTCAGCTGTTTCCAGGATTCGTGTAGTTTGCAGTTTGGGAGATTGGTGCTTACAGTAGTTGCCTGTGCATCTGGAAAGGGGAATATCGCCTAAACGGTTTTTAACCTCTGGTGAGCAAAACGGTCTGTTACATTATTAAAGGGACACTCCAGGCTACTACACACGTTAGATGCACTGTGTAGGTTAGGTTACAGTTAGTTATACTGGGTAGGTTTATATTACTAAAGGAACACTCCAGGCTCCCACACACGTTAGATGCACTGTGTAGGTTAGGTTACAGTTATACTAGGTGGGTTTATATTATTAAAGGGACACTCCAGGCTCCTACACACGTTAGGTGCACTGTGTAGGTTAGGTTACAGTTAGTTATACTGGATGGGTTTATATTATTAAAGGGACACTCCAGGCTCCCACACACGTTAGGTGCACTGTGTAGGTTAGGTTACAGTTAGTTATACTGGGTGGGTTTATATTATTAAAGGGACACTCCAGGCTCCCACACACGTTAGATGCACTGTGTAGGTTAGGTTACAGTTATACTGGGTGGGTTTATATTATTAAAGGGACACACCAGGCTCCCACACACGTTAGATGCACTGTGTAGGTTAGATTACAGTTAGTTATACTGGGTGGGTTTATATTAATAAAGGGACACTCCAGGCTCCCACACACGTTAGATGCACTGTGTAGGTTAGGTTACAGTTAGTTATACTGGGTGGGTTTATATTATTAAAGGGACACTCCAGGCTCCCACACACGTTAGGTGCACTGTGTAGGTTAGGTTACAGTTAGTTATACTGTGTGGGTTTATATTATTAAAGGGACACTCCAGGCTCCCACACACGTTAGATGCACTGTGTAGGTTAGGTTACAGTTAGTTATACTGGGTGGGTTTATATTATTAAAGGGACACACCAGGCTCCCACACATGTTAGGTGCACTGTGTAGGTTAGGTTACAGTTAGTTATACTGGGTGGGTTTATATTATTAAAGGGACACACTAGGCTCCCACACGTTAGATGCACTGTGTAGGTTAGGTTACAGTTAGTTATACTGGATGGGTTTATATTATTAAAGGGACACTCCAGGCTCCCACACACGTTAGGTGCACTGTGTAGGTTAGGTTACAGTTAGTTATACTGGGTGGGTTTATATTATTAAAGGGACACTCCAGGCTCCCACACACGTTAGATGCACTGTGTAGGTTAGGTTACAGTTATACTGGGTGGGTTTATATTATTAAAGGGACACACCAGGCTCCCACACACGTTAGATGCACTGTGTAGGTTAGATTACAGTTAGTTATACTGGGTGGGTTTATATTAATAAAGGGACACTCCAGGCTCCCACACACGTTAGATGCACTGTGTAGGTTAGGTTACAGTTAGTTATACTGGGTGGGTTTATATTATTAAAGGGACACTCCAGGCTCCCACACACGTTAGGTGCACTGTGTAGGTTAGGTTACAGTTAGTTATACTGTGTGGGTTTATATTATTAAAGGGACACTCCAGGCTCCCACACACGTTAGATGCACTGTGTAGGTTAGGTTACAGTTAGTTATACTGGGTGGGTTTATATTATTAAAGGGACACACCAGGCTCCCACACATGTTAGGTGCACTGTGTAGGTTAGGTTACAGTTAGTTATACTGGGTGGGTTTATATTATTAAAGGGACACTCCAGGCTCCCACACATGTAAGGTGCACTGTGTAGGTTAGGTTACAGTTAGTTATACTGTGTGGGTTTATATTATTAAAGGGACACTCCAGGCTCCCACACACGTTAGATGCACTGTGTAGGTTAGGTTACAGTTAGTTATACTGTGTGGGTTTATATTATTAAAGGGACACTCCAGACTCCCACACACGTTAGATGCACTGTGTAGGTTAGGTTACAGTTATACTAGGTGGGTTTATATTATTAAAGGGACACTCCAGACTCCCACACACGCTAGGTGCACTGTGTAGGTTAGGTTACAGTTAGTTATACTGGGTGGGTTTATATTATTAAAGGGACACACTAGGCTCCCACACGTTAGATGCACTGTGTAGGTTAGATTACAGTTAGTTATACTGGGTGGGTTTATATTAATAAAGGGACACTCCAGGCTCCCACACACGTTAGATGCACTGTGTAGGTTAGGTTACAGTTAGTTATACTGGGTGGGTTTATATTATTAAAGGGACACTCCAGGCTCCCACACACGTTAGGTGCACTGTGTAGGTTAGGTTACAGTTAGTTATACTGTGTGGGTTTATATTATTAAAGGGACACTCCAGGCTCCCACACACGTTAGATGCACTGTGTAGGTTAGGTTACAGTTAGTTATACTGGGTGGGTTTATATTATTAAAGGGACACACCAGGCTCCCACACATGTTAGGTGCACTGTGTAGGTTAGGTTACAGTTAGTTATACTGGGTGGGTTTATATTATTAAAGGGACACACTAGGCTCCCACACGTTAGATGCACTGTGTAGGTTAGGTTACAGTTAGTTATACTGGGTGGGTTTATATTATTAAAGGGACACACCAGGCTCCCACACATGTTAGGTGCACTGTGTAGGTTAGGTTACAGTTAGTTATACTGGGTGGGTTTATATTATTAAAGGGACACTCCAGGCTCCCACACATGTAAGGTGCACTGTGTAGGTTAGGTTACAGTTAGTTATACTGTGTGGGTTTATATTATTAAAGGGACACTCCAGGCTCCCACACACGTTAGATGCACTGTGTAGGTTAGGTTACAGTTAGTTATACTGTGTGGGTTTATATTATTAAAGGGACACTCCAGACTCCCACACACGTTAGATGCACTGTGTAGGTTAGGTTACAGTTATACTAGGTGGGTTTATATTATTAAAGGGACACTCCAGACTCCCACACACGCTAGGTGCACTGTGTAGGTTAGGTTACAGTTAGCTATACTGCGTGGGTTAATATTATTAAAGGGACACTCTATATAACCCCCCATTACAGCCCTAATTCTCCCATTACATCCCCTATTTGTTTAATAATTTCCCCTTAAGCCCCTATTTCCCCATTACTGCCTCTGTCACTGCATTGCAGTTCCTACACTACAGTCTCTATCCCCCCCACTACAGACCCCCCAAAACCTCTGACCATACAGTAACCGTATCCACCATGCATTCAAGGACACATATAATAATATATCTATGAAAACAATGGTTGCCCTACAGTATGTATAATGTATATTCTGCAGGATTCTTCATTGCTAAATCTTAGACCCCTTCTAAATTCTACATACTTTATGGCAACAGGTGGTACTTGTCCCTTAAAATATTGGGGATATGGTAACTCTACCTAACCACAAACTACAGTCCCAATCCCCCATCCTCCCGTACCCCCCTCCCTCCCCACACTACAACCCTTAAAGGGAAACTATAGTGCCAGGAAAACAAAGCTGCCCTGGCCAATAAGCATCTCCTCATAGAGATTAATTGAATCAATGAATCTCTATGAGGAAAGTTCAGTGTCTGCATACAGTGGGTGGAGATACTGATTGTCAGTCACACTGTGCAGCACTGCCCCAGGAAGCACCTTTAGCAGCCATCTGAGTGGCCAGCGGAGGTGTCCCTAGGCTGTAATGTAAACTTTGCATTTTCTCTGAAAAGGCAGTGTTTACTGCAAAAAGTCTGAAGGGAATGGTTATAGTCACCAGAACAAATACAATAAGCTGTAGTTCTGGTGACTATAGTGTCCCTTAGAGATGTGCATGGGCAAAAAATTTAGTTCGGTTCGGAAATTCGGGTAAGAAAAAAAAATTGTCTGCTTCGGCAATTCGGACCAATGGCATTCGGTTTGGTTCAACAATTCCGAAATTCTGGACTTCAACAATTCGGCAATTTGGAACTTCGGTAATTCGGACCCTAACCCTACCCCTAACCTTACCCCTAACCCCTCAGCTTAACCCCTTAACACTAACCCTAACCCACATCAGGAACTTCAGCAATTCGGATCGGGACTTCGGAAATTCAGCACTTTGAACTTTGGACATTCGTAAGCATCCGAATGTCCGAATTTCATGAAATTCGTTCGAATCTACATTCGTAACGAAATGAATTGCACATGTCTAGTGTCCCTTTAACTTCTGTGCATTCTACAAAGAAGTAAGTTGAAGTTTAGATCAGGGTGTATTTGATCTACTTGGATTTTGCCAAGGCGTTTGATACAATTCCACACAATAGGTTAGTCTTCAAACTCAAAGAAATCGGCTCTAGATGAAAATTCTTGTTCTTAAAAATAGAGTACAGAGAGTTGTCATTAATGGTAAATATTCAGGCTGGACAGAAGTGGTAAATGGTGTCCCTCAGGGGTCTGTTCTGGGACCGCTTCGATTTAACATGTTTATAAATGATCTTGAAATAGGCATTGAAAATCATGCTCTAGTGTTTGCAGATGACACAAAACTTTGTAAAGTAATACAATGTGAGCAGGATATTGCTTTGCTGCAGAGGGATTTAGATAGATTGGGGGACTGGGCACTAAAATGGCAGATGAAATTTAATATAGAAAAATGCAAAGTTATGCACTTCGGCGTCAAGAATGAACAAGCAATTTACATGCTAAATGGTAGTGAATTAGGGATAACCACACACGAGAAGGATTTGGGAATTGTTATAGACAACAGACTAGGCAACAATGTGCAATGTCAATCTGCAGTTGCCAGACATTCCAAGTCTCCTGGAGGTTGCGGGAGACTCCCTCATCTTGAATGCGGAAATCACACAAACAATCTGACTTACATTGCGTGTGTGTGTGTGTGATTTTTAGGATATAATATGATTTGTACCCCCCCCCTAATACTTATTAAACAGGGGCCCAGTTGGGTGCTGGCCCTTTAAGAGCCCCTCTAATATCAGCCAACATGGAGGAAATGCCAGCCTGTCACTTCCTTCCTGTTTCACCGATCGACGAGTGGCAAGAATGTAGTATGGAGGAGACTGGAGTACACAGCAGCAGGAAGGCAGAGCAGAGGCAAAAGTGAGCTGCTCTGCATGCTTAGTCCCATCAGCCTCAGCCAGGAGCAGAACCGAACACCAATCAAGCCACCCCACTGGACACAAAGGTAAACTAACAAGAGGCTGCAAATATATAAAGTATGACAGGTGTATGTGTGTATGTGTGTAAGTGTGTGTATCTGAGATTGTGTATATCTGTGTGTCAGTGTGTATGTTCGAGTGTGTGTGTCTGAGTGTGTGTTCAAATGTGTGTATCTGAGTGTGTGTGCCAGTGTCGGCGCATGAGAGGGATATGATAACATTATACAAATATATCAGGGACCAATACAAACCATTGTGTGAAAATCTATTCACAAACTGGACTTTACATAGGACACGAGGTTACGCGTTTAGACTGGAAGAAAGGAGATTTCATCTAAGGCAAAGAAAAGGTTTTTTTTACAGTAAGAGCAATAAGGATATAGAATTCTCTGCCTGAAGAGGTGGTTTTGTCAGAGTCTATACAGATGTTTAAACTGCAATTGGATAAATACTTACAAAAACATACAGGGATATAATTTCTAATTAGTGGGGTAATAGCTGCTTGATCCAAGGAGACATCTGACTGCTATTTTGGGGTCAAGAAGTAATTTTTTCCTAGCTTGTTGCAAAATTGGAAGCACTTCCAACTGGGTTTTTTTGCCTTCTTTTGGATCAACAGCAAAAACATATGTGTGGAAGGCTGAACTTGATGGACGCAACTATGTAACATTTTGGTTATGAATGAATGTTAAAGGGACACTATACTAACCAAAACAACTTTAGCTTAATGAAGCAGTTTCTGTGTATAGATGAAGCCCCTGAAGTTTCACTGCTCAATTCTCTGCCATTAAGTTATATCACTTTTGTTTCTGTAAACGTAGCCCTAGCCACACCTCCCCTAACTGTGACTGACCCATGGAAAAAATAGTTTCCCTATCAATCAGATGTAACTTCTATGATAGCATACAAATATATTCAGGACCAATACCCATTGTCTGGAAATCTATTCATAAACAGGATTGTGCCTAGGACACAAGGTCACACATTAAAACTGGAAGAAATGAGATTTAGTCCGGAGCAAAGAAAACTGTTTTTTTATAGCAAGGATATATAATTTCTCTGCCTAAAGAAGTGGTTTCATCAGAGTCTATACAGAGGTTTAAACACTGGATTAATACTTACAAAAACATCATATTCAGGGAAATCATTTTTAACATGTGGGGTAATCGAAGGGGAGGGTCGGAGGGGACTTGAGGGAGGGATAATTGGGGGCAAGAGAACGAATTAGGTGACAGAGCTGTTTTAGCTCTAGATATACTTGTTAACGTAAGGTGGGTGATCACGCCATTCTCCATCATTCTGCACAGAAAGGGTTACCAGGCAATGTCTAATTCTGAGTGAGAAAAGGGGTCACTGTCAGTATTTTAGAAAAGAGACAGAGCGCTTGCCGACTCCCAGTCCCATAGGAAAGAGCACAGGATATTTTAGGGAGTTCTTTTCTAGCCGAAGTTTTATTCTTTTTTTAGGATTAGCTTCCAGAGGAAATTATATGCTAACACTTTCAACAGATGCCTCTCTGTGCAAAGTGTTCTTGTGTCAAAAATATATCTCCAGGCCGGGAACATTTCAGGGTACTAAGCAGTTTTGTTTTATTTTCAACCAATCAGCTGAGATCTGTTACATAAGAAATAAAAGGCAGCAATGGACCAGTTTATCCGACCTGGATTTTTTGGCAGAATTTTTAACTCTTGGTAGGAGTGAGAGGTTTAATTTTTTAAGTGGACAATACATTATTAATTCTACAGAGATCATCCTTTAAAAGTAACATTACTCTTTGAGTTATAATAGAAAATGAACCATTTTTTTTCTTTTTTTTACTATGTATGCGTTTTAATTTTTTTTGAATTCTACATAGCATCTCGTGACATTTTTTTAAATCTAAATGCTGTTGGCACTCAAGATAAAAATGGGTTAAATCGGTCACTGCTGAAAGTCTGCTATCGCAGCTTGAGACCCATTGGGGACAGAAACTCATTTCCTGACTGATTGCGTTCATACATAGACTAGCTGATATCAGGAGAGATCTCGGTCATATTGTACCACACCACAGAATACGTTGTTGCTATATAAATAATATTTATAGTGAATTTTTTATGAATAACACAGGACATGCAGAAGATCATGATAAATATAAAATCATAAATAAAACTGATTATTATTATTATTATTAAGGGATATGTCATGTTCTCCGACTACAACTATTTGATAAATAGGATCACTGATCCTGTAGGCGGAGCCTGTAGATGTGGGAGGGGTTACCAGGCCTATAAATACACAGTACACCCCTTACTCTAGGCCGATACTGCTTGGTTCAGCCCACCCACCACTCCCTTTATCAAGCCATTCAATTTTGTCCGGCCCTCTTTTTACAGGCCTATCCGAACGTTGGTTTCGGCACACCACAACCGACTCACACCAGCACTTCTATAACTCGGCTTATTGTCCCTGACCACACCAATATGTATCTTTACAAAAGAGATGTACCGTAGAATGCACTCAGGTATTCATTTAAAGTGATAAGATGAGGTAAAGGTAGCAATCAATTTGGTGAAAGACTGCGTAAGATGAATACAGTGGGAAGTAAATTGTACAACTTGAGTTCCTTGTAACTGGTGATGTTGGAACAGAAGCAGTCTGTGGTATATCTGCCCAATGGTGGTTCATCCGATGGGTGTTTGGGAATAGTAATATCTTGGCAAATTGTATTATAATTCAACGTCGAGTAAATAGTCCGGATCACAACCTGCATTCATTCAATCTGAAGGAAGGGTCTTTCAGGAAGTTACGATAAGTGGAAGATGGTTGAAAGTACATTTTGTATTGGCACCAAAGATCAGTCCAGGGACAGGGCTGAATAGAGGCTAACTGGGCTCCGGGCCTGGGCTGCTGGATAGGGTCAAAAAGACACCAAAGTAGGGTTCTTTGATAAAATTGTATGGAGAATAACCCCAGCTCCAGTTTGATACCAACAAGTAACTGGTTGCATACCAGGAGAACAGATACTGACATTCCCGGCCTACTTACCACTTTAAACTTTGCCCATTCCACTCATAAGAGACCCCGGCATTGAGCTGATACTAAGCAAGAAATACATACCTAAATGGAGAATCCCGCTGGCTCAGGATGCAGCCCTGCTCCCCCCCTTGGCCGGTAGGGGTTATCCCGGCCTCATGGTGACAACTTGCACCGAGGTGGGAGTTTCCGCATAGGTTCCACACTGCTTACCTGTACTGTAAAAGGCTGTTTGAAATGTAACCCACTAGCAGACCGGAACGGAAAGACGAGACAGGGGGGATATGATAGAAACATTTAAATACATAAAGGGAATTAACACAGTAAAGGAGGAGACTTTATTTAAAAAGAAGAAAAACTACCACAACAAGAGGACATAGTCTTAAATTAGAGGGACAAAGGTTTAAAAATAATATCAGGAAGTATTACTTTACTGAGAGGGTAGTGGATGCATGGAATAGCCTTCCAGCTGAAGTGGTAGATGTTAACACAGTAAAGGAGTTTAAGCATGCGTGGGATAGGTATAAGGCTATCCTAACTATAAGATAAGGCCAGGGACTAATGAAAGTATTTAGAAAATTGGGCAGACTAGATGGGCCGAACGGTCCTTATCTGCCGTCACATTCTATATTTCTATGTTTGTGTGTATAGTCTAGACTCTCTCTGCATGCGAAAGAATTTTAAGGAATTTGCCGTCCCTCGAGCATAGATAACCAGTATAGTAATTTTACTAATCACTCTGTAGGATGTGTGCAGTTAAAGGGTAATTCAGAGAGGTACCAATGCCCGGTGTTACTGGAGGTATTGGTAAAATCTCATTCACAAGGCTCAATGCAGGCCAAAATGATCGTCTAGGGTTGCCGTATATCTGTAGTAGAAGGTATTTGCTGACATTTCAGTATCGGCTGCTGTTTTGGGTGCAATTTGTCTCTCTCCATTAACATGTGAACTGAAAACATGAATGAGAGCTGATCAGGATAACTCAATGCCAAGCTATTAGTTCCTTTATTTTCTGTTTCAAAATTCCAATAGAGCTTGAGGCATTGACTTTCTAAGGCCAGATCTATCGTCAGATGCAATTGCGACTCTGGATAAAGTGATTCCAATGTGTTTTTTATGTCCGAGCAGAGCGAGACACATTGTAGCACCACGGCTCTGATTAATTTTGCTATTGGTGGATAATGGGAGTAAGAGAGCAACATTTTTCTTTCACTTGTGATAAACTGCAGTACCCACAATCTGCCACTGGATGGCTCTTTACTTCTTTAACGTAACCAGCTTCTACACAAACGTTCGTGCTACTTTAGAAGTTTATGAGCGTACTGAATGCAGCCACTTGAGGGCGCACTAACACCTGGTTAAATGTGTATGTTAGTAAATCGAGGAATTCAAGTTGGAGGCCAAATTATTAATTCACAATAAAAAAGATGACAGGATTTATGCAATAAACACTCAGTTGTAAATTGGAAACCAAATTGTAAAATTGCCAAATATAGCTGACATGGAGAAATGTTTCCAATTTAACTACTTTTGGCTTAAAATTGGATATTCACTTTGAATTCTTGACAATTATTATTACTTTATTACTTTATTATTTATATAGCGCCAGCACATTCCGTAGCGCTGTACAATGGGATTCACACTTTAGCGAAAAATCCTGAATTATCCTGAATTGTATTATCCTGAATTTCCCCCATGCAATAATTTCAGAAAAAATTATTCACACTGATACACTGATAGGAGGGGGGTATGGAACCGGTACTGGGTGGGAGGTCTGGAACCGGTACTGGGTGGGAGGTCTGGAACCGGTACTGGGTGGGAGGTCTGGAACCGGTACTGGGTGGGAGGTATGGAACTGGTACTGGGGGGGAGGTCTGGAACCGGTACTGGGTGGGAGGTATGGAACAGGTACTGGGGGGGAGGTCTGGAACCGGTACTGGGTGGGAGGTATGGAACCGGTACTGGGGGGGAGGTCTGGAACCGGTACTGGGTGGGAGGTCTGGAACTGGTACTGGGTGGGAGGTCTGGAACCGGTACTGGGGGGGAGGTATGGAACCGGTACTGGGGGGGAGGTCTGGAACCGTTACTGGGTGGGAGGTCTGGAACCGGTACTGGGTGGGAGGTATGGAACCGGTACTGGGTGGGAGGTATGGAACCGGTACTGGGGGGGAGGTATGGAACCGGTACTGGGTGGGAGGTCTGGAACCGGTACTGGGGGGAGGTATGGAACCGGTACTGGGGGGGGGGGAGGTAGGGGTATGGAATTGGAATGGGGTAGGCGGAGCTTTTGAGGGGCATTGCAAATAATGTAATTCGTGTCAATGGTGATGCCTGTAATGGTGGGCCCGCCCACTCACTGACCCTTTCCCAGCTGGCCCCCAGGCTTCAGTACCATATGGCGAGCACTGCCAAAGCCCCCTGCAATATCTTAGAGCCCGCTGCACAGCATCTAATGAGGGGCTCACCCTGTGCTACCCAGTGACAGATTGAAGCAGCACGGCCGGACAGGACTGCATGCATTTCTCGAGTTTGCATGTTCTACTTTAATTCCTGATAATTCCTGATTTATTGAATCACTGCCTGCTGAGCTGACTCGTTGCTTGCCAGCCAAGGCTAAGCATGTACAGAGAGTCGCACAAACACGAGGGGCAGTACTGGTCACCGATGAACTTGCTGCCTGTCTGAGCATTCAGTGGAAAAAACAGTTTCACAAGACCTTTCTATGGTACCAGAATGGTGAGACATGGTCTCATTGTGTTACTGTCCGCTGGATCCAAGGCTGGAGGGAAGTTTAAAACACAGAGTTGCAACAGGTTGAAAATACATTTGCAAACTTGGAGTCCATATATATCCAAGTTGGAATATAAGTTGGCTGAGCTGGACTGGATTGCTTGTATTGGCTGACTGTGCGGTGCTCAGTGGCTGAGAGCATTAGTTAAACTCGGCCCCCCCTCCCAACACTCTCCTGGGCCTCGCATTAAGCCCGGGAACTCGAAAAACTTACCTATCCGACTGTTTCGTTTTTTGGGTTCTGTTAATTTGTCCCATTCTCTGCGTGTTGGGGTTACAGAATCCTGACAAACGCTTTATTCACTAAAGTCTGAATTGCTGGGAAATTAACAGGAATTCTAAGTAATATTTAAAATTTAGACCAATAGATAATTGGATAACAAGCGGAGCCATGGCGAGAACGACACTGGGACACGTCCTATAATATCATTCTTTTCTCTTGCAGCAGACGAATCATTGCAGCGTTATACTACGGACGCGATAAAATGAGCTCCTGTTAACCCATTCAAACGCCCTTAACCCCTTAAGGACCAAACTTCTGGAATAAAAGGGAATCATGACATGTCAGACATGGCATGTGTCCTTAAGGGGTTAAAAGAAAGAAAAACAATCAACAGCTGAGTCATTCATGAACAGAATCCTCTAGTGGTGGGCAAACGGGAGATCCCCAGATGTTCACGATGCTTTGCCATCTAAAGTCTGAGAAAGCATCGTGCCATTTCTAGTTCTACAACGAGAATCCACCACGTGCGCAACCCTGCTCTAGGCAGCTATGTGTGGAAAGTTGTTGGGTTTGTCTTGCAGTAACTATATCACACCAGCAATGTAGATATGAATTGCTCTCGATCAGCATCTTCTAATGTCTGTCCTGTTGTTGCTGTATAACAGCTCTGGCTGGAATTGTGAGTCATTTCGTTTCGGTTTGATTGTAAAGCTTAGATATTACATAATGGCAAAGTTATTTATATACTTCTGCAATCTGAGTATATTATTCATCATGTTTTCATCACTTTGTGTGTGTGTGTGTGTTTTTGCTTTTGAGGATTGTTACACAACTAGTGAGGTTAAAGGGACACTATAGGCACCCAGACCACATTATCACATTAAAGTCTGGGTGCAATGCCCCTGTCAGTTTAACCCTGATAAACTGCAATAATTACATTGAAGGGTTAACTCCACCTCTAGTAGCTGTCTACTACCTAGACAGCTACTAGAGGTGCTTACGGGTCGTCATTTCCAAAATTCGGAAGCCTATTATTCCTTATGGGGAATGAATTAAGGAGACAGTCGCAAATTACTGTTAAACTGTTTAGTAGATAACTCCCTAATATGCCATCCTTACGTCAGATTACCATAACAACATCAATGACCAAATAATGGAGCCATCTGCTAAACAGTACCCTCATTTGGTATCCTTAAATATGGCAATATCATGTAAGGATACCAATTCAGGGAGTTATCGATTAAACTGCTAAATGTTTAAAATTAATAAAAGCCCTTTTTAAAAAAAAATAAAAAATTGCTCTTTCATTTGTTAAGTAGAAACCTCCCTATTACGGCATCCTTACCAAAACGGACGGATCAGAAATGACTTGTTTCAATTTGTTTCGAATTAGTCTAATTTCTCTTTATTTGGACATTTTGTTTGCTTTCAAATTGAAAAATTCTGACAAAATTTGATTCAAATCTAAGCAAGTTGCACATGTCTATAAATCTGGCCAACTGTGTGTGTGAGGGGAGAGGGGGGATAATAGCACCTTCTAGTGCAGGGGTAGGCAACCTTTGAACTACATCTCCCCTGAGGCTTTGCCAGCATTATAGGTGCAAGAGCATTATGGGTCATGAAGTCCACAACATGTGAAGTGCTGAAGGTTGCCGACCCCGGCTTTAGAGATTGTGTGATGTTTTTAATTTCCACCTAATTCTTCCCTTTCCTTTTTCCACTTTTCATTTAGCTCCTTTCTACCTCTCTCTGTTTCTTCTGTTGTGTCTGGTTTCAGCGACTTTTGGTTTTTTTTCCCCGATTGATTTTTTGTTTATCTTGTGTGCTCTCCATTATCTTACACTAATATATTGTTCAGTCAGGAACCTTTTTTCAAATCCCCCCCCCCCCCCCCTTCTTCTGGTTATAGAAACAGAGATAAGAAAAAGATTGAACTTGAGAAGGAATTTTGACCTTCGTACCTACACCTGTCTTAAAAACAGTCCGACATGTAATCCCGCCACTGGCAGAAAGGGAAATCCTTGATCTCCGTCACTAAACCTGCCGTCTCACCGTGTTTGCTCTCTAGGTGTGGGTGTACATTGTTCTAAAAATAGAAAGTGTTGATAATTCCAGGAAATACTCTGCACGTCCCTCCCTCATTGATGCCAGGTGTGGGATGTCTTTTAGCATTGTAGTGAGAACACCGAAACGTTTGTATTGTCTAATTTGCATATATTTGAATATTCCAATCAGAGATGTTTACTAGAAACAGAAGGGCCACGGTACAAGATTGAAACCGCCCCCTGCCTCCCCCACCAATCATTCTTGTCAGGAGAATCTAACAGGTTTAGGCACAGTGGGGTGGGAGGGAAGGTCAGTGCTGTGGGGAATATGATGGTGGATCAAGGAGAGGGACATTGAGAATATGATGGGCGGGTGGGCGAAAGGCTTGGTAGAGAATATGATGTTGGGCTGTGTGGGATAGAGGAAAGGTCCTGTGGGTAATTTGATGGCGGGTGGGATAGAGGAAAGGTCCTGTGAATAATTTGATGGTGGGTGGGATAGAGGAAAGGTCCTGTGGGTAATTTGATGGCGGGTGGGATAGAGGAAAGGCCCTGTGGGTAATTTGATGGTGGGTGGGATAGAGGAAAGGCCCTGTGGGTAATTTGATGGCGGGTGGGATAGGGGAAAGGTCCTGTGGGTAATTTGATGGCGGGTGGGATAGAGGAAAGGTCCTGTGAATAATTTGATGGTGGGTGGGATAGAGGAAAGGTCCTGTGGGTAATTTGATGGCGGGTGGGATAGGGGAAAGGTCCTGTGGGTAATTTGATGGTGGGTGGGATAGAGGAAAGGTCCTGTGGGTAATTTGATGGTGGGTGGGATAGAGGAAAGGTCCTGTGAGTAATTTGATGGTGGGTGGGATAGAGGAAAGGTCCTGTGGGTAATTTGATGGTGGGTGGGATAGAGGAAAGGTCCTGTGGGTAATTTGGGTGGGATGGAGAAAAGGTCCTGTGGGTAATTTGATGGTGGGTGGGATGGACAAAAGGTCCTGTGGGTTATTTTATGGTTGGGGGGAGGGAGGCACTGTGTGAAATATAAAGGTGTAGGATAGAAAGGGAAACCCCACTGTAGCACTGTGTAACCACAAAATCCTAAACCCCTCCTCCATCTTTCTTTCATAACCCTGCTTGACCTCCTTCTCTGTGTGTGTGAGGGAAGCATATGGGGTCAAACTGCCCTGCCCTTCTCACCTTCCTTTCCAACTTTGCAAGGGCCAGTGCCAGCCACCAGCCTGCCCAAGACAGGGGCTGTACAATGATCCAGCTGATCGTGCCCACCAAGATTAGGGGCCAGCAATGATGTCACAGATGTGGCCAGTGCCACAGACAAGCCATCCAATGCCCACCAAGACCAAGGGACAGCTGGAAAGACCCCAGCCAACCATCACCCATTGAGTCCGGGGCCTGGTGCCAACAAAGACAACTGGATAGCCACTTAAACCTGCATAAGTCATCGAGTGTGTCTGCATGGATCAGTGTGAGTGTGTCTGCATGGGTCAGCGAGTGTGTCTTCATGGATCAGTGTGAGTGTGTCTGCATGGGTCAGCGAGTGTGTCTTCATGGATCAGTGTGAGTGTGTCTGCAAGGGTTAGTGTGTGTCTGTATTGATCAGTGTGTGTGTCTGCATGGGTCAGTGTGAGTGTGTCTGTATGGATCAGTGTGTGTCTGCATGGATCAGTGTGTGTGTCTGCTTTGGTCAGTGTGTGTCTACGTGGATTAGTGAGCGTGTCTGCATTAGTCAGTGTGAGTATGTCTGCTTGGGCCAGAGAGTGTTTCTGCATGGTTCAGTGTGAGTGTGTCTGCAGGGGTCAGTGTGAGTGTGTCTGCACGGGTCAGTGTGAGTGTGTCTGCACGGGTCAGTGTGAGTGTGTCTGCACGGGTCAGTGTGAGTGTGTCTGCACGGGTCAGTGTGAGTGTGTCTGCACGGGTCAGTGTGAGTGTGTCTGCACGGGTCAGCGAGTGTGTCTTCATGGATCAGTGTGAGTGTGTCTGCAAGGGTTAGTGTGTGTCTGTATTGATCAGTGTGTGTGTCTGCATGGGTCAGTGTGAGTGTGTCTGTATGGATCAGTGTGTGTCTGCATGGATCAGTGTGTGTGTCTGCTTTGGTCAGTGTGTGTCTACGTGGATTAGTGAGCGTGTCTGCATTAGTCAGTGTGAGTATGTCTGCTTGGGCCAGAGAGTGTTTCTGCATGGTTCAGTGTGAGTGTGTCTGCAGGGGTCAGTGTGAGTGTGTCTGCACGGGTCAGTGTGAGTGTGTCTGCACGGGTCAGTGTGAGTGTGTCTGCACGGGTCAGTGTGAGTGTGTCTGCACGGGTCAGTTTGAGTGTGTCTGCACGGGTCAGTGTGAGTGTGTCTGCAAATGACAAGTCTTGTGGGGTGTTCCCGGTATGCAGTGGTTAGTACCTACCAAAAGTAGTGCAAAGAAGGACAACTGGTGAACCAGCATCAGGTGTGCCCACTAAAGTATGTGGAGTGCAAAGGCTAGCCTGTCTGGTCCGGTCCCACAGAAGAGCTACTGTAACTCGAATTGCTGAAAAACCTAATGATGGCCATGATAGAAAGGTGTTAGAACAAACAGTGCATCGCAGCTTGCTGTGTATAGGGCTGTGTAGCCGCAGACCGGTCAAAATGTCCGCGATGATCCCTGTCCACCACCGAAAGCAACTTCAATGGGAATGTGGGCATCAGAACTGGACCATGGAAATCACGTTTTCTTTTAGATCAGGTGGATGGTGAGTGCAGGATGCACTATGGGAAAAAGGATAGTCGATGGAGGAAATGTTCTGCTGGGAAATCTTGGGTCTCGACATTCATTTTGATGTTACATTTACATGTAAAACCTTCCTAGAGATTGTTGCAGATGATGTACACCCCTTCATGGTAATGATGTTCCCTGATGACAGTGGCCTCTTTCAGCAGAATAATGCACACACTGCCACACTGCAAAAGCTGTTCAGGAATGGTTTGCAGAACATGACAAAGGTGTTCAATGTGTTGCCTTGAACTCCAAATTCGCAAGATGGCAAACCGATTGGCCATCTGTGGGAAGTGCTGGAACAACAAACCCGATCCATGGAGGTCCCACCTCGCAACTTGCAGGACTTAAAGGATCTACTGCTAATATCTTGGTGCCAGAAACCACAGGACACGTTGAGAGGTCATGTTGAGTCCATGCCTTGATGTATCAGAGCTATTTTCGCAGCACGAGGGGAGAACTACACCAGATTAGACAAGTGGTTTTAGTGTTGTGGCTGATCATTGCATAAGCAGAATATAATTTATACACAAAAAATACTATAACACTCGTGCATTAATATACACGTAGAAATGGGCTGCGGGGACATGGGGGGTGTATTGAGGAAAATGGCCTTGGGGCAGCAAGGGGGATAAACCCAGCCCTGAGTGTCTCTCTTCCTCCATTTGAAATGTTGTGAGGCATGCATTATGGAATGCTGAATAAAGAGGTGCTGCACCCTAATTCATCCATCAATTCAGGAGCTCCGAGTGACTCCGAATTTATGGAAAATGCCCCCTGCCAGATCTTTAATTCTAGCTGTCCAGTAAGTTATAGAATGCTTAGCGTTGCTCATTCATACAGCACTCAGAGAGTTAAACCTGTTTTACAAGCCGTAAGACCTTGCTGCCGGCAGTTTGATCATACACATTTCTTTTCTGTTTTGTTTCGTTTTCCTAACATGACTAAGAATTGAAGCCACATGTCACGTGACTGGGCTATCCCATGCACCGCTGCCAAGGAGCGTCCCGTCAGACTAATTTCAGATAGCAGCGGGAACGTGACTGAGGACTGCGCTGCGGCAGGTAAATAAAATCCACATCCTAAAATAAAATCCTATTCCCACTCACTGGGAACGGTGCAAGGACGTAGACTGCAGCAATAATCTCACTCAATCTGAGATCCTGCTACTGTAGCTACAGAATACTCACAATAACTACTGATCTGATATGTTTGGTAGATTTGAATCTAATTGAAATCTTTTATTTCATTAATGTCTATGAGCATTCCAAATAACCCTTGCCATTATTTTTAGCACGTCTCTATGTCAGCTTCCTGTTTTTATTACGTGGGGATGAAATGTAATTTCCAACTCTATTTATCACGATTTCCAGCTAGTGCGCCCATAGCAATTCATTCTAGAAGTTTCTATTGCTGTGGGCCGACGTTATCGGGTAGATTGAGATAAGCACTTTATAGCTTCCTCCACAATGCGGATAGAACTTTGTCATGTACCCTGATGCATGGGGGGATGGCTGTTTATTTAAGTTTTTCTAAAAAGTGCCTGAGGTTATTTGTTTGCTAATTGAAGTGACAGACACTGTAAGGAGAGATAGGAAGAGGCTTATTCAGTAAAATCAATTGTCTGGAATTTTTAAAGGGACACTATAGTCACCATAACCACTGTAGCTTAATATAGTTGTTATGGTGTCTATAGCCTGTCCCTGCAGGCTTTTCGATATAAACGCTACCTTTTCAGAGAAAAAGGGCTCTGCTATTGCTGAAATCTCCCTGCTTTTTTTTAAATTAAATGTTACTGACCCTCACTTTGGCATATCGATGCTTGCTGTTTCTTTAGATTTTAGCATTTTATTATCGAAGTTCCCATATCTCTCTATACAATTCAGGGGCCTTTAGATACAGCACTAGCATTGTTTTATAACTTTATTGATAGGTGCCCTCCAAGGCACGTTAGGGCAATACTAGATTTCATTGTACTTTTTGTCTACATTCCTAACTAACTTTTAAGGCCCCCCTGTACTGCCAGGGGGGGGGGGGACGGGGGATTTTTGGCTGTAGAGGTTTTATCGATAACCTCTGTACATTTTTATTATTCTTAATATCGACCAAAATGTTAGATCCCTTCCCTCCCCTCTTCTTTCCCTCTTACGTTTATATTTAGTTTTTTTATTATATTTTATTCTTCTTACCGGACTTTTCTTTTTAGTTTTTTTCAATTGTACAATGTTCATTACTTGTTTGTTTGAAAAAAAATATATTGTTATGTGTTATAAAAATGTATCACTAAAAACTATTTGAAAGGAATTTTTTTTTTTTCCTTTTTTCAAACATTTCCGGGTTTGGTTACGTACAGAGGCAAACACTGTTTACATTGTATTCAGTTTATTGTTACACTATAGACTTTGTGTTGACACATAAATTGAAAAATCTGCTTGATGTTTCAATAGGCTGACCATCTTGTTAAGGAACTGAGATTGCAGAAAACCTCATCACTTTGCAGTTTTTGGCATTTTTATTTAAGTTATATTTTTGAAACTTTATTTCTAGGAATCCCTTCTTTTTTATTTTTTTGTTTTTTCATCTATTGGCACAGGATTAAATTGGGGACTTTTTAAAATGGCCGAAGTCTGGGATATCAGGCTTAGGTCTGGGTGGGGGCTTAGTTTTAGGAGAACTTTGAGTTTGGGGCGTTTAGTGGTCAGGTGGTACATAGTGAACCGGAGAAGGCATTATAAATTGTATATTTAACCACTTAAAGCATTCGTTGTGTGGAGCTATTTCAGTTGCTCTCCTTTGATTTGTTCATTGCAATAAGCTGAAAGCTGAACATTTTGACAATTTTCAATGGGGGTTGAATCGTTTTGATTACAACTAGACTGTGCATTGTGTCACGGCTGAAATTAGGCCTTTATCTTCCATTCCTTGTAAAATATAAGATGATGCGTCCTCTTCCCTTCTTGCGCCCACCTGCCCTTCATTATTTGATTTGAAAATAGAAATGTAGGAGCTAGCAGGTGAACGAAGCAGGTGTGTAGCAGGAGAGCTCTTTAATATTGAGCCTATGCAAGCATAATAGAACTACCACATCCTAATAATTTGGACCTGGAATGCGACCTTACCTAATGGGGAAGAAGTTCAGACACCAAGGACCCACAAAAGCAGTGGGGTCCCGGGACATAGAAGACCTTTTCCTCCGACCCAAAAAGGCTGCAGCAGTCCGTGTGCCAAAAGAAAATAGCGAGGAGCAGGCCATGGATGAACTGGATAAATTCCTGGGCCCCGGAGGTCTACACCACCCTCCTCCTTTGAGGACCATGAGATGCTATCAACTAAAGGGGACATCAAAGACCTCCGGCAAAACATACGCAAGATGTTTGCAGCGGACCTCGCTATAATGCGGGAAGAGATGCACACTGTTGGGGGGCGAGTTAAAGCAGTGGAGGAGGACACAAGAAGTCTCACAGCGAGATGCCAAACATTAGAAGCAGAACTACAAACCTCCTTTACTCAACGACTGGAGGCCATGGAGGACCAACACAGAAGCCGGAATATTAAAATCTGGGGAATCCCTGAAGCTATAACCCCTGAAGAACTGCTGCATTATATCAGAATGTTATTGACCACGATATTTACCTCCAGACAGACTAAACAGGCCAAAGCAGAAGGGGCGCTACGTATACCAAAAGCAGCCAGAGCTCCAGCTGGATCCCCACAGGACATAATAACTTAATAACTCAGTTTGTTTGATTTACTTTTATTAAATAAAAAAAAAGTGCAAATATATATGCCAAGACACTGAAAATCAACGTTTCAGTCCAGCATGTGGACTTTCATCAGGATTCAGGATCCTGATGAAAGTCCACATGCTGGACTGAAACGTCGATTTTTTATGGAAACCCAATAAAAGTTAAATTTTAAAGGAATCTTCCGTGAGTGCAGCCACACTATCTGTATATATATATATATATATATATATTTTTTTTTTTTAATTTAATTTGTATTTAAAAATATTTAGCAAAAATATTTTATATAGTGCCAATTTAAAAAGGATTGATAATAGGTCCCTAGGGGCACATGGCTCGAAGAGGTGCCCAAGTCGCCCCTCCCTAAACATACTATGCCTACATTCACCTTATTTCAAGACTATCCATTCCCTTTTAGATTGTAAGCTTTCAGGCAAGGCTCTCATGACCAAACATATGTTTGTTTTGTCTTTAACTACATTTTATTATTTCACCACTTCTACTCACTGAATTCAGTGCTACGTAACTTCTAGTAATAATATATACATTTTTAAGGGGGTTTTCTATAGCAAAAAAATTATTAGGGAAAAAAATAATCGTTGGTTATTATACTACTGTGAATGTGAAAAATATTCTTGGAAAAACATTTTCCAAAAATGTGAAAATATATTTCATTAAAAATTCTTTTTTTTACTAGGTACGATGAGTTCTGCAGATGAGAGTGAAAATGGTGGAGTGAATTCAAATGTTGTTGTGCCGTGCTCTCTGACTCCTTTACGTGGGTATATTCTCTGATTTTCCTTTATTTTCTTTAATCCCTGGTAATATGGTAATATGTTTGTAACGGACCGTTTCAGCAGAAAAGGGATTAAAATCCGTTTAGGCGATATGCCCCTTTCTGAGAGACAGGCACAGCTACTGCAGAACACCAAACTCCCGAACTGGATACAAAATAGCACTCCAAACTGGAACCTCCCGAATAGCTGCTAGCAGACGAACAGGAAAAGCATACATCAGCTTACACTCCTGGCAATCAGTCTCCAACAGCATACAGTGAATCCCCCCAAGAACCAGACAAGGCTCCGTGTTGAGGGTCAAGCAGTGGTCTCAGGTGCTGGCACACCCAGCCTGTTTCTTATTACAGTTGTTGCAAATACAGGACTGCCCACTGGGAGGGATAAAACAACCAATCACATCATAGTTACATCCCACAGATTCCCTCCCCTTATCCTGAGAGGAAACTCAATTACACATACAGTTAAAACATACTTTTTACCCAACTTTCATAACTCTTAAACCATACATCCAATTCACATAAAAATTATATATTCACAATCAATCCATTCAGGGGAACAACATATTAAAAAAATTGCATGAATCAGACCAGGGGTTCAAAAGTTAGTAAAGTATCTTTTGGGCCCTGGCTGGCACATAGCTATCTGGCTCAAACCGGTTTTACAGAGCCCTGTCTCCTGGAGACAATGGGAAAATAATCCAATTATATCCAGGGATAGAGGCAGACTCCATTGAGCACATGGTTGCAAAAAGACATAAAATTACACAATGTTACAATTACTACATAAAACATATACATGCAACATATCCCCAGATAGCTTAGGTCTGAGCGCACATTATTGAATGGTGCTCAGACCACACACATACAGTTCAATTGCCATGGAGCTAAAGTCTTTCCCATAGTCTTTCATTATATGAATGGGCTCCATGGCATAGCTATCTGGGGTATCACCGCTCACACAGGGCAAGTACCGAATGACCCCACTGTATTTAAAGGGCCAGAATGAGTGACATACACTCTGGTATGGCCGAATACTGTTTCTAAAGGGCCCAATCTACCAGGGCCATAGTCCAAAGGCAGCAGGCGGGCAACCAGGCTTCTCCAATGCAATGTGGCGAGATTGCTCTCGTCACAATGTTAATTTCCCCCCACGACTTCAGAGATACATATTTTTTCTACCATTGACATCAATGTACGGAGGGAAGAAGTGTGTATTATAGTTATTAATGATATATTATTGTAGCGAACTGTATCCCCAAAGAGCGCTCTACCTGGTACTACCTACATGGAGACATCCACCAGGGAGAGGCGCGAGCCCTAGCCGACATTTTGCAACTAGCAGGTGGCTTCACAACCACAGAGTCCGTGCCGACCAATGGGAGAAGCGCTACCATCCAAATTGGTTTTGCGCCCTTTCTCCCGATTGGCCGGCAAAACACCTCCCCTCCCTGAATGCTGATTGGCCGCTACGTGTTCGTGCCCTTTTTCCGGATAGGCCGCTGCTTTCACCGACCTAAACCAAGTGATCTTGTTGAACTGTTTTCGGGTATGTACAGAGCTTTGAGCCCAGACTTTACACGATGATTTCTCGGGCTCTGTAGATCCGATCGCTCCAAAATTTGCAGGGAGCATAACTCGGACCAGGAGCTATCCAGGGCATGTAGAGATGCATTACTGTGTTTTGTGTATTTTGTGTTTTTTTTTGTGTGTCCACTTCCTGTGCCTGGGAGACACCATTATCTCCAGACGCAGCGACGCTGGGGGGGGCTTATGTTTTACATTACTGTAGATGAAGACCCCCTGCGGGGGTCTGTGCATAAATACTGTGTATCTGGCCTTCAATAAACAGATTCTGTTGTGCCCTTCATCAAGTCTCTGTCTGATGTTTGGGTAACCAAGCGCTCTAACCACTGCTTCGCTTCGGAGATGGGAGAATCACAACGGATATACTCAGTCAGAGTATAGGGGATCTGTTACAATCATATAATTATATTTTATAACATTATTGTACATATTATGGTACAATAGCACCATTCAATGCTCTGTATAATACTGGTTACTATTTATAGCTGGGTATCTATATACAAAAACTCACAAACTGGGTATTCGAGAATTATATATATAATTATTTTGGGTTTTTATGCTCCCCTCTTACACTACGTACTTAAAGGCATATCTTTTTTTTGCAACAATGTGTGACTCAATGGTAGCTTAAAATTGTCATTGTTACTACATTTAATATTTTATACTTTAAATCTGCCATTTTGCCTGTTTTGCTACCTTTGCTTCCATTGACTTGAATGAATGTTGGATAATGTTTTCTCAAAAAGAGAAAATAGGGTTAATGTGATACGCAGACCCAGCCAATTGAGTGCACTGGAATATTTAACCAAGGTCAATTATTATTTATTTTTAGAATATCTTTCAGAGGGATTCTAAAGTGTAGGGAATACTTGTGTACACTGCAGCTCCCTCTGCTCTAGAGGCAGTCTTAGTCCTGCAATGTAATTATTGCAGTTTCTCTAAAACGGCAATTATTGACATTGCAGGACTAAGGAGGACAGGGCACCTAGTTCCCTTCAATACGCTGAATTGGTCTGGGTGCCTTAAGTGTTCCTTTAAAAAGTGCTGCATAATATGTTTAAAGATCCCACCCCATCATAATATTTACAGTGATAATAAAGTATTTTATGGTTTATGAACTTACAGTTCATTGTAAAAGGCTGCAATACAACCAGTTTATGGAGATTGGTGCTGTAGAATGTTGTGTTTAGCTACTGTTACCATTTAATTCAAAGGAAAACTAATTTGCAAAGGTGTAAAGACCTGCCCCACTGTACCCCATGCGGCAAACTTGTCTATTACTGTGCTCAGTCTTTGTCTGAATTTGGTGATAAAACCTGCTGAAATTGTATATTTGCTTTCCAGAGAAGGCGATCTATTTGTTTCTGATAAATAAAGATCCGCAGAAAGCAAAGGATATCGCACGAGGTGTGAATAAGAAAAGTGCCAAGGAGGTTAATCCTGATTTGTATCTAATGAAGGGAAAGCATTTTCTAACTCACAACTTAAACCTCTGGTCCGTGACCAACAACAATAACACAGGTCTGTCAGAGTATTTCATATATGACAAAAATTATGTAATATGTGGAAATTATAAAACTTCATGCCGGTTTAATCACTAAAGTGTTTTCATTGTCTGTCTGTATCTGTGTGTGTGTGTGTGTGAATTTGTTTAATCCCATGGGAATGGGGAATGGGGCCTGTGTAACAATGGGGAGACATAGCCCGGACCCCAACCGTGGGCATCGAGTAGGGGATACTTGAAATTTTTAGGGGTGGACCTGTTGTCCCCTCCGCCGGCTCCTACCCATGCCGGCGGCCGGGTGCTCTAATTAATTGTAAAATTGGGGGGGTGGACAATGGTCACTTTCTCAAGGCTTGGCTGTCAGAGAAGTGTTATTGGTCGGTTTACTAGTCAACCAATCAGAGTGTTCTTGGTCTTTTTGCAAAGCGTGGGAAATTTGCAGCCCTGTTAGAATGACACTGTTCGACTTTTATTCCTGGAGTCTAGCGGTTTGTTAATGGGATCAGTCTGTGCTCTGTACTCCGGGGCTGGGGTGACGTTAAGTCCTGGCTCCCGGCATTAGTACAGGGGGGGGCGAAGAAGCTGTGCAGTGAGAATACATACAGATCCCATCAGATCCCCTGCCGCCTGAGATGTTTGTCTATGAACTGCTTGTAAAATGTAGGCACTGGCTATGTAAAAAGCGCCACCTGTAGGCAGGAACCAGCTATGACAGTAAAGGTGCGCTCTGTGCACCCCCTGCTGCCTGTTAGACCGCCCCGGTAAGTACGCTACCGATAAGCACCTATGTTGCCTACAGTGACCTTTAAAATGGCGGATATTTTTGATAAAGAAAAAACATTGCCTCCACTAATTCTATCCGTACCTTTATTCACAATCTAAACAGGAAAGCATGTGACATCTAAAAATACAAATAACACTACCTACTCGCAGAACACGATGGCCCTGTCACTGGGCAGTAAAAGTAAGTCGCCATTATGATAGTCATATGACTGAATACATCATTTTATTTGTGATATTATATAGTTTTATATATATATCAAAGTGTGTGTATGTGAATGTGTCTATTTTCATTGAAAATGTGAAAAGTTTCGCAGGTGGAGATTTATTTTTTATTTTTTTTTAAACGAAAAAAAAAATGAGAAAAACTAAATGCACTTGAAAATACTTTATACCATTTTTGACCTGGATCATTGCAAAAAAACAAAAAAAAGTTAGAAAACAAAAATCAAAAAGCAAGAAAAAAAAATTGCTATCGCAGAGTTTGAATTAAAAAAAATAATTAAAATGTTCATTCGATAAACAAATGATTTGTTTTTAAGGTCCATCGTGCTCTGCAGAACAGGCTGAAGGCAGAACAGTGAATTCAAATTGTGAGCCACCCATCAGACTAACACCAACACGTGAGTATCTCCTCACAGCCTCCATTTTGTTTTACCGGTACAGCCAAGTTCTGCAGGTTTGTAAAATGTTCCTTGATGATGGCATTGATCTATAAAACCAAGATGGAGATATCAGAATATACAAATTGACGTACCCTGACATTCTGGAACTGGTAATATATATTTATTTAATTTTTAGAATAAATTAAACACTCTGCCTTTATTGTTTTTCTTGACTTTCCTTTAACCCCTTAAGGACAGAGCTTCAGAAGCTTGTCTTTCACTTAATGACAACGGCATTTTTTGCATTTTTTGCTATTTGCGTTCAACTGCAATTTGCATTTTACTAATTTATTGCACCGACACATATTATATACCGTTTTTTAAAGGACAGAAAGGGCTTTAATTTGATGTAACACATATATATATAAATGCTTATTTATTATAAAAAAATACAGAAATATGCAAAAAAATGAATTTGTGTATTTTTTTTTACAGTTTTTGCAATAATAATGTGTACATAATTAGTGCAGGTTAAGGAAAGTAATTAAAAATAAATTCATTTAGTTGTTCTGAATTACAGAATATATAATGTGTCTGGGATTTTAAGTTTTTTTTGGTAGTTACAGGTCACAAAGCACAAGGAGTAAAATAAACTTTTTATGTGGAGCGATTTTAGAATTTGGTATGTTTGTCTTGTAAGCCTAATAGCCATAAAAGAAAACAAAATTGCCACACAAAAGTATATATTTATATAAAGTAGACACCACAGGCTATTTACCTAAGGTTGTTTTGACACTTTCTACGTAGCCATTTCACCGCCAACCTCTGCTAAATATTGGAGTAAAATTGTGTTTTTTGGGGGTTTTCGCACACAAACTTATAACAAAGAACTTCTCATGTGTATTTTGTAAAGTTGGTGTGTGCTATTCCTGTACAAAGTTTTATTATGTGTTCAGTTACTTCTGCTGAGTACAACGGTACCCCCATTGTATGTCTTTGGCACTATTTCGTGAAGCTACAGTGCCATATAGGAGACCTGTCCTTTTCAATATTCACAGTAGAATTTTGAGAGACGGATTTAATGAGCCTATGCTTCCATTTGGGGTATTATAGTAGTTTGACTGTTCAAAAAAACCCCACAAAGGCCTACCATTTGTAAAAGTAGACACTCCAGGGTATCTCATAAGGTGCATATTGTGCCTTAACATGCCCCCATTTTTTTACCATTACATGCCAAAGTATGTGGTAAAAAATAATTTTGTGCATATTTTACATACGGATTGCATTTTTGCTGGGCATTTTGTATATTTCATGTGTGCCACTAAGTTCAAACCCCCCAAATTATGCTCAGCTAAGTCTTCTGAGTAAAAGGACACCCCCATTGTATGTCTATGGCACTATTTTGTGAAGCTACAGTGCCATATAGGAGACCAAGCCATATCAGTTTTGACCGAACTTTGAATTTTGACGCCGGGCCTATGTGCAATTTCCAAGCATCTTTGCAGGTTTTAAATTCAAACTACCCCACAAAGGCCTACCATTTATTAAAGTAGACACCCCAGGGTATTTCAAAAGGCATATTTTGAACCTTAGCGTGGGATAATTTTTCCGCTAGCTTGTACCAGGTGTAGTGGTAATAAGCGTTTTTTCTGCCTTTTTGACACACAAAGTGAGTTTGCACAGTATATTTTGCAAACCTTATGTGTACCACCACTCTATAATACTTTATATGTTGCTCAGCTATGTCTGCTGAGTACAAAAATACCCCCGTATGTACCTTTGCCAGGTATATGTGGACATCGGAGGGGCACATTTGGGACACAGCCATTCCATTTTTTTTCAAATTTTGAATTTTTACGCTGTGCCCATGTCCCATTTTAGAGTATTTTACCAGGCTATATAATCCAAATACCCCATAAAGCCATACCATTTCTTAAAGAAGACATCCCAGGGTATTTCAAAAGGCATATTTTGAACCTTAGCGTGGGATCATTTTTCCGCTAGCTTGTACCAGGTGTAGTGGTAATAAGCGTTTTTTCTGCCTTTTTGACACACAAAGTGAGTTTGCACAGTATATTTTGCAAACCTTATGTGTACTACCACTGTATAATACTTCATATGTTGCTCAGCTATGTCTGCTGAGTACAAAAATACCCCCGTATGTACCTTTGCTAGGTATATGTGGACATTGGAGGGGCACATTTGGGACACAGCCATTCCATTTTTTTTCAAACTTTAAATTTTTACGCTGTGCCCATGTCCCATTTTAGAGTATTTTACCAGGCTATATAATCCAAATACCCCATAAAGCCATACCATTTCTTAAAGAAGACATCCCAGGGTATTTCAAAAGGCATATTTTGAACCTTAGCGTGGGATCATTTTTCCGCTAGCTTGTACCAGGTGTAGGGGTAATGAGCGTTATTAAATGTATTTTTTTACTTTTTAAAACTTTTTTTACTTTTTAAAACTATTTTTTAAACTTTTGTTTTGATTATTCATTTTTTTAAAGTTTCCTAAACTTTCGTAAAACTTTTTTTTACAGATTTAACATTTTTCTAAGCTTTTTTTTTTACGTTAACCCCTAACTAGCAGTAAGCAGCACTAACAGTAAATTCCCCATTTTCCCATAACTCCCACCCCAGCTAGCAAAATATTTAATTATACAATATTTAAATTAGTTAATTAAATAAATTTAACCCCTGAGGGTTAAAAAAGAAATAAAAGTTAATCGTCAGGGGTTAAAAAAAAAAATTAGAACAGTATAATACTGTGATCTGTATTTTGATCACTGTAGGCAGTGATCGACTGGCAGGGAAGGGGTTTATTTTTTCAATTTTTTACTTAAATGTTATTAAAACTTTTTTTTTAACTTAATTTTTTAACTTTTTAAAGCTTATTTTTAAACTTTTTTTAACGTTAACCCCTAGTTAGCGTAATACTAAATCCCCCAATTCCCCACTAACTTCCACCCTCCCCAGCTAGCTAAATGTATAATTTTAAAATATTTAAATTAATTAATAAAATAAATTGAACCCCTGAGGGTTAAAAAAAAAAAAGAATTAACCCTCAGGGGTTAAAAAAAAAATCAGATCTTAGTAAAATGTAATCCCTGCCAATTGATCACTGTAGTCAGTGATCAATTGGCAGGGAAGGGGTTAATTTTTTATTAAAATGGGTAAAGGGGGGTTAAAGGGGGGTGGGATTTTAATTTTACTATTTTTTTTTTCCACCAGGGGGCAGGATCACTGAAGATCCGTCTCCCTGCACTTCACACAGAACCAGGAAGTGCAGGGAGGCGGAGGTGAGTATAGAGAGCACATGTGCCCGCTCAGACATGCTGTCAGAGCGGGCACATGTACTCTGACAGCCCGATCCGGTGCTCCCGGTCTGCCTCTAATGCAGAGGCAGACCGGAGCACCATTAACCCCACGATCGCCGCGATTGCGGCGATCTGGGGTTAATTTTAACGGGTGACGGACGAGGTCCGTCACTCGTCATTAACGCATTCCCCTGAGTGACGGACCTCGTCCGTCACTCGTCGTTAAGGGGTTAAGTGACTAATTGCATTTTTTGTTGTTTACTACTAGACAATAAATTGAATAATTAATACAGATTTTATTAGCTTGAAAAGAAAGGATACAGCGTGCAAAGGCCTTGGGGAACCATTAGAGGCTTAAAGCTAAATTTACAGAGCAGGAGATACAAACTTCTAAAGCAAGTTAACATCTGATTGAAAGTGAAACAATTTTTCATGCAGGCTGTTTTGATTCACAGCCAGGGGGAGGTGTGGCTAGGTCTGTATAAACAAAGTGATATAACTCCTAAATGGCTGGGAATTAAGCAGTGAGACTGCAGTAGTATGATCTATACACCAAAACCACTTCACTAAGCTAAAGTTGTTTTGATGCCTATAATTTCTCTTTAAATAAAATAAGTCTGATAATCACAAATTACTCCCCTTTCTATATCTTAATTTTTCTGTCTCCCATATTATTCCTAGATCTAAGTTAGCCTTCTATAGATACCTCCCAACATTTCAAATGGACAAAGAGGGACCCTTTTATTTTAGGGGTGTGAGTGGGGTGTGGCCAGAGGTGAGACTGTTCTGAGAAAGTTTAAGTAACTTGCCATTTAAAATATTTTGCAACTAAAATGTAAGTTAGACCTTTTGTCGATGATTCAGTTTTCTGAATTTTATGCTATTTATTTTATTTTATAAATTACAAAATATATAGATTTTTAATTTAGAACAATGTGTCTTATTTCTAAGCAGAGTAGTATTGTTGTGGAGCTCTGTTATACACTCAGACACATTACTGGGAGTATTATTGCTGTGGAGCTCTGTTATACCCTCAGACACATTACTGGGAGTATTATTGCTGTGGGGCTCTGTTATACACTCAGACACATTACTGGGAGTATTATTGCTGTGGAGCTCTGTTATACACTCAGACACATTACTGGGAGTATTATGGCTGTGGAGCTCTGTTACACACTCAGTCACATTACTGGGAGTATTATTACTGTGGAGCTCTGTTATACACTCAGACACATTACTGGGAGTATTATTGCTGTGGAGCTCTGTTATACACTCAGACACATTACTGGGAGTATTATTGCTGTGGAGCTCTGTTACACACTCAGTCACATTACTGGGAGTATTATTACTGTGGAGCTCTGTTATACACTCAGACACATTACTGGGAGTATTATTGCTGTGGAGCTCTGTTATACACTCAGACACATTACTGGGAGTATTATTACTGTGGAGCTCTGTTATACACTCAGACACATTACTGGGAGTATTATTGCTGTGGAGCTCTGTTATACACTCAGACACATTACTGGGAGTATTATTGCGGTGGAGCTCTGTTATACACTCAGACACATTACTGGGAGTATTATTGCTGTGTAGCTCTGTTATACACTCAGACACATTACTGGGAGTATTATTGCTGTGGAGCTCTGTTATACTCTCAGACACATTACTGGGAGTATTATTGCTGTGTAGCTCTGTTATACACTCAGACACATTACTGGGAGTATTATTGCTGTGGAGCTCTGTTATACCCTCAGACACATTACTGGGAGTATTATTGCTGTGGGGCTCTGTTATACACTCAGACACATTACTGGGAGTATTATTGCTGTGGGGCTCTGTTATACACTCAGACACATTACTGGGAGTATTATGGCTGTGGAGCTCTGTGATACACTCAGACACATTACTGGGAGTATTATTGCTGTGGAGCTCTGTTATACACTCAGACACATTACTGGGAGTATTATTGCTGTGGAGCTCTGTTACACACTCAGTCACATTACTGGGAGTATTATTACTGTGGAGCTCTGTTATACACTTAGACACATTACAGGGAGTATTATTGCTGTGGAGCTCTGTTATACACTCAGACACATTACTGGGAGTATTATTGCTGTGGAGCTCTGTTACACACTCAGTCACATTACTGGGAGTATTATTACTGTGGAGCTCTGTTATGCACTCAGACACATTACTGGGAGTATTATTGCTGTGGAGCTCTGTTATACACTCAGACACATTACTGGGAGTATTATTACTGTGGAGCTCTGTTATACACTCAGACACATTACTGGGAGTATTATTGATGTGGAGCTCTGTTACACACTCAGTCACATTACTGGGAGTATTATTACTGTGGAGCTCTGTTATACACTCAGACACATTACTGGGAGTATTATTACTGTGGAGCTCTGTTACACACTCAGACACATTACTGGGAGTATTATTACTGTGGAGCTCTGTTATACACTCAGCCACATTACTGGGAGTATTATTACTGTGGAGCTCTGTTATACACTCAGACACATTACTGGGAGTATTATTACTGTGGAGCTCTGTTATACACTCAGACACATTACTGGGAGTATTATTACTGTGGAGCTCTGTTATACACTCAGACACATTACTGGGAGTATTATTGCCGTGGAGCTCTGTTATACACTCAGACACATTACTGGGAGTATTATTGCTGTGGAGTACAACACCGTTCACTGAGTAAAGTTTTATTGATGACGAACGAGAGACTATACTGACAATATACTTCTGTTACAGAAAATGAAATCTACCAGTATATGAAGCACACTAACAAGCCACTAAAACCTATAGACATTGCACGTAAGATTGGAAAAAGACGCTCATCAGAGGTTAATCCGGATTTGTATGAAATGGAGAAAGAGAATTTGCTCGTTCGCGACGAAGAGACCAAATGCTGGCAAATTAATTCAGAGCACAATGCAGGTTTGTAAAATGATTTGACAATCCTCAAGTATATAAAAAAAGATAGTAGTGGGATAGTGATTTAAAGGGCCGGAGTCAAAAATGTAGATTTTTAATGTAAAATAAGCACTTTTATGTTATAGAAAATTTTCTCCATACTTAACGTAATTTTCTTTTCCTGGCAATAATTCATGGCAGCATCACTTATGGGTTAGCTCTGCCCCCAACAGGAACAGGACAGGAAGCAATGAACTAATTCGAACCAGCCTGTAGGCATAAAAGGTCCCTCCTCCCTCTATCCCACCGTCTAGTTTAAAATTGTAAAACAAAATGGGAGGGTTATGGGAGGGTTATGGGAGGGTTATGGGAGGGTTATGGGAGGGTTATGGGAGGGTTATGGGAGGGTTATGGGAGGGTTGCTGATGCTGCCATGAATAATAGCCAGGAAAAGAAAGTTTTGGTTAGTATGGAGAGAATGTTCTATATTCCTGGCTAATTCCATGGCAGCATCACTTATGGGTAATACCCAAACTAAGACCAATGGGAGCGAGAAAAAAATGGATACTGTTAGTCAGCTGGAACAATATTCTAATTATGAGGGGTGAGCAGGGTTTTTGTAAAGAGGGGGGCAGGTTTTTTTCTGAATAGCGGGCGCAGGGGGTTTGTAGGGGGGCAGGGGTCTTGGAAAGGAGGGCCAGGATTTTTGTGAATGGGGGGTGCAGGAGGTTTGTAGAGGGGTGTAGGGTTTTTTGTAGAGACGGGCAGGGTTTTTTTGTGAATGGGGGTGCAGGAGGTTTGTATGGGTGGGCAGGGGTCTTGGAGAGGAGGGCAGGGTTTTTGTAAATGGGGCAGGGGGTTTGTAAAAGGGGGACTGGGCAGGGGTTTGGTAGAAGGGGGTGTTGTAGAAGACAGACTGTGCAGGGGTTTGTAGAAAGGGGGTTCTGTAAAAGAGGGACTGGGCAGGGGGTTTTGTAGAGGAGGTGCATGGTTTTTGTTTAGGAGAGCATGATTTGTAAAAGGGAGCCTGGGCAGGGGCTTTGTAGAAAGGGGATTATAGAAGGGAGACCGGGCAGGGTTTTTTGTAGAGGAGGGGGTGCAGGGTTTATGTAGAAAGGGGGGGTTTTGTAGAAGGTGGACTTGGTGGGGGTGGGGGGTCAAACACAGGATCTGCCCAGGGTGCCAAATGCTCTAGGTACGCCCCTGCCCATAGTGTCCCTTTAAATCCTCTTTGGTTAGATGCTTATCTAACCATCGCCCATTCAGATGACGTGTTACTGCCGGTATCTCAAACGGCCAACAAGCTGGGTTTGGCCATTCAAGTTGTGTATAGTTTTAGGAGATCCATGGTGCCTCTGACCAATGAGGACTTAAAATGTAAGCTAGGAGGGGGCGGGGCCTAACCGGGGAGCTGAGAGGCAGCAAATCTCCTCAGCTCTCTCAATCCGAATCGTATAGAGCGGATTTCACGGATCAAAAGACGTCTTACAGACACAAAAAGAGGCACAAGTGGATACCAACCAGAGGCACAAGTGGATACCATCCGTGACACAAAGCGAGTAATATTTCCCTGAGATGAGGTTGAGGCCTAACAACATGGCGGGCTCACAGGAGACGGCCGCTCCTCTGCCGCCAAGTCAGACTGAGCTTCTGCGGAGGGGCTCTCGTTCCCCCCCCCCTCTGGGCCGGCGGGGGTTATCCCGGTCCACCCCCAGCATGAAGGTACTAACCAACGGAGAGGGGCCGACAGGCGGGAGACACGAGGCCAAAGCAAAATGGCCGACGGCACAGACACCAGCACAAAGAAACAAAGTCCCGGGGACTGGGCAGCTGCCTTTCAGGCAAGGTTTGATGCAGTCTGCGAATGCTTCTGGGCGCACTTGGAGGATAGGCACCAGCCTCTACAGCCACCAAGGGCCAGCACCACGGCACAGGCACCCACACTGCTCCAACCAGACAGTGCTAACTGGCACCAGATCACGAAGCAGAAGGTGAAGGCCCAACCGGGCAAAGCACTCCACGACGCTCCACAAACAGCAGAGAATCAGCTGAAAGTGAAGCGGCAGCCACACACGCTCAAGCATACGGGGAACAAAAGGAGCACCACGCGGGCAACATTCGGTGTCCACCGCGCCACTGCCTTGGGGGAGACTCAGGGCCCCACTACAAGTCAGGCTTGCAGAAACGGAGCACTGGCCCACCAGCGACCCCAGGGGTGGAAGGGCTCCCGACACCCACAGCGCCCCGTTGCAACTAAACGCACGCCTAGACCTACCCACCCACTCCACCTGGCAGCAACAGGGCCCAGAAGCCTGCACCCCTCAGCTCCACCAGAGGCCCGAATACTGCCAACACACCAGCCCCTTCGACCGGCATCCGTGCGCAAAAACCCGACCGACCCCGCCGGAAGAATGAAACTTGGGACAGCCAAGACAAGCAAAGGAGGCATGGGATCCTGGGCTGCGCTCCTGCTCCGCTAGGAGTCACTAACGGGCCACAGAAAGGTCTATATGCTCCAGCACATAAGTGGTATCGGGTGAAGATCTGTGGCTGTGGGGACTCTCTGTACTGCAGCTGAGTACACTACAGTCATCTGACATTTATTGTTTGGTTTATCCCTCTTACTTTGCAATTCCCTACCTCGGCCTTATTCCAGCAGTTTTACAATACCTGACATGCCTTTTTGAACTCAAATATGTTTCACTAAACTTGCTTATTGATGGCTTTACATCACACATACGTATTTACAACTAGCTTGCCTATAGAGATGACGTAGCGGAGCCTACAGTAGCTAACACAAACATGCATATATTATCCTTGTAACACAACAGGGCATATCGCACAAGGCCAAGATATTCACCCTCTACGGGCTACCGATATATCACTTACACTGCTTTCTATAACGCAGCTTAGCTACTCACCCTCAGCCAGTGGGCAACAGTGGTACTCACCACTGTTATTAATACATGCGAGACTTATTCTTTATCCAGCTAGCCTTTTTATATCAGTTTAGCATTTTTCTACTATAGTCTACTACTATTAGGCTTAAACTACAATAGGCTTTATCAAAAGCGACTGGCTTCCTGTGGAAGAATGCCTAGGTGCCTCAACTATAGGCTACAGTTAAAAAACGTAACCGTATCAGCCTGATTATTTAGCTAGCAATGTGTAACTGTATTACTCGCGCTGTTACCGATTTAACCCATGCACTGACTAAGCCTGATTACAGCGTAAATGTACACTTAAAATCAAAACTATACTGTTACAATTATTGAAGCCTGAACATGTTGTAAAAATGTGCCTACTAACTATCTAAACAACGTACACCTTTCATCTTATTACTACAAAAAAAGTGCAAGATTTACTGTCTACCCCTATGTTTAAAATGTTCGTAATGTGCTAGAGGAATGCCTTTGGGGTACCTCATAAGCAACTATTATGTATATTGTACGCACTAAAAAAAATAAAGAATTAAAAAAAAAAAATGTAAGCTAGGAAATACAGAAATATACACACACACACACACACTACAATAATACACACAGAGCCTATACATATTTATTTATATATATAATAATGTACATAGAGTCTTTAATATTTAAGGATAATAAACAATGACAGATTTCCTTTGAGTGAAATTTGGAAATCCCTCGAACACAGGGGGTTCAGAATGTGCCCACAAAATATCCCAGTGTACGCTTTGAGATGCTGTGATTAGCACATCCCCTCACTCCCATCCAGACCAAGATGGGCTGAGAGTGAAGGGAATACGAAGCACAGGATCTTTAGCAGGGCAACGGAATATTCCGATGTTCGTAGACGATCATGATAATTCCGGTTCTCCTCTGGACCAGAATCCGTATAAGAGAAAGAATAATTCTGTGTCTTTTAGAACAATGAGGTTTTTGGCTGTTACGGAGTAATCACATGTCAAATATATAAAATTACAACCGTTTTTTATGGATTGCGTATTTATCTTTTGTATTTAGAAACAAATGTGCCATCAGAGAATCAGCAGGCAGATAGCCAAAAGACATTAGAATTTTCTTATGAAGAAAACGCAACACAACCATGTGAGTAAAAATGAATGTATGATGATCATTCGAAGGTTGGGTTGGTCTTCTACTGGTCCTAACAAAAGCGGGCAGATTAATCATTCGGTTTAATGTCTCACTGGCCCCCAATAAAAGTATTTCCTGATACATTATTGCCATATCTTAGTCCTTCTTTCCTATGACCATGCTATACATAGATTTTCAAAATCGTCACAACAAAGGATCACTTGAGATTAGAGTTGACACCTCATCTTTTTAATGTCTCGTGGAGATGATGCACTAAAAATATATGTAGAAAAAAAATCGAAATGTAAAGAATGAAAATCATACTTCACTTTTCAAAGGCTGATAAAATTACGCAGCTACTTTTGGGGCAAGGATCGGCTGATTTTCCTCTGCCAATCCTAGTCTGCTTCTTGTTTTCATTGGGAGCACTGTAGGTATTCTATAAACTCCTTCTAAGCAGGGTGTACGGGATATATAATTTAACAGTCCCAAGTAGTTTAAATTGGGAAGTTTTCCCCGGATTAGATATTCACTTTGGAGACATATCTTGAGATAAGTCCCAAATATGCCAACACATAGAATAGCAATTCAATAATTGACCCTTGGCAGCAGACTTCATTTAATTACTTATGGATTCTCTCCTTCCAAATTGTCACACAATACTTATGACTTTTTTATTATATACATTACAGTTATAGCTAGGGACATTTCATTAGGCCGTAGTGGTTATGGTACTTGGTGTCCCTTCCATAACTAATTTTCGAAATGTAAGCCAAATTGGATATTTGTTAACTAGCCTAAATTTCCCAATCCCGCAGTCATTCAATTTGAATTAACCCGAGCAGAGGCAATCCTGCTCCGTAATGCTGACATGTTAACTAGGAAGTAACCATAGCAACCACCGTGCATGTGCTGTACTTGCCATGTCAGAGAACAGGAGAACTACTGGTAGGAGGGGGGTCCTGCTCCTCCTGTCAATCAATTGCTGGAAGAGAGATCTATGGCAACTTTATTCTGAAAATGTGATCAATGGGTGTGGCAGAGGCCATTAATAGGTTTTAATTTCAATCTATACATTTGCTAGCACAATCTACTATGGATTTTTTCTTTTAAATGAGGCAAATTTACGTGGACAAAGCAGAGAAGGATTATCCATAAGGCTACTCAGCCTTCTAGGGTCCAGGGTCCCTTGAATCATTTCTATGGGAAAAAATGAAGCAGGGGGGAGCAAACTGGTAACATGCTTAGGGGTCCTTGGATCTTAATCCTCCTCAGGTACGATGACAGATACATTTTAAGTTGTGTTCCAAAATAGTTTGTTTTTGTTTTACTGAACCCATGAATGGATCTTGTTTTTTATTTTCAGGTTATGCTGTCAATAGTGTTCCAACAGAACCGAAAACAATAAATTATTACTTTATGAATCCAGGGCAAATCCAAATAGGACATAATAATTGTATACAAATGTACAGAAGTAAAGAAACAGAAGAAATACCTGTGGTTTCAGAGGGTAAGTTAACTTACGGACATGGTTTCCATACTTTGTCCCAGTGTCCTATGTAAAGACCATGGTCATTTTCATATTCACGATTCTGCTAATATACGATTGGGGCAATCAGGAGATGGGTGAGGGCAAATAGCCAATATCCCGTACTGCTACTGGGACTTTCGTACTGTGGTTTCATGCTAGACCTAGAGGCGTAATAATGGGTGGGACTTTCCAAGTTGATATACCAACCAAGTCAACATGTGGGAGAGAGGTACCCTACTGTCGGTCCCATAAAAATATCATAGACAAAAGTGTCCCAACACGTTGAAGCAGAGTCAAGCCAAGAAGGAAATGTAGACCAGTTGGCCATTCTCACCTGCCAAAATAAGGCCAAATCATCAACAAACAACGGGTGTTGTAATCCACCAAAACAAACCCATGAATATATAGTTTAAATACATTCCCAAATCAGCTACATCCAAAAGTATGACCTCCATGTCTTAAAACTAACAAGGCACGCATTCGCTTGATCTGTCTAAATAGAGCTTTGGTCTCCAGTCTTGTTTCACAAGATGTGGCTGAACTGCACTTTTAATAAACTTCTGCCACCCTATAGTTCAACCGATGTAGTTCATCAGTTGGAGATCTACCCTTGGACCACCCCTGTGGCTATTTGCTGTAACGTTTTACGTGGTCTGCTTTCACATAGAAGATAGTACACCAATGTTTTGTTTTGTGATTGTCAGATGTGGATACTGGTGCTGGGAATGCCTTTGAAGTCGGTGACAGTCAATACAATTCTCAGAGCCAGGACGGTTTGAATTTCACTATGGATCTTCCGGATGGCGGTCTTCTCAACTGTACTGGGTGTCAAGACATGAAAATAGTCAGCAATGCCGACAGTGGACTATGTAAGAAACTGGATGAGATTCAGTGAGGGTGTGATGTGGTCACTTACCACCAGAAATCGGAGATCGCTAGAACTTATAATCTATTCTAACATTGTGAACAGTGGTGTGAGAGGGGAAAAAAAATAATAATTACACCTATAGTTATTGTTCAACCTATACCTTTTTTTTCTTCAAGCGGTTTTTAGGAATGGGGTATTTGCCATGGATCTTCCAGCACCATTACATCATTCTAATGAAGTTATGGTGCCCAGGGTCCCTTTCAGAATAAATATTTGTGTTTAATCGACTCCCGAGGCACAAACTTTGATAAAAGTCGTTTCCACTTATCTGTCCCGCACAGCTTACATCTCAGTCCAAATGTTGCTAGTTAGCTGCAAACTTATCCCAATTTACTAATTAATCACGCATAGGGTTACTGCTCAGGAAAACCTTGTACATTGTCCAGGTTTAGAGACCACCTACTCAGCTGGGAGGTTATTATGTGCACCAAATACCATTTTATAAATCAGGTAAATGCTTTGTGAACAGACTATTTGCCAGATTTAGATTATTAAATGCACCATAACCACTACAGCAAGCAAGTCTCTCCACTCCCTCCTCCATTCTTTTGTTTATTTAAGGATTTGACTTCTTACCTGGGTCTGCCACAAATGGCTCCACAACTCAAATACTGCTAAGAGAGGTGGGAGCTGTAAAAGAGGAAATTCTGTGAGCTCTGGGGCCAAGCCCAGCCCTCTCGCACATGGTAGTGGTTATGGTGAGGTTCTTTTAAGCAAGTCTTAAACAGAGCGCTTTTCAGATAACTTTGCTAATAGAGCAAATGATCACAGGTTGAAACAAATACAAAAAATAAAAATAAAATTAACCCCTTCAGGACGGAGTCAATAGTGCACGTTCTGATCAAAACAAAACGTAAACAAAAACTGGAATTTGCGCTATATGTCTGTTCACCCGTAGTTCCCCTCTTTCAAATTATATGCACCCACACTTATTATATATCATTTTGTTCAGGAGAAACAGGGCTTTAATCTATCATTAACTATTCATATATGGAACATCATTTATTATGAATAAAAGTATGTGAGAAAATAAGATTTTTTTTTAAATTTGCATTTCCGTCTGACATTTTAACTGTGAATGTCATAATACTGTTAGGTTTTACTGCAAAAAAATGCACATATTTGTAATCAGCGATGTCTCACGAGTACAACAGTACCCCCCATTAACAGGTTTTATGTTGTTTTGGAAAGTTACAGGGTCAAATATAGAACATTACATTTTCAAATTGAAATTTGCCAGATTGGTAATGTTACCTTTGAGACGGTGTGGTAGCCCAGGAATGAGAATTACCCCCATAATGGCATACCATTTGAAAAAGTAGACAAGCCAAGGTATTGAAAGTGGGGTATGTTTAGTCTTTTTTAGTAGCCACTTAGTCACAAACACTGGCCAAAGTTAGCGTTCATATTTGTTTTTGTGTGAAAAAAGCAAAAAACTAATATTTGGCCAGTGTTTGTGACTAAGTGGCTACTAAGAAAGACTGGACATACCCCACTTGCAATACCTCGGGTTGTCTACTTTTGCAAATGGTATGCCATCATGGGGGTAATTCTCATTCCTGGGCTACCATACGCTCTCAAAGGCAACATAACCAATCTGGCAAATTTCAATGTGAAAAAAATGAAATGCAAGCCTTATATGTGACTCTCTAACTTTCCAAAACACCATAAAACCTGTATATGGGGGGTACTGTTATTCTCGGGAGACTTCACTAAACACAAATATTAGTGTTTTAAAACAGTAAAACATATTACAACAATAATATAGTCCATAAAAGTGCCGTTCGTTTGTAAAAAATGCAAAAAACGTAACTTTTACTTAAAATATCATCGTTGTAATACAATTTACCAGTTTGAAACACAAATATTTGAGTTCAGCGAAGTCTCCCGAGTAAAACAGTACCCCCTATGTACAGGTTTTATGGTGTCTTGGAGAGTTACAGGGTCAAATATAGTGCTTGCAAATTAAATTCTCTGCACTTTCTCCCTGTGTTGTCAGGCATGTCAATCAAATTTTAATTAATCAAATCACATAATTACGTTAAAAGATTATTTAAATATACATGTAGAATTTTAATATATATGCATTTATAGGTATTTAAATTCTACGTGTATACTAATGTAATCTTTTATGTAATTATATGTATTTATCTATATATATATATTTGCGGTTATTTGTATTTTATATATATATAGATATATATAGAATGTCATTCTAAGTGTATTTTGTTACCGATATATATATATTAATAACAAAATACAGTTAGAATGAAATTACATATGCATATATAATTTATATTAAATTTTGTT
Organism: Pelobates fuscus; assembly: GCF_036172605.1. NCBI lineage: Eukaryota > Metazoa > Chordata > Amphibia > Anura > Pelobatidae > Pelobates > Pelobates fuscus. The sequence continues at coordinate 295,593,079 of NC_086322.1, forward strand.
TCAATATTTTATTTATTTATTTTATTATTTTATTTATTTATTATTTTAATTATACGTATTTATATATAATATATATATGTACATCTATTATATATATAATATATATACATATTATATATATGTAACGTCATTCTAAGTGTATTTTAATATTAATATATATACTTATATTAATATTAAAATACACTTTGTATGACGTTACATATATATAATATGTATATATATTATATATATAATATATATACATATTATATATATATAAAAATATATTTAATTTATTTTTACACTTGTCTTTTATTTATTTTTTATACTTCCCACCAGCAGGGGGACTGTCTGATATTTCAAACAGTCCCCCTGCTGGCATATCCACAGCCAGCTATAGGCGGCCATGTGATCGCTCTTTGAGAGCGATCACATGGCCCCCGGGGGCCTGATTTGCCGTGGGAGGGCTGCCTGGGCTGTGAGGCAGTCCTCCCGAAGCGGATCGCGGCGGAGGTAAGTATAACTTACCTCCTGGGGCTGCAAGCCGTTACGGCGTGCTATGCCGTCATAACGGCGTTAAAGCCCACTTAACCCGTGACGGCATAGCACGCCGTAACGGCGTTAAGGGGTTAAACACACAACATGGTGCCTTACAGGATTTTTCTGTTTTCTATTACTAGGTTGTGGAGAGGATACAAATTCTAGCGAAGCCTCTGTCCAAAAAGTGTTGAGCCGGTACCCTGAGCCAATATCGGAGTCAACTGAGAACATCCTAAT